>NC_085141.1:52503105-53103105 GCF_024139115.2 Armigeres subalbatus | reverse complement strand
TTAAAAATCAGTTTCTTAGAATTTACGGTGCAGGAATTTCCTAGAATTCGTAAGGAAGAATTTTCTCAGAATTCGAGAAAAGTCTAGGTTTCTAAAAATCCTTGGAGGAAGACATATCCCTAATTTATGAAAGGGTAAATCCTCAGAACTCCTGGGAAGGAATTCCCCAGAATTCCTAGAGAAGGAATATCGCAGATTTCCTGAAGGAGGATTGAGAAGGAGATTATCCTTTGATTATCGCTTTGATTTTCTTGAACGCCTCAACTCCAGCACCTGTTATGCCTGTATGTGCTTTATGCCTGTATGCATTCCTTTAAAATCGCAGACGATTTCGTTCGCACGGGAGCGCTCGTTGATTGAGATTTATGAGTGATTTTACCAACACTGATCAGAGCGAACTTCGCTGCGCTTGAGTTGGACCGCAATCCATATTGATTGAATAACCAAAAGTTCAGCAGCAACCGAAAACGATAAAAGTAATCTGCTGTCCAATTCAATTTCCAATCGATTATACAACTAGACTACCTTAACAATCTCAAATCGGATGAATTGGAGACAGAGTTAAAAACCCAAATTTATCTTCCAGTGGTGATTATGCCTTTCTCGATTAAATGTGTTGAATTCGAATTAGTATGGTAAATGCAACGTAAATTGCCTACATTTAGGCGGTTAATAGCTTTGATGCGATTATATCACGCTGCTTAAAAATAACTCAACTATGAGAGTAATGGAGTAATGGCTAAATTGATTAATGATTTAAAATGTGCATGTACACAGCGTATTTGATAAAAGAAAAATAGAAATATTATTCAAACCGCATGAGATATTAGCAAACAAAAACAATAGTGTCCAACTAGGAAAGTTTCTCCGTCGAATGAAACTAGTTGCACTCGAATCGGTCAAGTCCTTCCATATGACACGTGTTTAACAATAAAAAATTCCCGGGGCTACACACATACACACACACAGTCAGACATGTGCTCAGTTTTTCGAGCTGAGTCGATTGGTATATAACACTATGGGTCTCCGAGCCTTCTATCAAAATTTGGCTTTTGGAGTGAAATTATAGCCTTCTGGTACAACTTTGTTGTACGAGAAAGGCAAAAAATAAAATAAAAATCCACCTAATGATGATAAAGCCTTGTGTCTTTGTGCATCCTAAAGTATAATTGCGAAAAGTACAGAGAGACCGAAATAGCATTTAATGAAGATATATCCCCATTATTTCCAATAATTGACATACACTTGCAATAGTTTATTTGCATGATCGTTCGTTTGTAAATACATTAACTTTAAGTAAAGTGCGTATCTGCAGGGTGACCACTAACCTTCACTTTAAAATTTCCGCATCCTGATCCTGATTTCCTGATTTAATTTTAAAGATTCCAAATAAAAATGTATGTTCAAGTTTCAAGAAAAAGAAATGGTCAAAATAGAACTTTTGATTGACGTTTGATTTTTTTTTTTTGGTTAAATTCAAATATCTTGGCTGCGCATATGCACAGCAAATGTTTCAAAATGGACAAATTGATATGAAATTTGCGAAAAAGAATCCACTATCTTGAAGGACTCGAACCCTTTTATCTAGTTTTATTGTCTCAGTCAATTCTTTGACTAATTTGACCTCAAATTTTTGAGGGCTTCTAAGAATAAAATCATCAATGATTCAGTTTCATTGCCAATCTCCGAACACTTTTCAAATCTTAAGTAAAATAGAACAAACTCACTGGTTTCCCCAGTAGTGTTCTATTCGTGTTTAAAATTTCATGAATAAAATATGTTGCTGCTAAAAAAGACATTTCAAAGTTGATTGACCCGTCAATAAACATACACCAAAACAATTGAAAAGTATTCGAATCTCGTGGTTCAAATCCGCAGAAAATATACCAGAGCGGTATAACAGTTTTAAGCTTTGGAACACAACTGTTATAAAAAATAAATCTAGAACAACTGATGGGAAAATGGATGTTTTAGATTTATAATAACAGCTCAGAACAATTCGAATCAATGCTGATTTTGCTCTAACTATTTTAAAAATCGATAGTTCTAGACCAATATTTGAAAAGGCTGTTACAACCCAAATTTGTTCTCTTCAGTTCTTTGACTATGTAGGTATGTAGACGAGGAACCGGCAAAAATAAATTTTGGCTGTTACGCTATTTTCAAATCTTGGTGTAGAGTTAACCACAAATAAATTGAGGTATCCGTTAAGCGAATCCATCTTCTCCAACACCTTCATGTTTCAGAGATAAGCCAGCCTAGGGCTGCAAATAGCTTTAATTAAGATAATAATATTAACCTTTATGTTTTCCATTGCTTATTTTCTATCCAGACTAGATATTTTTGAGATGTGTGTCTGGAATCGAACACAATTGGATATACTCGACTACGGTCAACAAGTCTCCAAACAAAACCCGAGTCACTTTCAAGAGAATATCGAACAAGCATCTTCCTCAGGAATCCGCAAGCTGCAACGAAATGCTATTTAGCTTTGTCTATAACTCTCGGAGATTTCCTTGGTTTCAGAAACCTTCTGACTTCTAACAAACCCGGATAGTTCCTTAAAATAGTTTCAAACGCTACTATGCATTTAAAATAATAAATGACGTTTTTCATGTTTTACACTAGAATAATTATACATGAATTATTGAAATGATCACTTGGTGGTTTTTTCCCGATTTTTTGTATAAATTCAACAAATTCCCGATTTTTTCCCGCATTTTCCGCATGGTCTTTCAATTCCCGCATATTTCCCGCATTTCCCGATTTTCCGGCTCACTGGCCTCACCCTGCATCTGTAAATATTTGTCCACAAACAGATGAATTTCTAAAAACTCAACACATTGTTAGGTATTTGATTACTGAATCAGATTTCCATCTGTAAGGCACCAACTTCATGAAATTATTGAGAAAGCATGGAGGTATGAAATTATTCAATTCGCGAAATAAAAACATCACAGCGATTTAAAAAAAACCTTAGGCCCTGCTTACATTTTTTTATTCATCCACATTCATTCGCCATGTCCTTGTAGAAGTACAGTAGAGATATGTAACTCTGTCGCTGTTGTAATGGATCTCCTATGGGTTTTCAACCTACGAAACCCATAACGATCGCTCAGCAGCAACTGATATCGGAATAGTACCTTTACATACTTGACAAATTTTTGCGGAAGATTTATCCAATGTCTGAGACGCTTTCAGCAAATTTGGTACATTCTATCATCAACTCCAGAAACATATCTCGTTGCACCATCAATCGTTCGCGTCACCTGAAGCATCATTGTCAGACAAAGTTGTGAAAGATTCAACTAAACCAGAATAGTTCGCCATGACAGACGACGTCGACATATACTTTACGTCCATTTTACTGGGCAAAGCGGTCCTTGATTGGTAGTATCATTTGATTCGAGAGCCTGCGACAGAATCTGCGTGCATGCGTACAAACTAACCCCCACTGGCTGGCAGTGATGTTATGGAAGAAAGCTGTCTGTTTCACATAATTCATGACTAATCCGAGGTCACTTTTACTTACAATAAACCCCGCCTGTTTATGCCACTGCTATCAAAAGGATAATGGATTCATAAGCAAACTTCCGGATTCTTCGAATCTAGCGCGTATTTAGTTTTTGTCATAAGATAAGCAACATTTTGAAACAATCTCACCACTGTAATCCGTTCCGGAGACCAGAAACTTCATGGTGCATATACTCCATTGCACAGCGACGTCACACACGACTTTTGACAGGTACTGGTCCTGTTGTTTACAGACGACTTTATTTTAATTTTGAGATACTTCTATCATTCTTTTAATTTTCTGATCGTTAATTACCTAAACTTATCGATAATTACCAATATTCAAATGCGGAATGTACGGAATGTCTTCAACATCGTGAAATATGCAGAATTAATTTGGATCAAAAAAATTCTAAGTCCGAAACGTAAACAACAGGACCAGTACCTGTCAAAATAGTGAGGTTAGGTTTGCCGCGCGCAATGACCTATAGGCTAGATATACCAGTTGTGGCTAGAGCATCAGTTGTCGCACTAGTGTGTTATATGCCAAATGCCCAATCAAATCACTGCAAACCAAGTTCATATCGATAAAGCATATTCATTTGATACGATTAAGGTCACTCCTGACAGAATCCAAGTTTCAAAGTGCTCGCGTTTTCGGGGGCACACCACTCGATACGGAAGCAGTAGCAAAACTGTCATTTTTATTTTTTCACGCATGCTGCAAATCTGCAAAGCAAAGCTGAATCAACGAAAATGACAGTTGTCCGCCGCCTTCGTATCTAGTGGTGTGCCCCCGAAAACGCGAGCACTTTGAAACTTGGATTTTGTCAGGAGTGACCTTAAACCTTTGATCTCCTCCAAAACAAGCAAAGCATAATTGTAAAAATGTATTTTGCTTAATTTTTGACGCCCATTGCACCAGTTGTCGCACTAGTGGTCCCTATTTGGCCAATTCCATAAGAAAACAATGGGGTTTGCCAAATAAGGAACCACAATTAAGAACAGTGCCACAACTGGTGCATGCGTTTCTATTATGGATTAATCAATTTTGATCATTATAACAAATTTTATTGTGGTTTTCACAGCTGTTCTAAGGAGCAGGAAGTAGAACCTTTCGCTTGATATATAAAGTCCACCCACATGCCTTTTACTTATTTAAAAAAAAAACAGTTGTTATTGTGTATGACGACAATTGGTACACCCACCCTATTAGCTGGAAGAAGCTTCGAATTCTTTCGATTATGACAAAAATGAACATCCGGGGACGAATTCAATACGGTTGCCGGTCGTGATTTTAACTGCGCTTTTTCGAAACCTAATTGTTTATTTGAATTGAAACAATACGCACTAGCACCACTTTAACGCGTAAAACACTTTGAAGAACATAACACATCCAGCCAATACTTTCACATTAAAAAAATATATATATATTCGAGAAACATTAAACTGTGACAGGAAGTTTTAAACACTTCCGTTCGCGAGCAAACAGAATCTGAGACAAAATTTATCCCTGAGAGCCCGTTTTGGAGAATCCCTGAAAAAATGATTATATCCTTAGCCATGGCTACAGGCAGGAACAGTCTTGATGGTGTCTTGTGCGTCTTGCGGTCAAAACCACTGGATTATTATTTTATATAAGGATAATTAAGATATTTACGTTAGGGAAATACGAGGGGCAAAACGTGTTCTTCTTCGGATTGGCATTACTTCCCTTACTAGGATATTGCCGCCTCACAGCTTGTCCATAGTTATTAACTGCGTGTTTTCTAAACGAATTTACCATTTGTGTATTTGTATATCATGAGGCTAATACGATAATACTTTCATGCCCAGGGAAGTCGAGGAAGCTTTCAGCCCGAAAATTTCTCAGACCAAATCGAGAATCGAACTTAGCTAGCTTCTAGCTTTGCAAAACTTGTATTGAGATCTAAATAGTAAAACAGCGTAATTTTTAGGTCAAATTTAAGACTATTTTTCATATTTTTTCCTCAGAAAACTAAAAAATAATCATAAATATATATCTGCGTTAACATCGCTGAACGGCACCAGTTCCAATAGCGAGCAAAAAAGCGTCCATAATTAGAGCAATTACACCCATGTCAACACCTTTTTCCCTTTCCATTTCCCGGCTCGATTCGTGGTCGCAAACTAATTTTCCCGCGAAAGCCGCCGCCGCACAACGGAACATCATGTTCGAACGATTCCGATGTCGTCGTCGCGGGTTTGTTGTCTTCTGCTGCGCGGTCGTCGTTTTCCAGTGAACAGACGCAATTGTTTTTCTTCCGTTTTCCTTTCCACCCGGTTCTTTGTTAGCATCACAACATACCCCGCCCCCTCCAGTGCAACAACGCACCACCGCACTAAAAGTCAGTCGTTAGTCATATGCACAGTGTGTGGATGTGCGCGGCTATTATTATGATTATGTGCTTGCGGTTGGTATGTTTCACCTACTTACTTAGTTTCTTTTTTCGCGTGCTCATTTATTTGTGCACCTACATGCAGTTTGTATAAATAAGTACATGTTGCATTTTAAATAAGGTGTGTGTGTCTGTATGTAAGTGCGGCGATGCAACTGTGAACTAGTTGGACAGTTTTATTTTTCACTCGCATTTCTCTTTCTTTTCCATCAATGGATGGTTGCGACGCATAGAGACAATAACAGAACCGGTTGCGTTTAAAGCATAGTTAGATTTGATCATGTGAGGCAACTAAGTAAAAGTTTTTTTGCATTGGCATGCACTTATGAACAATACTCGCATGTAGCACAGTTATGCTGCGAGTGCAATTTAAGAATGATTATGCTATTATGATGTTTACTATCACACAACTGAAAATAATTGTCATTTCCTCTATTGCCCTGTAGGCCATATCGGCTTACAATCCTGATATAGAAATTTACTAAACGCCAAATATGTATTGGGTACAATGTGTGCTTGTTTGTATTTTTTTTATAAAAGCTAAATTGGATAGCCGAATGCGTATGTACAAATGTGTATACAAATTTCCGAGCTGTGGTAGTTTTAAGCAAATTAGAATGCCATTTGACATCATAAAAGAAGCAACATGAATAATTGTCGATTGAGCTGCAAGCTCATGTGGAGTTCCTATTCCCACCATCGAACAAATCGCTATGAAAAACAATTTCCCTGCCCGGTTGTATTTTCTTACACGTATGCATTGCATTGGGCCGTTATTCAATGGCTTCATATCTATAAGCAGATTTTCGCCGTCATTTTTGGACATGGAGTGTAGGCACTTTTAGATTCACATTCCGAATACTTTTTTTTTCGTAAAATCTTTATACATATTTGTCACTATAGACTAATAATGAACACTACAATAAAACATAAAGCTATCAACATTTATAGAGTCTTTTGGCGTTTCTACCATGTAGGTAACTTTAGTGTGTGTCATAGAGCTTTGATAATGTACTGCATGGAATTGACCTTCCCGTCAAACATTGTTATTCGCTCGATCGATTCTTTGGCTTATTTAAGGTCAACTTTCCCAAAGAATCCATATTTTTTGACGTCTCTAAGTATTTTTTAAATTTAAAACAAAAATCGAAAAAGTGCTGTTTTTTTATGATTGGCCCGATTTCGCCGTCATTTTACCTATTAGAAATATTTGCATTTGCATTTTCAACCTCCAACAGATAACTTCTTTGCTGCTATATAGGTATCAGTTTATTCATTATACTGGTCAGTGGTCACCTTCTGTAAGCTATCTTTGTTCGATTTTCATATCAGATAGAACAATATGTGTCTCTAGAGCAGCGGTTCTCAACCTGGGGTACATGTACCCCTGGGTGTACCTTCGCTGGGCCCAGGGGGTACCTCGGACAAAAATGCATAATGGCGGATGAATTACAATTTCAATTAAAAGTTATTGATAAAGATTTGATAATTTTGTATTTTTTTATTTCAAAACTTTGTCTTGTACATAATATGCATGGCGATCAGTAAATCATGGCCTATTGAATCCTGCCTTCCATAACCAGTACAATGGATGAAAGGCTGTGGGACAAAAGATCAAAAGGGCAAAACATCGAATGAATAAATTTAAAAAATCTTCTATGCAATCTACCTGATCAAAACAGAATGTTGAATAATATGTTAAGAATATGATACTTGACTAAAATCTAGAGTATACAGATTCAGAAGCCTCCATTTGAAAGACATAAAAACTTTTTCCCGAAAAGCTCAGTTGCTACGTTGCAAGAGAATTGGAAGCATCCTTCTAAGCTTTTCGGAAGCCACCTTCCAAGCAGCTCGGAGAACTTCTTTCAAGAGATTCGGAAGCCTTTTTTCAAAGGTTCGGAAGCCTCCTCCTCCGCCCTCAAAAGGGCCCAGAAGCCTTATTTCAAGTGACCCGGAAGCCTTATTTTAAGAGGTAAACTATAAACTTTCTTTTCTGCTTCTTTTAAAAGCCTCAGAAAGATCTTTTCAAGGGGTTTGGAAGGCATTTTTCAATAGGCTCGAAAGCCTAATTTTAAAAGGCTCGGAAGTCTCCTTTCAAGAGGCTTGGAAGCCTCCTTTCTAGAGGCCCAGAAGTCTTCCTTTAGGGTTTCTTCTAAAACTTTGTTTTTTTCTTTTCTCCTTCTTTGAAAAGGCTCGGTAAGTTCTTTTCAAAAGGCTCGGAAAGCTTATTTCAAGACGCTCGGAAGCCCTCCTTCAAAGTGGCTCAGAATTCTTGTTTCAAGAGGCTTGGAACCGTACTCTCGAAATGCTCAGAAGCGTCCTTTCAAGATACCCAGAAGAAAGATTCTTGAGCAATTCTCTGTGAAATCGAAGGTCGATTTATATTTGTATTTTTTGATTTCCCTGAAATTTTTAATATACATCCTTTATGCCCAAAAAACATTATCTGCATCATTAGTTTGCCATTTTAACTCTGGTGTAACTTTTGACAAGGGCCTAAGCAAAACCACCTTGAACACTTTCAAAAAAATATAACTTGAAAACGGCTTGTCCGATCATTCTGGTGTCTTTGGCAAAGTTTTAGGTAATCAATGGGGCTATATGAAAAAAAATATCTTCTTCTTCTTCTTATTGGCATTACATCCCCACACTGGGACAGAGCCGCCTCGCAGCTTAGTGTTCACAGTTATTAACTGCGAGGTGACCATTTTTGCATTCGTATATCATGAGGCTAACACGATGATACTTTTATGCCCAGGGAAGTCGACACAATTTCCAATCCGAAAACTATCTAGACCGGCACCAGGAATCGAACCCAGCCACCCTCAGCATGGTCTTGCTTTGTAGCCGCGCGTCTTACCGCACGCCTAAGGAGGGCCCGTGGAAAAAAATATACACTGTGAAAACAAAAATCAAATATTGAAAATAAAACTTAAACATCGATTTTCTCAAAAAAAATTATTGTTTGATATGTTGTAGCAGATATTATATGTATTATTTTGCACTATGGGTCATGATGGAGAAATGATGGACAAAAAAGTTATAATTATATAATTATAATTCAAGTGCAGCCGTTTCTGAGATACAGCGGTTTGAAGATAAAAAACACCATTTTTCATTTCCAGCCTTTTTCGAATGTTTTTCGAATAGGGTAGAGAACCATTTGGGCAGCACCCCCTATTCCCGTCAGCAACGTTCATTACTCGATCGCATTACAACCGAATTACTTGTTTTGCCTTTCTCGTACAACAAAGTTGTACCGAAAGGCTATAATTTCACTCCAAAATCGAACTTTTTATAGAAGTCTCGGAGACCCATGATGTTATATACCAATCGACTCAGCTCGTCGAGCTGAACAAATGTCTGTCTGTCCGTGTGTATGTGTGTGTGTGTACACGAAAACCGAAAAACATTTACATAAGGTAATTCTTGACCGATTTTCTCGCAACTAGTTGCATTTGACAGGGGACAAAGCCTTGTTGATCACTATTGAATTTGATAACGATAAATGTAAGTATTGTGGCAGCGGTTGGTCATTTTCATGGTGGCATTATATGTGATAAAGAATTAAAATGGCAAATCAATGATGCAGATAATATTTTTTGGCCATAAAGGATTTATATTCAAAATTTCAGGGTAATCAAAAAATACAAAATTGAAATCTTGAAAAAAAATCGTGATTTCACAGAGAATTTCTCTCTTTTAAAAAGGCTTGGAAGGCTCCTTTCAAAAGTCTAGGAAGCCTCCTTTCGAGTGCTTCGGAAGTTCCTTTCAAAAGGCTTCAAGTCTACCTTTAGGAGGCTTAGAAGCGTCCATTTAGGATACTCCAATGCCTTCTTTTAAGTGGCTAAAAAGCCACCATTCAAAAGGCTCGGAGAGCACAAAAGTGTTTATTCAAGATACTCCGAAGCATCCTTTCAGGGGACTCAAAGGTTGCCGTCCAATAGGCTCCGAAGACTCTTTTCAAGAAGCTTGGAAGCCTCCTTACAAGCTTGGAAGCCTTTAAGGGGCTTGGATGCGTATTTTCAAGAGGGTCAGAAGCATCCTTTCAAGTGGTTCGGAAGCCTTCCATAAAATGGCTCGTAAGGTCTCATTTCAAAAGGTTCGGAAGCCTACTTTCAAGACGCTTGGAACTCTCTATTCAAGGGGCTCGGCATTCTTTTTCCAAGAGGCTTGGAAGCATACTTTCTGTTGAACAGAGCAAGGGAACCCCCTCACAAAGAAAAACAATACTAGAGTTCCCTCTCACTCCATGGCTGATACTTCTGCCAGCAGCTACAGCTCTGTTTATTTCTACAACAGGTACAATCATCAATAACAAACTTCCTTAATCTATACCAAAGAGCAACTACAACTAACCTGCGCCTGCTTCTTATCTATCTACGATCTACTGCGAAGCGTCACTCACTACCTGATATTCCAACACTTTCAAGCAGCTTAGAGGTGTCCTTCAAGATGCTCGGAAGCCTCCGTTTAAGTGGCTCGAAAACCGTCTTTCAAGAGACTCGGAAGCCTTTGTTTAAGAGGCTCGGAAGCGCGGAATTCTACTTTCGGCTCGGAATAGTCAAAAAGTTCTGTAGGATGCTCGATGTATGAACTTAATTTGAATTGGGAAGTTTCAAAGAAAATGTAAATTTAAAAACCCAGATCAATCCACCTAGCGTTGGTGGTGCCTTTCTCGCGCATTAAAAAAAAATTACACATAAGAGAGGTCGAAATAGCACTTTAGGGCGATAGATTTTACTTTTTCCATCAATTCATATGCATTTGCGGTCATTTGAATGCATTGCTGCAATCTTTGAAATTTTTTTTCGTTTTTGAAAGTCTTTTTCCCAATGTTTTTGTTAATAACTTTGGAACGTAATGACCGATCGGGCCAATTTTCAATAGCAAACAACTAGACCGCAATCCGCGTCGACTGCAATTTGTTGCGAGCAAATCGAATAATGCTAAGTACCAAAAAGTGTGTCTCACATTTTTGTACACACACACATACATACACACATACAGACATCACCTCAATTCGTCGAGCTGAGTCGATTGGTATATAACACTATGGGTCTCCGAGCCTTCTATCTAAAATTCGGTTTTGGAGTGATCCTATAGCCTTTACGTATACTTTGTATACGAGAAAGGCAAAAATATATGGAGAGCCATATATTCCGTTAGTTTTCATGTCCATTTTTCATATATCTGAAGAGTTTTTATTTTCATTTACAGCAAAAAAACATAGGGGGTACCTTAATTAATGCAAAAGTTCGAAGGGGTACCTCTCCAGAAAAAGGTTGAGAACCGCTGCTCTAGAGAGTACAAAAGTGCAAAAAAAAACGCTGCGTACCTTAATACGTAAGAAACCTACCAAATTAGGCAACCTAAGCCAACAATAAGGTACCCAAGTGCCCAAACAGATTGAGACTGTTTCGCGCTTTTATTAGCCCCCCGAAATTTTGTTTCCAATATAGACATTTTCGTTTATTTTCTCAATTGTTTTGTCTGAAATGGTATTGTGGCGCTCATCCATGAGATTAAAATTGTGCAAAACAGTAAACACTCTCGAACCTGCCGTTCGTTCTCAGTATCCATCACCCGTCCGTCGGCCGTAGCTCGGTGATGTGTAACATTTTTGTTTTTGTTGAGCTCGAGACCTGCTGCGGTGCGGTGGAAACCTCCGGCTGTTGACTCAACTCTCGGTTCGGTTGGTTGGATGGTTGTCTCTTTATGGCTCGCAAGCTGCCGGCGGTGATGCCGTTGTTAAATTCGGTTTTGGTACCGTTTTTGGGCAAGCTGGCCTAAATATTCTGTCCGGTCCCGCACCGGCCATGGGCTGCGGTTAACCACAGCGGCAACCTGCCATTCTTTGTGCAATCTGTGAAATGACTATTCACGATGAGGTTGCGTTTGCGGATAATTTTGGGGTGCCGAGTTGCACCACCAGCGAACGAACGAGACCGTATATCCGAGTATTATTTTTTGTTCGTTTTTGGTTGCAGTGACCCTCAGAGTACTGAACCATGCGATCCACCTTCGCTTTTCAATAGCTTTCAGGGCGCAAAAATTGTCTAAAACATAATCTACACATGACAAATATCCCATATTCTGTTACTAACGACTTTGACAAATTATGTCTCCGTATAAAAAAAAAACATACATGAAATGGACAGTAATGACAAATACCGAAGGTATTTCATCTTATATTGAAAGTTTGTCATTCTTTAGAACCAGTCTCGATCCGTTTTTTTTTTCATTATTTATTATCCTCGATCCGTGACTAGTCCTCACCTATTTTAGACATTTTACGATTCCTGGATAACGCCGCAGTAAGCAGACATTTTCAAGGTCATGATGTTGCGTTATTCATTCATCTGTAAACAAAGTTGTTTTCCATAGTCTAAGCTTGTTGTATAATTTGTTAGGCTCCGGAACCTCTCGTTTTAAAATAAATATCATAAACTTTTTTGCTGATCCCGCAAAATTATGGTTTTCTGGTCAAAGTGTTATGGTTTTTATCCATGAGTAACATGAGTGTGAAAAAGAGCTTTAAAACGAATCTAAATTTAACTTCGTGATTTTTTAATAACCGCCTAATAACCACTGTACAAACCAACCCTATCAAGCACTGCGGGGCGCTATGGGAGAGCTTGAATCTACATCGTGCTGCGATTGTCAACTTGATCTCGAAGAGACAACCCCAGCTTGAACCGGTGGAAAGAAGGGAGGGAAGCTAGATTAATGCAGATTATTTTTCTCATGCTAATGTTTTCCGACTATGTTTGTGGATAGGAGTGCCCCAATGACGATGATGATAGGAGTGAGCAGTAATCAGCCATACAGAGCTTTAGTTCAAGTTGGGAATTTCGAGGAGAAACATAGATCAAGGGCAGTGGCGTTGGGTGCGGTATATGAAGACACCTCGGCCACATTGTGGGAAAATTGCACATTGTTGTGTGATTTCGGAATATGCACCATTAGCTCAAAACGACCGCCGCCGCCGATTTAGCTCACATCATCTATCCGACAGGCGACGGTTGTCTGAGAGTTTTGGATGAGAATTTCAAAGGTAAAGTGAGAGTTTGTTCGGTGAGCTCTTCGGGAAGCATGTTTGGAATAATTTTACATTTTTGTTTGCAGATTTTTTTTCGTCGACTGCCAGTTAGTCAGTCGGTGGGGTACTTTTTATTTTTCGTGTGCTTTCTGCCACGGCGTACAACTACAGCCGAGTGACTGATGATTAATAATGTTTTTATTCGTGGCAGACACTCTTCTGATTTGACTTGAATAATGCATGATCTTTGACGAAAGCCTTTTTTTTTATTACCGAGTTTGGAAACGCATTTCGAATGGTAAATAGCCGCAATCGGTTAGCTCATCGTCACGGCGATGAAGGTAGCACAATTTGACTTCATTTAAATGAGTTTTATAACAATGGAATGCTAAATGTTCGGTCACATATGTAGGTGTACGTTTTGTAATGGGTTCATTCAATGTTTGTATTATTCGGAGTTAATGTTCATGTTTTGCATCCAGCTTCAAAAACTATTTTTTGAAAAATGTTACAATTCGCACAATTTGTATATGTATAAAGTCTTCATTTGGCTGTAAACTCGATACTTAGAAACTAGTCAGCCCCCAAGCTTTTATTAAAAAGAAGCTTGAGCATACTCGAAGACGCACGATAAAAAAGAATGACAAAAAGAATTATTAGATTTTCAATCAACGTTTATAACACAATTAAAAAATACTAATTGTAATAAGATGAAAAGTTTAAAACATTCGAATCCAACATTTGTTGGCTTGACGCCTCTGCTTCAGTCTGACAACGCTTGACAAAGGTGCAACCAACCACTGATCCGATCTTATATTACCTTCTCCATATGATTACCATAAGCCCTCTCAATAAAACAGCGAGTACGTAGAAATCCGCGACACGCAGGTCTTCTTTTTACACGATACGACAGCCGGTCTAGGGAGGGAAGCAATCAGCAAAGATGCTCCCATCCAGTCTCAGACAGGTTTGTCTCAGTAACCTACAAACACGATTCCACACAGCGCAAAGTGGAAAAAATGTAACCCCACGTCGTAAACGACTTCTCAAGCAGGGCCGGCTCTAGGCATCGCCACATCTTCCTGATCATTTATTTTAGTTGACTTCGGAGGTCCAAGTTCTTCCAAACGACCCTGTCTAGACGTGCGACGTGCGTGCACGTAAAGTTGGTTACGTTCCGACTTATAACGCGTTTGTGTGCACCCGGAGGGCACATGAAGGCGAAGATGATGCGTGCAGAAAACCTGACTCAATCAGGCAACTAGCAGTCCCATCATTTTTTTTTCACCTGAGCAGGAGAATTCGTACGTCGTTGCATTGCCGTTAGAGGATAAAACAGTTCGCCAGTTCTCCAGCAACTGGGGCATACAATCTCCGGTGAACCGATTCCAAATTGAAATGTTGCCCGATAACTGTAACGGATTTCACACCCCTGCTCGGGATTAACACTTCGGGTGTAATGAACCGCTTAAGTGCGTATACTTCTGACGAGAGCCCGTTTAATCATTTTCGAACCGTGATAGTACAGGCAGACTGATTGAAACGGATACGTACCCTCCCTTGTCGATCGAAGCCGTACCGAGGCACAACCACTATAAAACACGGCAGGAGCAAAACCGCAAATTGCTCCCATTGACTGCTGATGGTGGTGGTTGCTTCACTTATAGAATAATTGAATAGTAAATAATCCGACAGTAGTAGACGAAGACATCGTCACGCAAATGATAAACTCCAAGTCACGAAGTGTAGGTGTGCGATGATGACATTTGCAAAAGACTTCCAACTAGTCTTACATTTTGATGTGACGAGAAGATGATAAATTGGAAAAAGTATGAGTTCGTTGACTTGTTGGTCGTTCGAGTTGTTTACTGGACTGAGAAAAAGCAAAATGAACTGATAAAATGCCAATTAAAAAACCCAGAATGATTCACCTAGCGGTGATGGTGCCTTTCTCGTATATTATAAAACAAGTAAACACATAGGAGTAACAAGAAAAGCACATAAGAGAGGTCAAAATTGTACTTCGAGGGGATAGATTCAGTTATTTCCATCAATTCACAGTTATTTGCGTTCGTTTGAATGCATTGCAGGCAGCAGCTTTTGAAAAAAAATCAATTTTAATTTTTTTTTCCAAGGACCCTTGGGGAAATTGGGAAAAACAAAGTTTTTCTAAAAACTCCGGAACGTAATGGCTGATTGGGACAATTTTCAATAGCGGAAAATTAGGAAGGATTCCGCGTCGAATACAATGTTGCAAGCAAATCGGATAAGGCTAAGTACAAAAAAATGTGTCTCACATACATACACACTAGACTGACCCAGATTAGTACGGGGAGAAAAAAATGTTGTCGAATTCCACGGGGCACCCCCCAGAATTGTGTCTTTGGGTGAGAAAATCAATCTCTGAAAATTTCAGCTCAATCGCTTGTTGCATAAGCTGGCGCATTTAATTTGAAGTTTGTATGGGGATTTCAGCCAAAATGTGTGGGAAAATACACCTCCGTCACTAATTCGATCTGGAAATTGGTTCTGATTGCTCGATTGACCTCAGAATTGCAAAAACGGCAGTTGGTATGCTACAGAACAATTTCACAGAACATTGCATGATGATTAAATGAACTTTTATATAGTTTTCGGCTGATTTATTAGGAGCTGATTTGTGTATTTTTGGATTTTTTGATCGAATTGCATCAGCCGAAACCTATATAAAAGTTCATTTAATCATCATACAATGTTCTGTGAAATTGTTCTGTAGCATACCAACTGCCGTTTTTGCAATTCTGAGGTCAATCGAGCAATCAGAACCAATTTCCAGATCGAATTAGTGACGGAGGTGTATTTTCCTATACATTTTGGCTGAAATCCCCATACAAACTTCAAATCAAATGCGCCAGCTTATGCAACAAGCGATTGAGCTGAAATTTTCAGAGATTGATTTTCTCACCCAAAGACACAAACCTGGGGGGTGCCCCGTGGAATTACACAACTTTTTGTTTCCTAGGCCAGTCTAATACACACATACCGACATCACCTTAATTCGTCGAGCTGAGTCGATTGGTATATAACACTATGGGTCTCCGAGCTTTCTATCAAAAGTTCGGTTTTGGATTGATCCTCTAGCCATTACGTATACTTAGTATACGCGAAAGGCAAAACGAGGGAAATTCTTCTCAATATCCGTTGGAAATTCATCAGGAAATTCCGGTTCTGAGGGAAATTCTTACAAATTACTGGAGGAAATTTTTCCAGACATTCGGAGAAAATTCTTTCTAATTTCCGGAGGAAATTCTTCGGATTACTGTCGGACATTCTTCCGTGATTCCGAAGAAAATTCTTACAAATTTGTAATAGATATTTTTGAGAATTTCCACAGAATATTCTTCTGGATATTTCGATGCAAACTGTATAATATTTCTGGGAAAATTCTTCCGAAAGAAATTCAAACAATTATCCGGATGAAAATCTTCTTAATACGAAGGGTTTTTTTTTTCAAGTTTCCGAAGAATTTTGTTTGTCAAATCCTTCTGACTTTCCAATTTACAATTAAAATTATTCATAGGAAATTCATTCAGAAGACAAGGAAAATTCATTCAGAAATTAGGAAAAAAAATCACCGAAAATTTTAAAGAATTTTGGAATAAATTCTTCCAGAATTTGGTTTGTATATACAAAAAGTGGCTGAATTAAACGGGGAAAGGTGAAAAGGTGGGGGCAGCAGGGACTATGTCCAAGGGCTTGACGATCCCTCCCCAGGCCATCTGCGAGTTGTGGCGCCTGCCTAGGATGTGGTGGGGTTTGACAGTGGGCCCTGTTAAACCTCTATAAAAAGCTGCATGTATCCGCAAGTAGGCTCCGCCAAAGCGACCGTGTGCCGCTCAAAGCGCACAAGCCCAAGTCCTGGTGTTAGGTGGGACGCTAAACAGCCCTGACACGACGGCCCCCCGACGAGACAGGAGGTTTGCGCAGGCCCAATAAGCCGCCTTTAAAAACAACTATTACGAACGACATAGAAGATAATACGACTCGATACAATCGGCAACGACCTAGGCGACGAATAAAGGATCACGATTGGAAGCTTGGAACATGGAACTGCAAGTCGCTAGGCTTCGCAGGTTGCGATAGGATAACCTACGATGAATTACATCCCCGCAACTTCCGTAGCGCTGCAGGAAATCTGCTGGACAGGACAGAAAGTGTGGAAAAGCGGGCATCGAGCGGCTACCTTCTACCAAAGCTGTGGCACCACCAACGAGCTGGGAACCGGCTTCATAGTGCTGGGAAAGATGCGCCAACGCGTGATTGGGTGGCAGCCAATCAACGCAAGGATGTGCAAGCTGAGGATAAAAGGCCGTTTCTTCAACTATAGCTTCATCAACGTGCACTGCCCACACGAAGGGAGATCCGACGACGAGAAAGAAGCGTTCTATGCGCAGCTGGAGCAGACATACGATGGATGCCCACTGCGGGACGTCAAAATCGTCATCGGTGACATGAACGCTCAGGTAGGAAGGAGGAAATGTATAGACCGGTCATCGGACCGGATAGTCTGCATACCGTATCGAACGACAACGGCCAACGATGCATAAACTTTGCAGCCTCCCGCGGAATGGTAGTCCGAAGCACTTTCTTCCCCGTAAGAATATCCACAAGGCCACATGGAAATCACCTAATCAAGTAACGGAAAACCAAATCGACCACGTTCTAATCGACGGTCAATTCTTCTCCGACATCACGAACGTACGCACTTACCGCAGTGCGAATATTGAATCCGACCACTACCTCGTCGCAGTATGTCTGCGCTCAAAACTCTCGACGGTGATCAACACGCGTCGGAGTCGTCCGCCGCGGCTTAACATTGGGCGGCTACAAGACGGTAGACTAGCCCAAGACTACGCGCAGCAGCTGGAAGTGGCACTCCCAACGGAAGAGCAGCTAGGCGCAGCATCTCTTGAAGATGGCTGGAGAGATATTCGATCCGCCATTGAAGCACCGCAACCGCTGCACTAGGCACGGTGGCTCCGGATCAGAGAAACGACTGGTATGACGGCGAATGTGAGCAGTTAGTTGAGGAGAAGAATGCAGCATGGGCGAGATTGCTGCAACACCGCACGAGGGCGAACGAGGCACGATACAAACGGGCGCGGAACAGACAAAACTCGATTTTCCGGAGGAAAAAGCGCCAGCAGGAAGATCGAGACCGTGAAGAGACGGAGGAACTGTACCGCGCTAATAACGCACGAAAGTTCTATGAGAAGTTGAACCGTTCACGTAAGGGCCACGTGCCACAGCCCGATATGTGTAAGGACATAAACGGGAACCTTCTTACGAACGAGCGTGAGGTGATCCAAAGGTGGCGGCAGCACTACGAAGAGCACCTGAATGGCGATATGGCAGACAACGGTGGCGGTATGGTAATGAACCTAGGAGCACGCGCGCAGGACATGCGACTTCCGGCTCCGAATCTCCAGGAAATCCAGGAGGAGATCGGCCGGCTGAAAAACAACAAAGCTCCTGGAGTTGACCAACTACCAGGAGAGCTGTTTAAACACGGTGGTGAAGCACTGGCTAGAGCGCTGCACTGGGTGATTACCAAGGTTTGGGAGGATGAGGTTCTGCCGCAGGAGTGGATGGAAGGTGTCGTGTGTCCCATCTACAAAAAGGGCGATAAGCTGGATTGTAGCAACTACCGCGCAATCACATTGCTGAACGCCGCCTACAAGGTACTCTCCCAAATTTTATGCCGTCGACTAACACCAATTGCAAGAGAGTTCGTGGGGCAGTACCAGGCGGGATTTATGGGTGAACGCTCTACCACAGACCAGGTGTTCGCCATACGTCAGGTATTGCAGAAATGCCGCGAATACAACGTGCCAACACATCATCTATTTATCGACTTCAAAGCCGCATATGATACAATCGATCGGGACCAGCTATGGCAGCTAATGCACGAAAACGGATTTCCGGATAAACTGATACGGTTGATCAAGGCGACGATGGATCGGGTGATGTGCGTAGTTCGAGTTTCAGGGGCATTCTCGAGTCCCTTCGAAACCCGTAGAGGGTTACGGCAAGGTGGTGGTCTTTCGTGTCTGCTATTCAACATCGCTTTGGAGGGAGTAATACGAAGGGCAGGGATTGACACGAGTGGTACGATTTTCACGAAGTCCGTCCAGTTATTTGGTTTCGCCGACGACATTGATATCATGGCACGTAACTTTGAGAGGATGGAGGAAGCCTACATCAGACTGAAAAGCGAAGCTAAACGGATTGGACTAGTCATCAACACGTCGAAGACGAAGTACATGATAGGAAGAGGCTCAAGAGAGGTCAATGTGAGCCACCCACCACGAGTTTGTATCGGTGGTGACGAAATCGAGGTGGTTGAAGAATTCGTGTACTTGGGCTCACTGGTGACCGCCGATAACGATACCAGCAGAGAAATTCGGAGACGCATAGTGGCTGGAAATCGTACGTACTTTGGACTCCGCAAGACGCTCCGATCGAATAGAGTTCGCCGCCGTACCAAACTGACTATCTACAAAACGCTTATAAGACCGGTAGTTCTCTACGGACACGAGACCTGGACGATGCTCGTGGAGGACCAACGCGCACTGGGAGTTTTCGAAAGGAAAGTGTTGCGTACCATCTATGGTGGGTTGCAGATGGCGGACGGTACGTGGAGGAGGCGAATGAACCACGAGTTGCATCAGCTGTTGGGAGAACCATCCATCGTTCACACCGCGAAAATCGGAAGACTGCGGTGGGCCGGGCACGTAGCCAGAATGTCGGACAGTAATCCGGTGAAAATGGTTCTCGACAACGATCCGACGGGAACAAGAAGGCGAGGTGCACAGCGGGCAAGATGGATCGATCAGGTGGAGGACGACTTGCGGACCCTCCGCAGACTGCGTGGTTGGCGAAGTGCAGCCATGAACCGAGCTGAATGGAGAAGTCTTTTATGTGCAGCACAGGCCACTCCGGCCTTAGTCTGATGATAAATAAATAAGGTGAAAAATCATTAGAATACAATTTTGGGTCAGCGGTTGAGGAAGCAAAACAATCGCATGAAAATTGATCTAGAGTGCTGCAATTAGTTCATTGTGACATTTGCAACACCCGGGCAAAGCTGGGTTTCTTTCGCTAGTTTTTAATAATTTTCCACGGACATATGACATAATTTTCTACGGAAATTTTAATAATTTTTCCCGGTTTTTGTATAATTTTTGCATGGAAATTTGAATAATTTTCCAGTCAAACGCGTACTAGATAAGTGATAACCGGACGTTCAACGCAGAACAAAATATTTCGATGATTACGCGATCGTTCTGCGTGCAGGACTAAATACAACCGAACGCGAACTGAACTGTAAAAATAATTTTCTTGTAAAAATTGTTCTAACAGTTTTTTTTTTCATTGAGATGAAGTGTTAACCTTAAATTAATGACTAATACGGAGTTCTGCCTAATTCGGGGTAATGTCCCATTCGGGGCAATGGCAGGTTGAGATAGACGTTCGGGCATTATGGGTAGTGTCACAGAGTCAAAAACTTTCTCGAAAAAGTCGTCCTTGGGTGACTTTTAGAGCTCAAAAAAATACAACTTTTAGTGGTAAATATGCTCAATATCTTTTTCCTTTTTCTGTCAAAATTGCATTTTTTTTTTTCAAGTTAATGTGTCCGGTTAGGGCAGTCCAAAAAATATGTTTACACGGCATTTGAAAGAGCAATTCATTTTCTTTAGTATGTCATATATTATAAAAATTGGAGATATGTTATTTTTTTTGTCTCAAGATTTCAAATCATGTTTTTTCAATTAAATTGATATAACTCGACAACGGAAGAAGATTTTGAAAAGCAAGAAGATGACATTCGTGAAAAATAAAAAATGAAATGAGCAGATCATAAATATTGTTTTTTGAGGGACACCCTAACTCTGGTAAGTAAAATTGCTCTTAACAAGTGAGCATAAAAGCTACATAAAAAGTGTGTACAAAACATTACAAACATTGTAGAACATTTTATGTCAATATTCCGCAAAATAAAAAAAAATAAATTTCATATTTTTATAAAATGACCCACCCTATTTTTCGATAACTCTATAATAGGGGCCCAAGTATCCAAAACAACTTTGTAGAACAATTTTTTTTCTTAAAAATATACTTAAGGCCGAAAATGCATTTTTTTTCGTTAATCTTGCAATACGGTGATAATGATAAAACTTATAAAAAGTGTTAAAGCTGAAGAAAAACGCGTGTTTTACTATAAGAATATCGTCTGTATCTTTTTCCGTTGTCGAGTTATATCAATTTATTTGAAAAAACATGATTTTAGTAAAATTGGTAAAACTTGAGATAAAAAAATAACATTTCTATAATTTTTTCACATAAAAAAGAAAACGAATTGCTCTTTCAAATGCCGTGTAAGCATATTTTTTTGGTCTGTCCTAACCGGAGATATCAATTTTTGAAAAAAAAAAAAATGTAATTTTGACAGTAAAACGATTACAGATATGTTCCGATTTTATCACGTTCCGATTTTGTCACGCTCCGATTTCGTCAACAAAATTATTCCGTTTTTATCAACAAGAAAATTCAATAATTTTTTTAGAGATTTAGCTTTTAAAATTAAATAACTTGGGTTAGTGTCTGGCCAAATGTTGTATTTCAAGACAAAATTTTCAAAACGACTTATCTGCTTTTGTAAACAAAGAATCAAACGACGATTTGACGAATCTGAGAGCTCTCCCACGCAAACCAACACCATCAACATGTAGCGGAAACCTTCACCTACCTATTGGTGGTGTTGGTTTGCGTGGGAGAGCTATCAGATTCGTCAAATCGTCGTTTGAATCTTTGTTTACAAAAGCAGATAAGTCGTTTTGAAAATTTTGTCTTGATTTATAGTATTTCAAGCACTAGAGGTAAAAAAGCCGTAACTAACAATACAAGGCTTTCCTTTACCGACTTCTCCCCATCGAAATAAAAGAGACAACAGACAGGACGACGGATTACATTGTTATCTGGCGTTCTGATATAATCGAAAAATCGTTGAGAAACTTTTTCGGATGTTGTAGGCCGCCCAAACTGTTCTGGAGTACATATCATCGAATGCATTAGGAAATATGTCTACAAACAAAATCTCCTAGGCTGGGATTTATGTCCAAAAATATCTATGTGATCATAAATACCCGTAATGCTGGGTAGACACCTTTACGTGGTGTGTTACGGGGTAAGATCTACCACGGTTACATTGCCAGCTACAGGCAAATCCTGACCCAACGATTACCTTCCTCATTATCCAACTCCGTGGTACTTATGAGGGTGTCGCTAAGTCGGTGGCCTCTCGTTAAGTAAGTACTACATCAACACTTCCTTCCTCTCCCTAGTTACGGTGAAGATGGGCGTGGCCAGGAGTAGTAATCCTCATGCTTTTGTTAGTTTTATTTGAGACTGGGATCAAGGACCACTCCCCTTCTTGATTTCTGATAGCATTCTAGATAAGGATCTCAAAAGTAAAACATGAGTATCACTAGTGTCCAATCTACGAATTACACCGTAACAATGCTAATGCTAATGCTAATGCTAAAAATATCTATGTGATCATAAGACATAAATTGATCGAGTTTTGAATAAACGTAAACTATTTCAGGGTCTCCAAAACGCCCTGGAGTTCAGAACATGTGATATACCTGATCAACCAAGCCTTGAACTACGTATTCGTGCATCGTTGAACATCTTAGCAGGTACATTGAGCCGATAAGATTTCACTCATTACTTTTACACGCAACTATAGGCCTTTTAATTTCTCCAAAACATCCTTGAGTTAAAATCAGCTCAGAACATGTGATCTACCCGATCTACCAAGCCCTGGACGATGTATCCATGCATCTCATTTCACAAGCTACTACAGGCCTTTTCGGTTGTTCAAAACGTCCTTGAGTTCGGAACATGTGATCTAGTTGCTCAACCAAGTCCTGAAAGTCCTGAATGATGTTAGATATGATACCTCAGTGAAACCATTTATATGGTATTGTTTTATGTAATCATCCAAGTCCGTTATACGCGTCAACAAAAAAGTCCGTAGCTAAATTGCTCGACACAAACACCTCCTTAGTTATTGTGCATCTAATAGATATCTTGATCTTAACTCAAGATCAATTTGGACCGGCTTTTCAACTTAGTATTCTAGTAGACACCGTGGGCTGAATTCGAAAACGTTTTGGAGAACCTTGAGCATCTCGTATTCCAGAGAACTGATCACTATATCAACGATCAAGATGACTAAACATGATTGAGTGTTCAGATTTATTAAACAAAGTGGTTTAGGATCCAAATATTTCAGATTCATCTGCAAGCTGTCAGAAGCAAAATCTTCCCAAGGTTTTGGATATCTAGGTCTTCGACGCGCGACTACAAAGCAAGACCATGCTGAGGGTGGCTGGGTTCGATTCGGACCTAGCTCTCTTCGGTCGTTTTTCACAGCCAATCTCAAACGCTGGGCATATATGACCCATCCGTCCCGGAAGGGTATAGGAGGTCAAATATTTTCAAATTTATTGTTATGTTATCAACGGATGCCACCGTATCTTAGGGAACGTTCATAAATTACGTCACGCGAAGGAGAGGGAGGGAGAGGGTTTCTAAAAGTGTGACTACTCATATCAATTTCATACAAATTTCTTACAAAAAGTGGGACAATTAATGGAGGAGGGATTGACAATGGTTCATTTTTCGTAACATCATTTATGGACGTTTCCTTGATGCACTCCTTACTTGTCAGGAACCTCAACCAGTCACCATTGATGATAAATATATTTTTATATTTTTATATATTTTTCACTAATACTTGCCACCCACAAGCATTTTCACGTGGTTTATGGATAGTCCTTTAGCATTTAAAAATGTTAGAACCTGGAAATCTCACAATTTACCAGCAATAAATCATTTTTACAAAAATTTTAGCATTAAAAAATCGACTTAGAAAATTATTCCGATTTTGTCACTGTTCCGATTTTATAAACTGAAACTCATGGACCGTGTTGATAAAAACGGAACATACCTGTATAACTTTTGATCGGAAAAAGATATTGAGCATATTGACCTTCCAAAAGTTGCATTTCTTTTTTAGCTCTAAAAGTCACCCGAAGACGACTTTTTCGAGAAATCTAAAACAAAAAAAGTAGATCAAAAATACTTTTTTTAGGTACACCTTAATCCAATTAGGTAAAATTGCTCTAAATCAGCCATCTTAAGAGCTACAGAAAAAGCTTTTTTAGCAAAATTTATTGGAATAAGCTGCGCTACAACTTTGTAGAACATAAAATGTCAGTATTCCGAGAAATAAATAAAATATAAAATATAAAAAAAATATAAAATATATGATGGGCCACCCTATTTTTTTATAGCACCATAATGATGGTCTTACTATTTCGTACAATTTTGTATAACAACAGTTTTATTTTCTAAAAAATATAGTTTTGGCATAAAATACATATTTCCGCGTAAATCTGTATCCTGGACCATAGTGCAATGCTTTGACTTCTGACTTTTTTGAAACACGAAAAGTTCCCAAGGGGAAATTTCGAAATCGAATTTTGATTTTCAATGCCAAATGTCTTAGAAATGCGTAAAACGTCAAGATGTGGTGTCACCTAAAACAAAAAAAAATTTTGTTTTTGGGACTTATTTTTCGAAATTTTAGTTTTTGATGCCAAATGTCTTAGAAATACATGAAACGTCAAGATGTGGTGTTATCTCTGAAACAATTTTTTTGAAAGATATTTGGCATAAAAAAAATCGATCTCGAAAAAAAAATTTAAGTCCCAAAAATTTTTTAAATCCTAAAAAATCAATTATTTTCAAAAAATTCCAAAAAGTCATTTTTTTTTTCAAATTAATAACACCAGCTATCAACGTTTCATGCATTTCTAAGACTTTTGGCATCGGAAATAAAATTCGATTTCGGATTTCGGGTTTCAAAAAAGTCCAACTTTGACCGCTTTGGTCATACCCTTAACGAAGTACGATTGAGCTGAAATTTTGCATGCGGACTTTTTTCGATGGTCAAATTTTTCCCATACATTCCATTGGCATCCTAATAGATATAGCTGAAAAATGACAAATCCTTCAAAAGAGGGCTGTATCAGCCTACGCATAGAATCGATTTTAAAAATTGAAATCAATATCTGATTTGGACGAAATTTTTTCTCGAGACAGGCAATTATTTTTCCTACCAACCGTCCATACAACGCAAGCTGGGCATCCATGATTTCCATTGATTTACGTTTATTACGCATTCCATTAATTTACGTTTATTGCATTCATTTATATGCATAACAACAGTAAAAACAATCCTGATTAATGAAACTAGCGCTAATGGTGCCTTCTCGTGCCTTTCGTCATCAAAACCATTGGCCATAAATTTTGATCCTATAGTCCGACTGACCAATTTTTAACAGGAAATAATGGAACAGGATTCCCGATCGAATGCATTTTGTTTCGAGCAAATCGATCAACGATCAGTTCCAAAAAGTGTGTCAATAACCGGACATGCACCAGATCGTCACTGCTACGTGGATTGATCTGAGTTTTTTAGTGCTTCCTGGCTAATATAATAAATAAATAATTCTTTTTTGCCTTTCTCGTATACAAAGTATACGTAAAGGCTTTATGTTCGCTCCAAAAACGTGTATGTCTGTGTACACCCACCTAAAATATGTGGCAAAAGTGTAATCCGTTTTTCAGGCACTTATCCTTAACCGATTTGCTTACAAGTTGCATTCGACGCAGAATCCTGTCCCATTGTTTCCTATTGAAAATTGGCTAGAACGGACTATGGGCTCGGAAGTTATGGCCAAAATACTATTTTTATAACACACGAGAAAGGCTCCATCACCGCTAGTTGGATTTATCTGTTTTTTTTTTTTTTAATTTAGGTACCTAGTTTTCATTCTTTCTACTTGCCCACAAAATTTAAATGTCCAAAAATGTCAAATTTGTGACATTTTCAATAAAATTTCCCAAATTGACGAAATCAATATAATTACTTATTAGTAGGTTAGTTAGCTAGTAGTAGGGTTATTTGTTTAGCTTTCCATTGGTGTACAAATGACCAAAGACGAAAGGGTGCCCACAACCCCTTTAAATAAAAAAAATGGGATAAGTATTTCCATACCAATATAAAATAAAATTTTTGAGAACAAAAACGCCATTTCCAGTGGAGCCTCTTATTTATGGTTTGACCATTCATATTTGTTAAATTCTAATATTCACATTTTTTATATTACTTTCAATACTACTTTTTCTTAGTTTGCACACCCCCAATGGGAAATTGCTACCTCTAACATCTAACAGTCTAACCTAAAGATTTACTAATTCAGCTCGAGAATCGACACAATTTAGCTTTGTAGCCGTGCATCACACGGCAATGCTACTTTCAATGGTAGTAATTATAGAAAGAAAATGCACCTCAACTAAAAGATAATAAAGTTATTTGGCCACAAAATGAAAGTAAATGCAGCTCATTCGGCGCAACATTAAGTGCCATCAGTGGAACAGTTTGCTATGGTCTTAAACCCTCCGGCAATGAGCGTAAAAACTCAACTGAAACCAACGCCGCCACCCGGCCTAAGTAATGATTTTCAGTAGCCATACCATGGAAGCAAGTGGTACGAATGGAGATGAGCTGAACACAAGACTCAAATAATGAAACCATTCAGTGGGCATTTTTTTATTCGTGGAACAATTCATCGTCTAAGCTAAACTATCTCAAAGTCCTATAGCTAATTCGTTTTAGTAGATCAAACCGGAGTACGTTCGCCCCGCTGCTGTTGCCGTGACGGTAATTGTTTAGGCCAGTTGTAGCGGGCGGCTAGGCGGCTTATGGTTTGATTTGATGGCCATCTCAATTGGCAGATCGCTTAAATGAATGAATGCCTGCGACTACGCCAGGAGGATGTGGAGTGTGGGCGGTATAGGTGAGAAACGGCACACCTCAATTGAGAGAACGCGGACAACACTCGGGAAGTCACGCTGCAAGTGTGGATATAAAAAGTGAAATCACTCTCGCGATTTCAGTAAACGGTTGGTTCACAGTGAATGGGAAAATTGGTAGACAACCAATAAAGCAGAGGGTTTAAAATAAGGAGCATAACAATTAATTACAAGGTTTTGGTATATTGTCTCGATCAGCTTGTGTAAATCTCAATACATAAAAATGAAAATATGTATTGCTTGATCAGCATTTTTTGGATCATCGCTAAAACTCCATGATAATCACATAATTTTAAAAAATGATCTGACATTCTTTGAATTTTCAAAACCTCAATAGGAAAGTTGACAAATGACCAAAAAAAATCAGATTTGGTGATTTCACAATTCGAATCATTTGGGAGTCCCTGCCGGTATCAATGAGGCATACACAGCAATTAGCAATTGATAGCCAAATTAGGCGAAAATAAAACACAAGCGCGAAGCAATTACCCGCTTCGGGTAAATACAAAAATTGAAAAATGACCCGTCCAATTACGTTACCGGTGAAAACAACCATCCCCTGTGATAGGCGACCGGGGCGCAGAATAAGATGTGTATGGTAGCGACGGGCGATGGACCGATATCGCGCCGCGAAGTGCACTTACCTTTGTGTGCAGGAAGGCCAAGCTCTTGTTGACGTTTTCGATCTTGTGGACCCGCATGCGGCCGCTGTTCGGCTTGCCCAGCTTTTCGCCCGAGATGATTTCGAGCAGCTTGAGCAGTTTGATGCCGTCGGCCAAATCGATGAACAGGTCGTCCACCTCCATCTTGGCCTGTCGAGAAGAGAAGAATAGAGGGGAAGGGGGGTGGTTATTTATGAGTTCGTATATTTTTTCTGAACGTTTTTAAGGTGTTTCTGAAAATAGATGGCAAATTATGCTGCGGGTTAGTGGGTTGAACATGGCATCAGAAATAGATTGTGATTTATGTCTAAATTCAATTAGAAGTTTTGGAATTAGTATGATTTGAATAACCTTTTGTTTCTCTCCGGAAAGCGGATGAACAGATTAACAATGATTTATAACACAGAAAAAATAATGAAGGACTAACGATTGGTAACCATATTTGACAAAGAAAATAGATAAAAAAGAAATGTAAGAAAATTAATAGCGATTGTATTAAAGATCTTCAACTGCAAAAGATGTTTATAAGAGGTTTGGCTTAATGGGTATTAAGAAGCGCATAACGATTTAGTTTCAAAGGGCCCAACGTTTAAGCCTTTCCAGTTTCCCAAGGCTGAACCTTGTCATCGTTTTTTTTCACTTCGAATCTGCCATACTTTTTTTGTAGCGAGCGCTTCTTGTGGTGGCCAATTTAAACATTTAGCACATCATTTAGTATGGACATTTAAGAGTAAGTATATAGAAAGGCTGCATTATGGCTTCGAAAACAAAGTTTAGATTGAAGATTCGTAGGGTCATAGTTATAAATAAAATGGCTCAGTTCGATGGGCTATACAAGATGTACAAGAAAGACAAAAAGAGCTAAACACATAACACTTATAATTATTATATTATATTATAACATGACAATAACTGAGATATTGAATCTTTTTACACGCAGATTTTTTTACACGGTTTGGTTTTTGTCGTTTAAGACCTCCAGCGAATGAAACAATGAGTTAATTCCCCGAAAAAATTCACAAAAAAATCAAAGAAAATTCAGGGGGTATTTAAAAAGCTGCGAAAGATCAGGTTAACCGAGAAATGAATGAATTCCAATAGCGTAAAAAAAAACCTGGGTGTATACTCTTACAATCTGAAGTTGTGTCAATGTCAGAAGTTTTGTCTTCCTGATCGCTTTTCATTATACATAATACTACCCTACCCGTTTTGATAAATAGCTGGTCCGTAAGTCACGTGTCTCTTTGAAATGCATCACTGAACGAAACGCAATTAGCGACACCTTTCTCCCTCGTTATTGTCGACTGATGTAATTTATTGGCTTCGCTCCGAATGAAGCAATCCGAAGAAACCATTCATACATTACCTAACGGCGACAAATACATACCGCGACAGCTGAGGTCAACATAATTCACACGACCACATTTAAATCTAGAGGGGTTTATTGTGCAGGTCGGATCGAGCGTACCATCGTCGTCACGTCTTTAGACGTTGTTGGTCAGTAATGCGCAATGCGCATGTCATCTCGCTTTATTTTCGATTGGAATCAATCGGACTGGACGGAGTTCAACTCGAGGTACATTTTTAATAGACCCCTAAAAGTTAACCAAGAACAACGCCCATAAAAAAGCGAGTGAGCGGAAAAAATATTGTCGTTATGAAAGTAAACAAAACAGAAAAAAAACTCAGGCGGGACCCCTTTCTGTGCACCTTTATTTACTTCCATAAATCAATGAAACGCGCGCACCGGTACACATTTGAAAAGCAGGAAAGTCAACAATTCCTCGGAAGTGGAAAAAGAGTTTAATCGTTAACCCTACTGAAATGGAAGATTTGACCAGGTGTGAGCGGAATCTATTAGATTTTTCCCAGGTGGACTGGTGGACAGGAACTGGTCAGTGTCATACCTTCAATCGGTTTGCAGGGAATTTTCTAGATTGCATGACTAACATCTTGTTAAACGCTCTACATACCCAGCCCAACCAATGCTGCCAGCCGTTTTTTATTTATTACCAGACTAAGGCCGGAGTGGCCTGTGCAATACATAAAAGTCTTCTAGATTCAGCTCGGTCCATGGCTGCACTTCGCCAACCACGCAGTCTGCGGAGGGTCCGCAAATCGTCCTCCACCTGATCGATCCACCTTGCCCGCGGTCTCGATCTTGCTGCTGGCGCCTTTTCCTCCGAAAAATCAAGTTTTGGCTGTTCCGCGCCCGTTTATATCGTGCCTCGTTCGCCCTCGTGCGGTGTTGCAGCAATCTCGCCCATGCTGCATTCTTCTCTTGTACTAACTGCTCACATTCGCCGTCATACCAGACGTTTCTCTGACCCGGGGGCACCGTGCCAAGTGCAGCGGTTGCGGTACTACCAAAGGCGGATCGAATATCTCTCCAGCCATCTTCAAGAGACGCTGCGCCTAGCTGCTCTTCCGTTGGAAGTGCCACTTCCAGACGGCTAGTCTACCGTCTTGTATCCACCCAATGTTAAGCCGCGGCGGACGACTCCGACGCGTGATTTACACCGTCGATAGTTTTGTGCGCAGGCATACTGCAACGAGGTAGTGGTCGGATTCAATATTCGCACTGCGGTAAGTGCGGACGTTCGTGATGTCGGAGAAGAATTTACTGTCGATTAGAACGTGGTCGATCGGAAAACCAACCGTTCCTTGGTTAGGTGATCTCCAAGTGGCCTTGTGGATATTTTTGCGGGGAAAGAAGGTGCTTTGGACTACCAGTCCGCGGGAGGCTGCAAAGTTTATGCATCGTTGGCTGTTATCATTCGATACGGTGTCCAGACTATCCGGTCCGATGATCGGTTTATACATTTCCTCCCTTCCTACCTGTGCGTTCATGTCGCCGATGATGATTTTGACGTTCCGCACTGGGCATCCATCGTATGTCTGCTCCAGCTGTGCGAAGAACGCTTTTTTCTCTTCGTTGGGTCTCCCTTCGTGTGGGCTGTGCACGTTGATGATGCTATAGTTTAAGAAACGGCCTTTTATCCTCAGCTTGCACATTCTTGCGTTGATTTGCTGCCACCCAATCACACGTTGGCGCATCTTACCCAGCACTATGAAGCCGGATCCCAGCTCGTTGGTGGTGCCACAGCTTTGGTAGAAGGTAGCCGCTCGATGCCCCCTTTTCCACACTTTTTGTCCTGTTCAGCAGATTTCCTGCAGCGCCACGACGTCGAAGTTGCGGGGATGTAATTCATCGTAGATCATCCTGTCGCAATCTGCGAAACCTAGCGACTTGCAGTTCCATGTTCCAAGGCTTCCAATCGTGATCCTTTATTCGTCGCCTAGGTCGTTGCCGATTATATCGAGTCGCATTATCTCTTATATTGCTCGTAATTATTAGTTTTCCAGGCGGCTTATTGGGCCTGCACAAACCTCCTGTCTCTTCGGAGGGCCGTCGTGTTAGGTCTGTTTTGTGTCCCACCTGACACCAGAACTTGGGCTTGTGCGTTTTGAGCGGCACACGGTCGCTTTGGTGGGGCCTCCTTGAGGATACATGCAGCTTTTTATAGGAATTTAACAGGGCCCACGTTCAAACCCCACCACATCCTAGGCAAGCCCCATAATAACTTTTTTAACTTTTGAGAATCATTTTCTGTTTTGTGAACTACTTTCGAATCAAAAAACATTTTTTGTATTTTCAATTATTGTATAAACCCTTATTCGTTCTAGATGAAGGCTATGAAAACAATATAAAAGGTTCCAACACTATGAAGAATTTCGAAAAAAAATTGGGACTTAGAAATCACCACATCTCGATGTTTCATGCATTTATGAGACATTTGGCATCCAAAACAAAAACAAAAGTCCCAAGTCTTAAAATAGTAGTTTGTGCAACAAGTTGCAAAAAGATGATTTTTTCAGCACGAGTTGTACGTTTATCCAACGAGGCTGGCCGAGTTGGATAAATACTACGAGTGCTGAAAAAATCGAGTTTTGCAACGAGTTGCACACGCTATTTTTTGCAATGACGAAAATTGGACTTTAATTTGATAAATCTGTACCAAAATTGTAGTCTAATTTACTCCACATGATCATTCTTGGCAATAAATTATATTGCTGCAGAGAACAATCAGATTCCATGTAAAGGTGCCACATTGCATAGTTCGACAAGCCGTGAAACGATAGATTGAAATTTTTGACGTCATGTCCGTCAAACTATTACAATGAATCGTCTGCTTTGAGCGTGCTTACAGCGGCACACTAGGAGTTAAGTTTCTGAAATCAGGATAGCGAAAGGCATCTAAGGTTTGATTTCTTAAAATTAAGCACTTTCATCAAAAAAATATTTGGTAGGCATGGTAGTGGACACCTTCCTACATAATCGGTGCCAAATAGTTTTTCATGAAAAGTTTCTTATTTTGAGAAAACCCGCGTTAGATGACTTTCGCCATACAAATTTCTGGCGGTTAACTCTTGCTGGCTATTTTGCGCATATACTATAGCGCCTGGATGTGACAGCGGCGGGTAGAAAATCAGCCACTGCCAATAATTCATTATCACGCGACGCAGAGAATACACTATTTGAACACTTACCCAAGCTACTTCAGCATAATGTAGTCATGTAACTACTATTCCGACGTTGGTTTTTCATTATAGCACCCAAATGAGTGCTATCCAGTATTTTGCGCTTGGTAATGGCGGCCAAGTGAGTGTCTTTTTGAAGTTCAAGAGGTACACGGAAGAAAAAAAGTACCCAAAATTGAGTACTTTTAAACTTACTTTTGAGTTATTTTTTCTCTTCGCTTTCATCCACTCTTTCTTTTGTTGCCAACAACAAAAGAGCCAAACAATCCAACGCCGCCAGGTCAATACGGGAAGCCAATTTTGAGTTTTATTACCTGAGGTCGAAATTGAGTGAATTAAACTTAAATTTGGATAAATAAATTTTTCGTTCGGTACTTTTTTGACATGGAAGTAAAGGCAAACTACTTCGACCCTACTTACTCAATTTTGGCTTCCCGTACGGATGTTCGAGGTTGGGTGAATTAAACTCACTATTGAGTAGTTTATTTCTTCCGTGTAGAAAATATTTACATATTTTAATCGTAGTAGGTCCTGAACTCTTGAAAAATATTGGCACTCATGAGCTCTGCCACATAAAGCAACAATTTTGTTTATCGAAAGTCGAAATATGTTTTCTGTAGATTACTTATTCGCTACGATAATGTTATGCTAACAAATACTTATCTTTGTATTTCAGCTGAAGAATTTCAGAAACAGAAGCACAAAGCATTGAAAATCCTGCTACACACAATATCTAATTATCATGAAAGTTGGCTAATTTGCTCTTAGGGCGATGGTTGGTTAGTTAGCGGACGAAATTTAAGAAATAATATGCTTCATTACGACTAAGGAAATCCGCACTTCAGAATTATTCGCCAAGCTCCGTAGTAGGAACGTTTGTCGGAGTCCATCATAAGTCCGCTAGTATTTGCTTTGTTCAACTCCGTTAAAAGCTAACCAAATCTGTCGAATTCATTCCGGCAAGTTTGCTTAGGGATTCTGGTGGCTGGGCCATTTGTTGGTCTACCCAGTCCGTCTGAGTATTCGTCAAGTTAAATAATCGCGCTATAGAGGACAGCGGTTTATTATAAAGCTATCTCAGCCGTAGCCTAATGACAAAAAGATTTCACTTTTGCGAACTGGGCTTTGACTAATTACCATTTATACATGCGTAATTCAATTTTGTTAGTATAATAAACATATGAAAACTGTAATATAACAGATATCTTGGAGAGAGGGCAAGAATATTCAGAAAGCAAAACATTATGCGAATGGGCAAAACATTATGCGACGCAAAGCTGAAGTTCGACCAACTAGAAAGACAAAATTAATGATTTCTCAGGTTTTTATAGGGAGTATGAAAAGGGGAAAATTTAATAAACTCTTCCCTACTAGGTAATATCAGAAAAACGGATAATAACCAAAATTCTTAATAACTCCTTTCTGATAACACGCATTCCCAAGATTCGAACAAAGTAAATTAGATGTGTATAGCAGGATTGACTTTCTAATGTTCTCGTTCTTGTGATTTTCATATTCTTCAGCTAAAAATTGAAAATGTTTATTTAAAATTATATGGAAAATGAAGCGAATGTTGGGAACATTTTAATTAACAAAAGACTCTTTTAACTTTTCAGGAACAAAATTGTTGATTAAAGACAGAGCAGATGAGTGCCAATATTTTTCATATAATCGAAGCCTACTTTGATTAAAATATGTAAATATTTTCTACCTCTTGAATGTCAAATGGCACTCACTTGGCAGCCATTATCGAACGCAAAATACTGGATAATGAATATTATGCAACTAATTTGAGTTGCATAATGTTCATTAAAGCACCCATTTCGTTGATATGGAAAAGTAGGCCGTTTTATCACTCAAAGACGAACTGTAAACCAGATATTATGATCAGGAATTGCAAAAAATATTTTTTTTCCAATTTTTTTTTTTTCGAGATAGCTTTACGTTTCTTGCATTCCCAAGACTAAAGGGGAAGGGGTGGGGGTTCTGGGGAAATTTTCGTGTTAAAAAAGTCAAATTTTGACCGCTTTTGTCAAACACTTAACGAAGTCCGATTGAGCTGAAATTTTGCGTAGGGACTTTTTTCGAGGAGATGAAACTTTTGAGAGAGATGAGCCAGCCTAGGGCTGAAAATCTCTTTAATAAAGATATAAAAAAAAACTTTTGAGCACTACCCGTTTTTGAAATTCGAAAAGTTGATTTTCATTGGCACCGTAATGCTGCCTTTATTCAACGCAAGCAAAATGGCTTGGCTTGTAATATAAACAACAACATTTTGCCCATTTCGCTCGAGACTTGCTCATCTACAGTTTTTTTTTGTTTTAAATAAAAAACTGGTTTCTATATTTTTCTAATTTTCGAAGAAATTCCTGGAGAAATGAAAGAATTTTTCGCACGGATTGACGAGAGAATTCCTGGAGAAATTTCCGAAAAAAAAACATTGAACAGTTAAGGTGGGAGAAATTAGCGAAGTAATTCCTAGCGGAATTTCCGAAAGAAATTCCGAAGCAATTTTCGAAGGATTTCCTGGAGAAATTATCGGATGGATTCGTGGAGGAATTCCTGGAGGAATTTATGAAGTAATCCCTGGAGGCATATGCGGAGTAATTCCCAGAATAATTTCCAAAGGTGTTCCTGGAGCAATTTTTGAAGGATTTCTTGCAGGAATTTCCAAAGAAATTCCTGGAGGAAGCTTCGTAAAGAATTCGTGAATAGATTTTCAAAGGAATTCGTGGAGCATTCCTGGAAGAACTCCAAGAGCAATTTCCAAAAGAATTCCGGAAGGGTTCCTGGTGGCATCCCTGATTAGAACTGTCGCCACTCGCGTTACCTCGCGAAGGCGTGTTTGATAACGATTAGACGATAATCAAGACGAGCAATCAGTAATATACTTCTCCATTCGGGAAAACAAACCAAAACAAAAACGTGTCTACACTGCCTAACATATCCCATGACAGGTGGAATGAAAAACGTTCATGCCTTTCTCGGACAACGAAGTTTCAATTCGGAGTTTGGGTTCAAACTTTTTCATGCGCAAAAAGAAATTCGATATTATTTTTTTGCAAATCACCATAAATTTAGACTTGCCAATGTTTAATATCAGACCTTAACGTTTAATGGACATGTATCTAAATTTAAACGATGCAGTGAATACTTGTTTTCTTCCACGAAAGGGCATAGCAAATTACTGAAAAATGGTTAATTCAATTTTGGAATCCTTACCTTCGCTAGGAACGAGTTCATCCATTTTGTGAAGGTTTTCTTCTGGATGTGCAACCGTTCCTCCTGCAGGGTCTTGATCCGTTCGTTTTCGAACTTGAAGATGCCCTCGCGTTGCGTCATGTTGGAGCGTTGCTGTACCTGGCTTGCGTAGCCTCCTGGCTCATACTGTGAACCTATTGGGGAACAAAAAAAGGGGTTAGTCCAAATATATTTTGTTTCTTTCTTGGCGATGGGCACTGGGCATAGTTATGAATCAATTTTTGTTGTACATCTTATTACCCAATCGTTTCAAGTTAGTCCTTATTGGAAGAACGAAAGTTATTTGTTCATATAGGATACGAGAGAAGATTCACATGAGTTCCATCACATTCAGACGCATTTCAACCAAATGATTGGACATCATAATACTATACTAACCATGTACTAAAAACCAAGCAATTCATCGAGAATTCAGCTGAGAGAGAATGTTGATGACAGGAATATATGTGCAGTCCAAATAGATCTAGCGCTAATAGTTTAAACTTTTGTAGTTTTATATGTACTTCAATATTCCACCACAACCGTTTGTAATTACGAGATGATTTTGAAAAGTATTCCAAAACTGCCACGGAAGAGTTAACCCGAAGCCAACTAATTCGTGATGGACTGTATGCGGTGGAGCACAAGACTTCATTCAGATAATACTAGACATAAATATAATCAGTTTTCCAAAACAGCCTTATCTCCTATGAGTCAAGAAGCCTGTTGACAGAGTTGAGATCATTCATTACCTAGAGCCACGGTCATAAAAAAAGTAATTGTATACAACTAAGATGCTTTCGGTGAAGGTCACACAGACTCTGAAGTAATTGCCGAGTATATATTTGCAGATGTACCTCATCATTGCCTCGTTATTTGAGGAAACGGGAGAATGAGGGGCACAATGAGCATCTTGGACGGTGTGGCACAATGGGCAGCTTTAACAGATGACTGTGTGCATGACTTGGATGGACCAAGTATCCGCCGCGTTTCTCTTTCTTTTAATGACTTCTTCTCTCACGTTCAAATGTAATCGAATTGTCCTTTAAATGGGGGTGCTCTGAAGTCTAAATAATCATAAACCCGATTCTTTTTTTTTTCACGGAAGAAGAAAAGAAAGAAATTTTCAATTCCGAATTCGAAAATCCATGTAAAAAAAAAGTTTTATAATTTCTCGCCGAATCAAGCGAAATGGAGCAAGTTTGCAAACATTTTATATATAGAATGTTTTTTTACTCAGCCGCGTAAAAACGACCCGCCCAAATAGTGACTCCAGTGTATGTGGTCTAACAGTACGTACTAAGCTATGGTGAGTAGTTAGGTGAGTTAGTGAGTATGCTCATTGCGCCCCTAATCCCGATGGTTTATTTGGATCATGGTCGTCTGAGGAAACCAAAGTATGTGATTCAGGGCTTTGCAGTAAATCAGACTGTAAAACAAAAACAATTTAACCCAACTACTATGCGGCATAAAGTTGTTGAAAATGATATTAGAAAAAAAAAAAAATAGAATAGGTATGTGTGAATTGATGGAAGGAACGAAATATCTATCTTCTATCTATATATCTCTATTAGGGTGGCTCAAAAAACACTTTTTCAAATTTTTTGATGGGCCGCCCTCTTATTCGGTTCTATTTGGTGCCCTGATGCTCTGGACAAAATTTCAACCAAATCGATCAACGTTTGGGCGGTGCTAAACTCATTGGAAGTTTATATGGAAAAATGTATGCAGAAACATCCAAAAACAGTGATTTGCAGTTGGACGGCACAATTTACGATCAAGAACCATGATACTCATTCAGTTCTTGTAGAATTAAATACAGAATGTTATGCTGAAAACAGCGAGAAGATTAGAGTTTATTAGGCAAAGATATTAGCATTTTACTGGAGTGTTGTAGGGGTGAATTTATTTCTTTTCAAAGGTAAAAGAAACGAAATTTGCTTAAACCCCACTTCAGAGAAATGCTAATAACTTAGCCGGGCAAACTCTAATCTTCTCGCGGTTTTCTGCATAACATTCTGTATTAAATTCTCCAAGATCATGAACTAGTTTATGCGGAAGTTTATAGTTTTTTTGGGTGAGGTTAACGGGCAGAGGTTCGTCTTGGTTCACGAGTTCCCAGTGTGGTAGGGGAAAGCAATTGATGGAATTCTAATTGGATATAGGAAACTAGCGTTCCGTTCATTTTCATTTCTAGCAGTTACTGCTAAAATAGTCAATTTGATGGTGTAGGATAGAAATGGAAACGGTATGGAAGTCCATTTCCTGTTCTAGCGATTGCTAGAACATGATAAATATAAAAAGAAAGAATACAAGGTAGGAGGAATGAGACGAGTCTGGGATTGAACCCACGACCTCCTGCATATGAGGTAGAAGCGATAGCCATATGACTACTAAGCTCGTCAAAACTTTATTTTCAGTAAATCTATCATCTAAACTCAGATAGATTAATCCACCTTGGAATTGGTGGTGCCTTTCTAGCACATAATTAAAAAAAAGGCATCAGAAAGGCAAAACTATCAATTTAGGAGGATAAGTTCCAATATTTCCACCAATTTGCATCTATTTGGTTTCATTTGAATGCATTGTAGCAAATTTATTTTCAAAGGGAAACCCTTGGCAATGTTTGAAAAACAATGTTTTTCAATATCTCCGGAAGCGAAAAACCGCGTCGAATGCAAGTTGTTGAGAGCAAATCGGATAAGGATAATACCAAAAAGTGTGTCTCACACACAAAAGTGTGCATACACACATACATACATACACATATACAGACATCACCTTAATTCGTTAAGATGATTCGATTGGTATATAACACTATGGGTCTCTGAACTTTCTATCAGAAGTTCGGTTTTGGATCGGTCCAACAGCCTTTCCATATACTTAGTATTATAATACGAGAAATTATAATGTGTATGAGAAAGGCAAAAAGGGTCGTCTACTGTTCTGTACTCCATACTGTCGAGAGATCTTATATTTATGCAGTACCTTTGGCACCTATTTCTTGAGTGTACCTTCTTAGCAGAACTGTATTTTTTAAATTTCGAATAGATTGTGAAATAGAAAGATAGAACAGTTTAGTGTGTCTAAAATTAATCAAATTGCAGTATTAAACGACAAACGACAGTAAACTGGTTCCTGGAGGAGTTTCCAAAAAATGTAAGAAAAAAGTATTCAAAGTTCCTACGACTTTCCGAAATCTAGTCTCAAATTCAAGTGTTTTAACTTTATTAGCAAAACTGCTAATTTTACATAAATAAGAAAGAATTAACATATACTTTTGGAATAGAAATTTGAAAGAATATAAATTTGGGGAAATTCCCGGTAACTTGATCAAAATTCCCGTATTTTTCCCGGTTTACCCGGAATTCCGGGTGAGTGGCCACCCTGTGGATTGCAAGACAGTGATGAGTAGATTCTATTTATAATCATTGTTAAATGGGTCTCTACACCTAGGGAAAGTTTTCCTCTGGATTTTGGTCCCTGTGCCCTGGGGAAAAAAATCTGCTGACTATAAATATACCTTTTCATCAAGTAAGGTGAATAGTTTATTAGGGCATATAGTCTATTCGGGCGAATGGTCTTTTCGGGCGTATGGTCTATTCGGGCGAATGGAATTCGACAATTCCCCGAATATGACATTTCCCCAAATATAAAATTTCTAAGAACTTTACATTTACCCCAATGACATTTTCCCGAATATGACAATTCTCAGAATGTGACATTTCCCCGAATATGACATTTCTCCGAATTAGACATTTCTCCGAATTTGACATTTCCACGAATATGACAGTTTTCAGAATGTGACATCACCCCGAATATGACGTTTCCCCTAGAATGACATTGCTCCGAATATGACATTTCCTCGAATATGACATTTCCCCAAATATGACATTTCACCGAATATGACATTTCTAAGAATTTGACATTTCCCCGAATATGACATTTCCTCGAATATGATTATTCCCCGAATATGACAATTCTCAGAATGTGACATCACCCCGAATATGAAATTGCTCCGAATATGACATTTCCCCGAATATGACATTTCCTCGAATATAACAATTCCCCGAATATGACATTTTCCAAAATATAACAAATCCCTGAATATGACATTTCCCCGAATATGACATTTCTCCGAATTTGACATTTCCCCGAATATGACAATTCTCAGAATGTGACATCACCTCGAATATGACAGATTCGATAAACATCTATTTCTCGGTAATATAATTTCCTAACAAAAATTTATTTGCCGGAATTAATGTTTTTAAAAGTGATATCTAACTTCGTTCAATCACTGGATGTTCTTTAAGCAATATTTGGATCATCTTATCAACTGAGGAAGTATCAACAACAAAACACGATAACCCCGTTTACCAACTGGTTTTAACGAAATAAAATTGGCAATTCAAATTTCCTAAAAAAAGAAAAAAAAACAAAAAAAAAAAGAAAAGGCCGGGTAAATACAGCTAAACCTAAAGCATCAACTAAAATCACTGTAAAGTGTAGAATTATGTAAAATCTCATTAAAACCCCACTACTTCCACTATTGATAATATCTCCACTACGGGTACGGTTACCCTAATCTGTTCATATCCTTCGACAAAAAATCTCGAAATGAAAATATCTGTTTCATTAGGTCCAGCACCAGTTGATAATAATTTAATTAACAATGCTGGTAATAAGCGATTTATGCATATTTCTCGGGTACTTATTCAAAAGGACGTATGTGATTCAAATGTCGATTTGTCTAATCTCATGCGGCTAAACGCTCTCTAATCGATGCAAATGGAATTTCGTAATCTAATCTTTGTTATGAGCTGAATGCAAAATACAATTAGCATTTAAATCCTAGATTAGAATTAGAGCAGTACGTCTTTCCTTCGATGTTGTGTCTGAAGCATACTATTTCTTTGATCCTTAGAACAATACGGTACACCAGGCGGTATATTTGACGAATCAATGAAACTGACTTCAGAAGAGCAAAAATATCATGGGTAAACGTACTGATGAGTCCTAGGTTGTTGGAATTCCTACGCGAACAGGACCGACGAAATTCACAACTGGCGTTTTATGAATCTTTGAAAGCGCTTCATATACGCAGTTACGTGAAGTAGTATCCAAGCGTCGATGCACGTGTGCTCTGGTCTACATGTAGGCCTCTCTATCCCGATGTCCATGGTTCGTAACCAGTTTGCCGCACCTCTCTTTGTTTTCAAGCAAAACAATCTGAAAATCATGTGAAAATAACTTAAGTTCTACGTGATTTTTAGATGAAGTACACCGGTCACGTAAGCTTCATCTGAATTGTCTGAAGAAGTTACAAGTACGAGTTCACGTGAAGTGTACTTGAATATTTGTTGCGTCCCGTTAGAGAAAAAATAAGTGAAAAGTTTTGAAAATCGGCAGCAAAAAGTGCAAGTTTATTTTTGATTTTGATTCTTAATCTTTTATTGAAATTTTGCATTATTTGTGGAAATTTTATATTTAATTATTGCTTATACCCTGATTTCTTTTTATTAACTTTTTATGGGAAGTTTTTATTTTTTTATTTTAGAATGGGGCGGTAAGATGCGCGGCTATAAAGCAAGAGGGTTCGATTCCCGGTGCCAGTCAAGGCAATTTTTGGTTTGGAAATTGTCTCGTCTTCCCTAGGCATAAAAGTATCATCGTGCTAGCCTTATACGAATGCAAAGATGGTAACTTGGCTTAGAAATTAAGTTAATAACTGTGCAAGTGCTGAATGAAAACTAAGCAACGAGGCGGCAATTTCCCAGTGTGGGATGTGATGCCAATAAGAAGAAGAAGTTATTATTTTAGTCCCAAAGATCGCCTTTACCTGTAGGTTAATGCGATCAAATTGCCAAAAATTATTTCATGTACTTTCGGCGAATTATCAGCAATGTTTTTTTCTTTTTTCGAGAAACTCGGTTCAGATCACTTTGTACTTTGAAAAAGAAGTAACAGCACTGAGCATTGAAATGTCAAAATTGTGAATCCAAAGTTAATTAGTCAATAAATTAGTGGATTAGTTGGAAATAATTGTATGTAACTAACCAATGGTCGATTACAGTTGGTACATTTGAACCAAACAATTTTTAAATTTAGAAAAACAAATACAGTGTGTTTTCTACCCGTAGATATTGGTATATCATGCAATGTATGATCAACAGAACGATTTAACGCAATCATCGCGTGAAATCACTCCTTGGTGCAAATATGACGAATCGTTGCTTCGCATCATAGCTAGGCAGGTATTTGCTCACCTTTATCTTTCCATCGCATGGGTTGGATTAAAGTCCACTTCCATGTCGCACCCGAACTATGGGAACTTCCATATTATAAGATGACCACACAAATATTTATATCTATCATATAACACTACTATGATTTTGGTTAAATATCTTGGCTGTGCATATGCACAGCACAGGTTTCGAAATGGACGAATTGATATGACATTTGCGATTTCGAAACAAGGGCTGTGCGTACGCACAGCCAAGATATTTAACCAAATCAAAAAAAATGGTTTTTGTACGGCCGAGTTGCCGAATAATATGCAATTAATTGTTACTACTATGATTGTTATTTTCCTTTTGGTTCATTAGCAGAACCGTAATTATTATGTTCATATTTACATATTATTATTTATGTTAAACTTTTCTTATTTTGATAGCAATCATGTGCATCGAATCTGGTCCATTTTCTATAAGAAGTTTGCAAAAAAAACCAAAACTCACTTTTGTTAACCACCTGACGGCTTATAGTGAACCGACGACGTGGCGCCGGAAGGTAAATATAGTGTTGCGTCATTTGGTTTAGTAACTTTTGCTGGCTGAATCAATAAGTCAGATACGGGGTGTTGAATTTTCTACGAAGGCTAAATCATGCTGCTTATTAACCTAGTGCAGAGCGATTGGTCATTCTTCCGTTGAAAATGATGTGAAATGGTGTGGAGAGCGTTATTAGCAGCCATAAGTTTACGAATAAAAGAAATCAATCCTTTTTATTTCAGGGGTTCACAAACTTAATGCTTATGAAACATCAGCTTAATTCTTAGCATCCATGATAAAATTTTACAGTCATTAAACAGATTTCAATACCGGAATTCTTATACTGGGTGACATGCACAATGCACGATGCTCAGAATAGCTGAGAGATCTCGTCAACCGAGATGGAAATGCATGCGAAAATTGAAAAATGAAAAAAGTCTTTAGTATTAATATATTGAAAATTAAGGTTATTCCTTCCAATTGAAATGGAAAAAAACAAACTTGTGGGAAGAAAAGACAAAAGTACGACGACGTCTCATGACAAGTTAAGACAATTCACTGAACAAGCTCTACTATTAATTTGTTGTAAACCCTACTGATCAACGAAACCCGGAACGAATTTCGGTGGCAACATTATTATCTTTTTTCAACTTTAAAACAAAGCTTATAATCTTTTACAGTTATAGACAGGCTGGCTGTACCTGCAATGTTGAATCAAACAAATATATAAATCTTTGTCTGAAGCTGATAGCAGTCACTCCGAATTCAATATCATGTGTATAGATTTTTTTAGCATCGGAAAACATTTTAACGGAAATTTCTGCACCTTATATCTCGACCGTTCCACCCCAAATTTATCTAATCACAGAAATAAAGGTATTATTTGGATAACTTTGCTAAATTCAATTTTCCATCTGGGTGGATTAAGAACCGTCGGGCTCGGTTTACGAACGCAGCTGCTTCCAAATTTGTGTGGTGGTACCGTATTTGCTAGGCCACATTCGCGACACATTCCAATTAAAGTAAACATTGGGGAATTCGCGAGTGTGTGCGTATGCGCATTCCACTCCAATCGGTGTTATCAGCTTTGATAAATTGGCTCTTGTGTGAGGAATGTTCCACTACAGGAGGCATCGCAGGCACATCAATTGTTCGATTGAATATAGGTACGTTACACATTAAGATTGCCCTGAGTGGGTTTTCCTGCAAACATAACATAAACACAATGATGATCAGCTAGAAAAACCTTTGTTGATCCCCCAGGAATCAAAACGGTATATAAGCCACAGTTATTGAAGTAACTTGTCGCAATATATTGATGCCATATGCTTTTCTACAACGAACGAACAACAACGATACTATCCATTAGAATTGCAAAAAAAATAACTTGGTTTAATCTTTAGAAAACGAAGAATTCAATTTAACTTAACTGAGCCCCTTGACCGATTTCCATTAAATTTAGAACACATATTCTCTATCTAAAGAAGACGACATTAGAATGCGTAGGAGTGTCATAGAGGAATGGAAGGGAGGGCATATTTATGGAACGAGCAGTTTGGTAATAATTTTTAACGCATGCGTCGAATTCTACCAAGTTTGGGACCCGTATACTCTATTCTAGGGCAACGATTATAGAAGTATTGTTAGCAAACGAACAATCCAGTATAACTTCTGAAGTTCTTAACCGATTTGCACCAATATGGACAACATATTTTCTATCCTTAGCAAACGATTATAAATGGGACGTTCATTGGGAAAAGGATGGGATGGGATGGTGTAGAATGCGAGGTTATGCATGAGTATGATACGCATAAGAGAACGTCTATAAATTTCGTAACGCTTATAGAGGGAGGTTGACAATCCATACAAATATTTAATATATTTCATACAAAAAGTGTGACAAAGGGAGGAGGAGAGTTGAAAATGAACATTTTTTGCGTTACGTAGTTGATGGATCTTACTTAATAACGTTAGAAATACAGTGAACTTTCCCTAACTTGATGTTCTGTAACGCTATATTTTCTCTTACTCGATGAAATTCAAAGTCCCTTGAATCTAGCCTACTGCGTTCCCTCCGTAAGTCGCTTTCTCCCTTACTCGATATTCTGTAAGTCGAAGTAAATTTCCAATGCCTTTTCACATCTAACTGTTTCTGACAACATCGAGTTAGGGAAACGTTAGACAAGTGATAAGTGAGAAATGAAAAGTGAGACATGCGAAGTTGGAAGTGAGAAGTGAAAAGTGATAAGTAAGTAATGGAAAGTCATAAGTGAGATATAAGATGTTACAAGTGAGAAGTGAAAAGTTAAAAATGAGTAGTGAGAGGTATGAAGTGAGATGTGCGAATTGAGAGAATAAAAATGAAAAGCGAAAATTAAAAGTGAGAAGTGAGAAATGCAAAGTGAGATGCAAAATAAGAAGTGAGAAGTGAGTAGTGGGCAGTGGGAAATAAGAAGTGAGAAGTTGGAAGTGAAAAGAAGGAAGTGAAAAGTTATAAGTTTGAAGTGAAAAATGATAAGTGAGATAAAAGATGTTAAAAGTGAGAAGTGAAAAATGAGCAGTGAGATGTGCGAATCGAGAGAAAAGAAATGAATAGTGGGAAGTGAAAAGTTAGAAGTGATATATGAGTAGTGGGAAGTGAGAAATAAGAAGTGCGAAGTGAGTAGTAAGAATTGAACAATGAAAAGTGAGAAGTGAAAAATAAAGAAGTTTTAAGTGAAAAGCGATAAGTGAGAAATGGGAAGTTAGAAGTGAGATATAAGATATTATAAGTAAGAAGTGAGTAGTGAAAAGTGAAAAATGAGAAGTGTGAAGTGAGATCTGCGATTTGAGAGAATAGACATGAATAGTGAGAAGTGCTAAGCAGTGTTGTCTTACACTCTGTGCAAAAATTCTGCTTTTTGATTTTACTCCATCTAAAAAATTTTAAAATCCGGGACTCGCACCGTTGTTAAAAGTACAACACCTACAAAAAAAGCTCACTTGTCGTTTACAACAGAGGCGGGACTGCATGAGCGATCCAGGACCATGCGAGTCCCGGAAGGTTAACTAAGTAAGTGTAACTAATAGAAGGATATTTGAATTTTCCAAATGTCATGTCAAACTATAAAAAACTACACGCCAGAGCCACAGCAGCGCGTGCGCTGAAAATACACTCTAGTGAATTTTCAGCCTGCACGCTCCTGTGGCTCTGGCGTGCATTTTTTTGATAGTTTGATATGACATTCAAAAATCCTTCTATTAGTTGCACTTACTTAGTTGAAATTATAAAATCGTTTGTAAATTCAAAGAGCAGAATTGTTTGCACAGAGTGTAGGACAACACTGTTGCTAAGTAAAAAGTGAGAAATGAGTAATGGGAAGTGAGAAGTTACACATTTATTTATTTTTTACCGGGATCTCAGCAATATGTTAAACTTTTACCGAGATTCGCACAGCCGTGCCCCAGCAAACATGTTTTTTGGTTGAGATTTCTGTCAAAGTTGCTGAAAATCAGCTAACAAACGTATTTTTTGCCGGGATATTAGGTTTTCATTTTGCTGGCACACCGCCGTGTGGATTTTTGCCGAGCTGTAGAAATAAAAACTAAGTGTGTAGAAGTGAAAAAAATGAAGTACGAAGTAATAGTGAGAAGTGAAAAATAAGAAGTAAAAACTAATAAGCATAAAGTTGGAAGTTAAAAGTGATAAGTGAGAAATGAGAAGTCAGAAGTGGGATATCAGAAGTGAGAAGTGAAAAACGAGAAGTGCGAAGTGGGAAGTCAGATGTGCGAAGTGAGAAATGAGAAGTGTGAAGTGAGAAATGAGAAGTACTAAGTGAGAAGTAAGAAATGATAAGTGATAAGTTAGAAATGATAAGTTAGAGGTGAAGTTAGAAAGAAGTTAGAAGTGAGTAGTGAGAAGAGGGATGTGAGAAGCGATAAGTAGTGAGAAGTGAGTTGTGAGAAAAGAGTAATAAGAAGTGAAAAGTGAAGACCGAGGAACGAGAAGTAAGAAACGAGATTCTTTCGCGACAGTTTTTTATACGTCACTTCGTTTTACGGCCTACGGAGTCTACACGCGTAACCAAGGACCTAAGGTCTACAAGCGTAACGAAAGAGTTGTTATCCCTTTTTAAAAATGGTTCTTGCCCTATTTGATATATTAAACCAAATTCCGTTCCAGGTCATCCAAAATTCCCTGGAGTATAGGTCTTCTACCCGCGTAACCGAAGGGCTGTTATCTCTTTTTAAAAATGGTTCATACACTTTATTTAATTTTATTTTATTTTATTTGATTTCATCTGACAAAAAATGTCTTAATGAAATAGGGATGGGGAAAAGCCTATTTGAGATAGCGATGTGCTGTACTGAAAGAGGCATAAAAACCCCATATCTTTTAACAAACATTACAAAAGCTGGTTCGACATATACATAACAGATTAAAACTACAAATACAATATAAAAATAAGAATGGTCTTAGTGTTAAAATAAATGCATCTTAAGATTCATCGTCCAGTACTGATTCCGTTGCGTAACATACGCACCAGCCGTAGTCGGAAGGCGTTGGGCGTGGAGTTGAAGTCGAAGGCACTGTAGTACTCATTGAAGCGTAATGACATGTACCGAACAGGATCGTGCAGTCCATAATTTGCAACACGTGGTGGAAGGTAAAGGATGTTTCTGGTTCGTAGTGGTCGTTCTGGTGCATACATTTGAAGAGCAGCAAGCATTTCAGGAGAATCGATTTCACCTACAAGAATTTTCGCGACAAAAACAGCTTGAGCTATCGATCTTCTACGCTCCAGAGTGTCTAATCCTAGTATCTGACATCGGTGTTCATAGGTCTATTAAACGAAACTCAATATGCCTTAAGCAGCCGTCTCTTTCCAGGTCATCCAAGAATTTCTTAGACTCATCAGCTATGGTTTCATCCCAAATATGTCCTCCGAGTATTTTTCTTTCAATTGCGTCTCAAACCCAGCATATGAGATGCTGCAAGATCTCCACATTGTCCTGGAGTTTGAATCAAATGTCCTGCCGAATCAACCAAGACTTTAATGATGTCCACAGCCGCGGTATCAACCCAATTATGTCCTACGAGTATTTGTCTTTCACTTGCGTCTCAAATGAAGGCATATGAGATGTTGTAAAATGTTCTGGAGTTTGAATCAAATGGTCCACCGAATCAACCAAGGCTTCCATGATGCCCCAGCCTCGGTAACCACCCAATTATGTCCTCCAAGCATTTGTCTTTCGCACGCGTCTTAAATCCAGGCATATGAAATCTCCAAATTGCTCTTGAGTTTGAATCAAATGGTCTGCCGAATCAACCATGGCTTTCATGATGTCCCCAGTCTTGGTATCAACCCAATAATGTCCTCCAAGTATTTTCTTTCACTTGCCTCAAATCCAAGGCTTCTATGATGTCCCATGCCGCGGTATCAGCTGAATTATGTTCTCAGAGTATTTGTCTTTCACTTGCGTTTCAAATCCAGGCATATGAGTTGTTTTAAGATCTCCAAATTGTCCTAGAGTTTGAATCTAATGGTCTACTGAATCAACCAAGGCTTCTATGATGTCAACGGCCGCGGTATCAACCCAATTATGTCCTACGAGTATCTATCTATCACTTGCGTCTCTAATCTGGCCGGTAGGCCATTTGATTCAAACTCCAAGACAATTTGGAGATCTTAAAACAACTCATATGCCTGGATTTGAAACGCAAGTGGAACACAAATACTCTGAAAACATAATTGAGCTGATACCACGGCATGGGACATCATGGAAGCCTTGGTTGATTTTGTAGACCATTTAATTCAAACTCTAGGACAATTTGGAGATCTTACAACTTCATACATGCAAGAATAGAAGACGCAAGTGAAAGACAAATAATCGGAGAACAATATTGGGTTAACACAGCGGCTGGGACGTCGTGGAAGCCTTGGTTGATTCGGTAGACCATTTGATTCAAACTCCAGGACAATGTGAAGATCTTATAACATCTCATATACCTGGATTTTGAGATATCTTACAATCTCTCATGTAAGACGCAACTGAATGTATTTGAAAGTATCCAACGATCATTAAATAAAGTGAAATATTAGAAATTTTAGCAAAAATTCTTTTTCGTCACATTCGGTTTACGTCTCCCCAATAAGTGATGTAAAAAGAGGGTTGAGTGTATTACTAAAAAAAATCATAAATATTTCTACTTAATCCATTCGATCTGCACTCTTGCTAAATGAATTATGTATTTTTAAAATTAAATATTTGCAATCGAACGAGAATTATTTATTTATTTATTTATTTATTATTTCCTTTATATTTTCTTTATTTTCAGCAAAAAATTCGGAACTAATATATCACGTGAAAGAGTAGGATGTAATCTACAAGAGGAATCGATATTTTCATGAAATATCAAGCGCCATGCATACAAAACGTGCATTAGCTGGGTATAAAGTAATGATAATTGTTATCCCTCCATTGGAATCATGGTTTGTCCAGTGAAAGGCAATGATTATTGTGTTTTCTTCTGGATGGTGGATGTAATTCCTTCTTCAGAGGTAGACAGTCAAAATAAGGCAATGGTGAATGTGATTCCTTTTTTAGAAATAGGCGTTTGCCCGGAATAAGGCGAAGGTATTATTTACCCTTTAAAAAAAATATTTGCCAGGAATAAGGCAATGATATATGTGCTTACTTTTATAAAAGTAGGCGTTTGCCCGGAATAAGGCAACGATGGGATGGGATTCATTTGTTTTAAGTAGGCGTTTGCCTAGACTAAGTTAATGATGGATGTGACCCAACCTCGGAAGTAGTTCTGCCGTTTTGTTCGTCCGTATTTCCGAAAAATGCCTACCATCAGTCTAAATTTATCAGAAAATGTCATCGATCTACTTCATCTATGAGAAAAAACACATAAAATATCCCTTTCTTTTTCACGGTTCCTTATTATGCCAAATGACCCAGACTCCCTCTGAAATTGACATTTCTTCGAGTATGACATTTCCCCGAAAATAACATTTCAGAGGAAACAACTTTTCCCCGGAAATATCATTTAGATTATAACAAAAATTTTTTTAGCGAGATCAATATTTTCTCAAGTGAAGTCTGCCTTGTTTTAATCAAATGATGCAGTATCAATAACAAGCCACAATTACCCTGTTGACCAATTTGGATTACCATTTTCCGATTGTAAAAAAAAACTGCGAATCAAACTGGCGTTCCGGAAAAGGCCGGGTACATAGTACTGGATAAATATCAAGCTACTTCGCTACAAATACGGCAGACGTTGTTTAATTATGCTCCAGTTTGGACTTTACGTTCTTTACTAGATGAACAACTACAACTTAAGAAGAAGAAAAATACAACTCATGCAAGATTTTTAGTATCTAAATAACAAAAAAACTGTACTTCATGACGCTTACTGACGCATGCAGCAAATACCCACGTTAATCTAATCCTCAACAAATAAATATAAAACATCTCATTTGAACATCGGGCTTCAAGGTGCTTATCTGCTTCAATTAGAAATGCGGCTAGAATAAAGTCAATTAAAATATTTAGAATACCATACGTGGCTCACGGGGAATAATTTATACCACTGCTTTCCAACGCTGATTGTGATAAGAGCGATGAACATTTTTGCACACTTTTATGCACCGCTAAATAATAAACGCAGTCTCACTAGCTACGTAAGACACCCTAAAATAACCACGAGTTGCGATAAAGCTCTGCAGTGGAATGTTAGAGATAGCGCCGATAAGGCCCCACAAATGTTCGCACTGTGTCACTAAATTGGCGTATTTTCTTACCAAGTTTTCTGCTGTAGCGATGATACAACGACATGTTTCAATCCAGATTTCAGATTAATTCCGAATTGCGTAACGATCTATGATAGCAATTTACGTTTCACCTATTCACTAGGACCACACAGCACTGCGGGGGAGTTCTTCTTTTGTTCAAACTTTAAACACGTCCCCGCTGCAAAGTTCAACCTTTTCCGTCGCCACTTATCGGGAGCACTGACGATGACAATTCGCATTTGGTCAAGTTTGTCGAACGTTTCGAAACGGACGTCCGGGCGTCCACACCACCGTATAGGAACACTCTTATCGCTACACTATCTCTGGTGATTGTTGATGGTAGGAAAATAACACCGTCCGACGATGATCGGGTGTCACAATTCACGCTTCATTCGCTCTGTGAGCTTTATCATATTAGCACCTGGGGCGTCGGAGGAACCTACGGACCGAACGCGTACTGACTGGGTACGTTCGAAGTTCACCGCGGACTAACCGACGGGCGTGCGATGATCGACTACGGCCGCCGTCCGTCGCCGGTTGGTTGGTTATTTTAGATATATCATTATCTAGTGTAAGCTCCATGTGTAAGCAGATACCGCAGATATATATTCACCCGGACAGACACTCATACCATTGGTGGTACTGCTGGACCGGGAACGACAGTGATTTCAGGTGAATTTTTACCTTTGGTACACTCTGAAAATTGTAATAAAAGTGTCCCAATTTTTTTCAAAAGTTGACCACAATATCATCAATACTGGATAGTGTTTGTTTGGGCCATCCTTTACGAAGGGCTGTACCCCAGTTAGTTAAACAGTTATTAACCCATTTACTAGTGTAAGATAAACTCAATTTCACCATCATAGATGGATTAATTCAGGTTTTGCATGTGCAAATCAATCTTCTACGGAGCAAAGCCCTGTGCACTGTAGTGTGACTGTGTTGCGTTTTCACACGCACATGAAGTCCGCCGAAAACAGAAGTGATATTCAAATAGCGGATCGTTAAATTTTCGTAGTCTGATCGAGTTGAACCCTGGCCGGGTCTTATCTGTAACGACACATACGTACAACTCGTACATAATAGGTAGCACATAAGAATAATTATATTTTTACCATTTTTAGTGTCGGTAGGGCAATATCAGATTTCACAGCCGGAGTAGTTCAGAAGGTAATAAAAACCCGAGCAATTTGTAGTGTAAACATCGTTGCAATAGATTGGCGAGATAAAAAACGAAGATACGAGATTGAACTACAGTAATTTGAATCCGTTTTTTTGTTTTTTGTAAGGACGGTTTTCTATCGGCGATACAGTTGATTATTTCTCATTGATACTTTAGAGAGTGGCGACATAATAATATTTATATTAACAAGCATTTGATTAGCTTACTTAAAATGTGGCCACTCAATTTAATATTTACGTCGTAACTTCTTGTCTACAGATCCGAATTAGCTCTTAAATAATAATGAGAGGTAATAAAAGCGAAGCATAATCAGCTCACAATAGTTACAGATCAAGTGAACAAACCTGATACACGATCAAAACAGATATCAAACACGCATTGTGTTCTCGTGCTATGCGGTTCACTTTTCTCTCTGCTGAAGGGAGTTTTCAATACACAGGATTTTGTTTTTACACGATTTTTTTTCGCTCGTATTTTTGATCGTGTGACTTCAATTTGCCACCAAACTCTTCGCAACATGTTTCAAAAAATCCAGAATAAATCAAAGAAAAATCACATGATAATTAATATATGTTGAACATTTAGGATGAGTGGAAAATTGAGAAAATGTAAAGCGCGTAAAAACAAAATCCAGTGTACTACCCAAAGCTAGTTTTAATTTCCAGCGCTATTTATACCCTTTGATCCCGTTACGATCTTTGCTCGGACCCGTGACTCCGTTTTACGTTAGGCCCGTTTGCGGAAGTAAAAATCCGACAAACGATGATAGTCCTGCAAGGACACCGTTCTTGAAAAAAACCTTTGTCCACCTCTCTACGCAATGAGCATTAACAAAAACAAGAGGAAGTTGGATTCTCTTAATTCTCCAGGAATCCTTCAAAGAAACAAGGTTTCAAGACCGTCCTGCCATAGCGCGGAAAAAATAGAAGGAATCTTTAGACTTCACATGTTTTTTCTACCTCTAACATTGCGAACACAATTCTTCTCCTATCGAACTGAGCAATCACACAAACTCACAATTTCATACATCCATATTTTGTAATTCCGAAATTAAATCTTGCGCAAATTTGCGCCATTTAAAAATCGTGGTCTCTAAATTTGTGATACACTTTGAAATTTTTCTGTGAAATGCAAGTTATTTCCATGTGCGATGAACCTTCCATCTCACTTTCTAAGCGTATAGATGTCGACTTTTCCGATTATAGGGGGCAGCAGGGACTATGTCCAAGGGCTTGACGACCCCTCCCCATGGCCACTGCGAGTTAGGGGGCCTGCCTAGGATGTGGTGGGGTTTGATAGTGGGCTCTGTTGAACCTCTGCAAAAAGCTGCATGTGTCTAGAGGCAGGCCCTATCAAACCCAGTCAACACATGAAAGTATATGGTGTCGTGTAGGCTGTTGAAGTGGAGGCGATATAGGTGCTTCTCCATACAACATGTATGTATATCGGGTATCTATATCGTCTCCAATTCAGCATCTTGTATTGCACCATGTACGACTTTATATTGACTGAAAAGCGACCGTGTGCCGCTCAAAGCGCACAAGCCCAACATGAGTGCCAACCGGCACATCAGGATTAATACCAGTGAGATCCTGATTACAGTATACTGGTTACGGCAAGCGACAAACACACGCGCGAAAGTAATGCAAAATAAACGACATGTAAAATAAACGTAAATTAACAAAATATGTCTGGCTACATTCTTATTTAACGTCAAATAGAGATAACATAATTAGCTTTCCGATTACTATCAATTTGGTTGAACAGCCGTGATTATTACTTTATTTTCAATTTAAATCCCGTTTCCTTTTTAATTTCCTTGCGTTAAAGAAATGATGCAGCAGGCGCCTCATCCGAAATTCAAATGAACAATCGCTCATTTTGAGCGATTAATTGTTTATTCTCGCGAAGGATAAACAATTGAACAAATCAAGGAAATGCTAATACTGTAGTATATAAGTTGCATAGTCACATCCATGGTGAATCCCGATCTATGTTACTGATTACCCCTCCCAACTAACACAACTTCCTTCCCGTGGTAATTGTGGAGATGCAGAGGTATTCTCGGTCTCTAGTAGCAACAATAACCACACACTAACATTCCCTCCCTTCCCCAACTGACTGTAAGGACTTGGCCGGCGCCGTTATTGATCAACATTTGAGAGCTGCTGAAACGTGCACTTCGAGAATAGATGGTAAACACCAACCACTATTCACTTGGATCGTAGTGCAATTTGCACCAGTTCTGATCAATCACGGAGTAGCAACCATTGATATGTACAGTCAGTCTAAGCTAAGCTAAGCTAAGCTAAGTATAGGTATAGATGTCGACTTTTCCGATTATAGTGTATAACAAGAGATTATTCATATTTACGAGATTCTAATCAGCCGCCTTGGGGCCCTCCTTAGCCGTGCGGTAAGACGCGCGTCTACAAAGCAAGACCATGCTGAGGGTGGCTGGGTTCGATTCCCGGTGCCGGTCTAGGCAATTTTCGGATTGAAAATTTTCTCGACTTCCCTGGGCATAAAAGTATCATCGTGCTAGCCTCATGATATACGAATGCAAAAATGGTATTTAACCTGGCTTAGAAACCTCGCAGTTAATAACTGTGGAAGTGCTTCATGAACACTAAGCTGCGAGGCGGCTCTGTCCCAGTGTGGGGATGTAATGCCAATAAGAAGAAGAAGAATCAGCCGCCTTACACTTGGGAAACATGGGGTAAAACGACTCATACTTTATAACGACTGGAAGGAATGTATCTGGGACTGTCGATTATTCACAACTTTTATGTTGAATTCATTTTATAAATCCAATACAAGTCTTTCTGTTATTATTTGGAAAGTCGATAAAGGGCGTCAAGGAAGGTTGTGATTTGTGAATGACTCCAAAACACTAATATGAAATGATAGGAAAAAAACAAAATTATCATATAAATATAGGGTGGATGTACCAATTTCCGCCATACATAAGAACAACTATTTTAAAAAAATAAGTAAAAGGCATGTGGGTGGACTTAATACACAGAAAAAAATAATGAAAAATAAACAGCGCGTAAAACTTGACCTGCTGAAATTTACGCTTTTCTACGCTGAAATTGTCCTCTTGCTAACAAGATTGCTTACAACTTGTATGCAATATTAACGATTTGCGTCGAATATTGTATACATTTGGGCTATATCCCGTATGGAATTACGCTAATAATGGCGTTCCATTTATGTGCATGATTTTTAGCGTAAATTTCAGAGGATTTTTCTATCTGTGTATATCAAGCGAAAGGTTTTACTCCCTGCTTCTTAGAACAGCTGTGGAAACCACAATAAAATGTGTTATTATCCTCAAAATTGATTAATCCATAATAGGAACGCATGCACCAGTTGTGGCACTATTCTTAATTTTGGTTCCTTATTTGGCAAATCCCATTGTTTTCTTATGGGACTGGCCAAATTGGGACCACTAGTGCGACAACTGGTGCAAAGGACGTTAAAAATTAAGCAAAATCAATTTTTACAATTATGCTTTGCTTGTTTTGGAGGAAATCAAAGGTGTTATCGTGTCATATGAATATGCTTTATCGATATGAACTTGGTTTGCGGTGATTTGATTGGCTATTTGGCATATAAAGCACTAGTGCGATAACTGGTGCTTTAGCCACAACTGGTACATCTAGCCTATACAAAGTACTGAGACGTTAAGCTAAAAATGATTGAAATGAATAAAAAAAGTACACTGAAGTCGGTTTATAAACGAGGCATACGTTCCATGTAAATCAAAACCACGTAAATTCCAAAAGCATTAGCATTGTTACGGTGTAATTCGTAGATTGGACACAAGTGATACTCATGTTTAACTTTTGAGATCCTTATCCAAAATGCTATCAAAAATCAAGAGGGTGGTCCTTGATTCCAGTCTTAGACAAAAATAACAAAATCATGAGGATTACTACTCCTGGCCACGCCCATCTTCACCGTAACTAGGGAGAGGCTGATAGTGTTAATGTGGTACTTACTTAACGAGAGGCCACCGACTTAGCGACACCCTCATAAGTACCACGGAGGGGTATACCCCGTTAGGCATAAGTACGTTAGGCATAATGGTGGTTAAGCATAACGAACGATAAGCATAATGTACGTTAGGCATAAAATGGCCCAAAGAACAGCCTTATTTATTCAGACTAAGGCCGAAGTGGCCTGTGCGGTATAAGAGTCATCTCCATTCGGCTCGGTCCATGGCTACACGCCGCCATCCACGCAGTCTACGGAGGGTCCGCAAGTCATCTTCCACCTGATCGATCCACCTTGCCCGCTGCGCACCTCGCCTTCTTGTCCCATCAGATCGTTAGCGAGAACCATTTTCACCAGGTTACTGTGCGACATTCTGGCTATGTGCCCGGCCCACCGCAGTCGTCCGATTTTCGCGGTGTGAACGATGGATGGTTCTCCCAGCAGCTCATGCAACTCGTAGTTTATTCGCCTCCTCCACAAGTACACAAATTCTTCTACCACCTCGATTTCGTCACCACCGATGCAAACTCGCGGTGGGTGGCTCACATTGTCTTCTCTTAAACCTCTTCCTATCATGTACTTCGTCTTCCACGTGTGACATAAAGAAGGCAGAATTATGCCAAACGCCCATTATGCCTAACGTACATTATGCCTAACGTCCATTATGCCTAACGTACTTATGCCTAACATCCTTATGCCTAACGTACTTATGCTTAATGTCGCGGACCCCCACGGAGTTGGATAATGAGGAAGGTATTCGTTAGGTCAGGATTAGAGATGTGCGCCGCCGCCGACATTTTTGCATCGGCGCGCCGCCGTTTAAAATTTGTTACGCCGCTGATCTATAATTTTCCATGCCGATTCAAATTTGAAGAAGTCCGCACAATTTTCAGTGGAATTTCCAAAGGTTCAGTGGAATTTACGTAGGATTTTCCTGATTGGTCCCTACAACATCACATTGAAACTCCAGAGAATTTTTTGCGAAGCTATCAGTGATTTTCTTGAAAACTTCGTGTGGAAATTGCGAAGAATTTCCCGTTGAAATGCAAAGAATTTCTTGATGAAATTGAATTTTTAAACGAAAAAGGATCGTTTGGCAAAAAACCATTTGGCCGAAGACCGCTAGGCTGAAAGTTGTTATGCCGAATATATCTTTTAACGGAATAGACCATTTGGTAGAAGACTAAGTAGCCTAACTCTACGAATCCGTATCTGCAAAGATAACAAATTGTAGTTGAATTAAATGGAAAGTACTAAACTCGTCTTAGACGGCGGAAAATTCTGTTCAACTTCCACAGAAATTACTTTTTTTCCAGAATATTCATTTAAAAAATATACTTAGATTTTTCACGGGAGCGAATTTGAAGTTTCGAGAATTCTTTTGGATTTACTAAGTGGAGCTCTTTGGATTTCCCAAGTAAAATTGTTGGGAATTTCAGCGAAAAATTCTTTGGATTTTACATGTTTCTGTTGAGTACTCTTCAAAATTTATACAGTAAATCCTTCGTAATTGTAGGGGCTTGTGACTGGAAGAAGAGATGCTTTAACGTTGACTTTTTCAAACTAGATTAATTAAAACATAGGCATAGCCAACGTTAAAACAAAAAAATCTTCGAAATATCTGCGTTTACGAGAAATTTTCCGGAATTTCCGCGGAAGATTGTTTAAAATGTAAAATCTGAAGATTTAAAAAAAATCTTTGGTTTTCATTTTTGCTCGAAATTTTTAAGGATTTTCTTTGGATTTCTACAGGAAATGCTTTGCATTGTTCATAAGAAATTCTTGGGAAATTTGATTGGCAGAAAGCATCAGACGGCCAAACTGGTAATTTTGCCGAAAAAGCCGTTTACCGTAACAAGTTGTTTGGCCACAGAAGTCATTAGGCGACAATTCCTTTTGGTCATTTGCCCGAAAATATTATTAGGCATACGGCCTGATGTAAATTACTGAATGGATAATATGATCAAAAATGGCCACTCGTTTGGCGAAATGGCTTTTCATCAAAATTCCAAAACAAAACAAAATTCCGTAACCTTTCTTCTATTTAAGTCGATACTCTGCCGTCGTCAGTCGATACTCGATTTTTTCACGATTTTGATTTTCTTCCAGAAATAAGCTTAAAATGCCCTCAGTTTTAAGAAAAACTAGTAAAATAATTGGCTTTATTCTAGAAATTTGAAAATCAAAATCCACTTGTGTTGTCCCATCTTGCTATTTATTCGCACAACAGTCACATTCCAGATTTTGATACACTTTTGCACAAAAAATAAATATAAATATGGTCCAGTTAATAGTTCCATAGCGATGTATACAGATAAAGAATATTATGCCAAATTAATAAAAAGACAAAAGACAAGTTTACAATACAAGTTTGTCGAAATTATTTTATTGGCTTTTTTCGGTGATAATTATACTACTCAAAACGAAAGGGAGTAGATGAAAGTAATGAAGATACAGATTCGATTGACACCGCAAGCGAGCGGCAAGTGTGAAATGAATAGAAACTGAAGATTAGCAGAGGGCCAACGTCCACCCAGGAATACAAGTTTGCAAAATTCAACGGCATATTACTCAAGTTGAAGAAAACTGACATGGGACGCTTATGCGAATAGGGGCAGTACTGGCCTTTAAGCAAAAAGTTATCTAGCCAAATTCAATTTAACCGAGCTGAACTGCACGTTATTCGAAACTGTTATCAGGCCGAAAATTGTTCGACTAACAGGTCATTTGACTGAAAATGCCGTTCGGCCGAAAAAGTCGTTTGACCGAATAGATCATTTGACCAAAAATGCAATTAGGTAAGAATAGTCATTTGGCAGAAAGAGCAATTTGGCCCAAAATGTCCTTTCTGCAAAACAACCATTTCGGTCAAATGACATTTTCTGCGAAAAGGGTCGGCCGGCTGAATTGATCATTTTGCTAAGAAGTCTAGTCAAATAGGTCATTTAGCAAAAAAAACGTCGTTTGGCTGAAAGGGTTGTTTTGCAGGAAGCATATTTTCGGGCCAAATGGCTCTTTCTAACAAAAACAACTCATCTGTTTCTAAACAGGATATTTTGGTCTCGATTTTGGATAGGCAAATTTATTCCAAAACATATAAACGATGAAAGATGTATTTTTAGAGATTACGAAATTTCGTTCAATGATCTTTTGACAATAAGGCCATTTCGACGTAATTGTTATTTGGCCCAAACCGACATTTTTGACCATATTATCCGTTCAGTAATTGACATTTGTCCATATGACCCGTTGGGCCAAACGGCAAAACGGCATTTCGGGCTAATGACCCATTCCGCCCAACGATTTGTTAGAGAAAACGACTTTTTCGGCCAAACTACTAGTTCGGCCGTATTTTGCCTTCAGCCAGTGGAGTTTCCCAAGAATTTCTTTAGGACAATACCCTAGTCGTTAGATATCTGCAACATCCCAAGTAACATTTTAGGTTTATAACGCTCTTGAAGAACAAAATTTACTCTACGGGAGTCCTATGTAAACAGGATAGAACCAAAAAGTTACTAGGGATGTTTACGTTTCAGTTAGCGAATGCCGTTCGATAACTGCAACCAATGCTAGACATTATACGGTTGTTATTCGACGTCAATGCAATGGAACCTGATTGTGCAGTGCAATGCAGCTATCATCGACTTTGACATCGTTTTGAAGTACAGCAGTCCGATAACTGAAAAACTTATGCAATTATCGAAGTGCAGGTAAAAAGCATTGTAGGTCATTGACTTGCAGTTATCGAAAGCCTGCTGTACAAAGAATTTCTCTCAAAAATTCAAAGAAATTCCTTAAAAATTCAAAAAAAGATTTCAATCTACATTTTGAACAACCTCCCGCGGGAATTTCCGGCGAAATTCTAGTGAAAATTTCAGAGAATTTCCTTTGCAAACTCCATAGAGTCTCCCGCGGATATTCTGAAGAATTTTCTGTTTTAACGATGGCCATGCCAAACTAGCCGTCCTAATTATTATAAACTGACACACCATTAACACACCTATTCTACTAGCCGCACTCTACTACAATTACGAAGAATTTACTGTAGAAATTTCGAAAAAAAATATTTATCAGAAACTATCCGTGGACACTTTCCTGTAGAAATTTGAAACAATTTCTCATGTAATTTCCGAAGAATCTCCTGCTGATGTTCCAAACAATTTTCTTTGGGATTTTCAAAGAGCGTCTGTTTGTAATTCCAAAAAAATCTCGAAACTTCAAAGTAGTTCCCGTGGAAAATTTTGGAAAAACTTACAGAAAGTTTTGAAGAAGTTCATCAAATTTTGCAGTCGAAATTAGAAAGATTCTTCCGAAAAAAAGCAAAAAAAAAATCCTTAAGAAACGTAATAAACAAAAACGCCACGCCGATTCACGCCGCCACCGCCGCTGGCTAAAATGGCTTACGGCGCGGCGTGACGCCGAAAACGCCGCCTCCGCTGACCAAAATTCTGACCAACACACCACGTAAAGGTGTCTACCCAGCGTTACGGGTCCGTAACTACGTAAATTCCAAAAGCCGTAAAAACTCTAAAAACCGCGTGAAAATGACTTCATCAAGAATCGATTTTCACGGATTTTATGGAGTTTTCGGTCTTTTAAAAAAATCGCACTAAAAAAACTTATATGGAAATTCGCGTAAAAAATGCGTAAGTCGCCTAAAAAGTGACCCCAGTATAAACAAAATGATTTCGTTGGATCCACGGAGAACATCAAAACTCTTCCTTAAAGAAATAAATGATTTTCACCTGGTAGACGAATTACGAAGAATGATGATGCCTTGGAACAAAAAGTGAAATCAATGCGATGTTTGAATGGTTTGGACTAACTCATTCATTATTTTTTCAATCTTAAACATTCACTCACTCACAGTTTCGCTCAATATTCTTTTCTCATCTAGTCATAAACTGATTCTCTTATACATTCACTTATATAACCTCTAACTCTTTCACTTTTTACTCAATCACATTCTCACTCAGTCACTAACTTACACACATATTGGCTCGTTATTCCATTAACTTCCCACTTATTCACTCACTTACACACTTATTAATTTGCTCACTCACCCAATCAGTCACTCACGGCTATTCACATCCTTACTTCCTCACGAATTGATTAACTAGTCCTTTTACTAACTCACTCAATCACTCGTTCCCTCCTTCATTGAATTTTTCTCATTCTCAAGCTTTCCTCATCATCTGATTCACTCACTCACTTATTCACTGACTTAATTACTAACTCACTTGCCCGTTATCTCACTTACTCTCTTACTAACTTACGTTTTGTCTTTTCGAGCTTTTGTCCTTTCCACTTTTTGTCATAGATTCGATATTGACAATGCTCTCGTACCTTTGACAAATTTAATTGTCGAAGCCAGAGGCATTGCAATTCCTAAACGTGAAATTAAATTCAACTTCATTATTGTTGACTACTGATTCGTCTGAAAAATATGGGTCGAATGCAATACCAAAGCACTCGCAATTCCGCTTTAAAAGTTGTTTAGCGAAATTTGCAGAAAGAAATGAAAACGTTTCGAAATTCTGAGAAATATTAACTTTGAGAATAATGTCTCAAAGTTGAATCCCAGTTCGAAACCCTTTTGGAAATTGACAAAAAATCTTTTTAAAAAACCTCAAAAGCCTATTTTAGTGCTTAAAGGCGAAATAAGATTTTATTAATAAATGGGGAAAAGGCTCAAAAACTTGCTCAGCAGTTTGGTGGTGCCCATAATTTTAGTCTAGGTCTCACTAGTCCTATTAGGGACCGGGTTACGCGGAGCTTCGGAGACATTCTCAATAAAGAGAATGTTGTTGACTCTCGTTTAGAACTAGTTTGGACTTAGTTGAACGCGACGAAATCTACGAAAATGGAGCACGGCAAAACATCCTGGGCGGATCGTAGGAAAGTATGCCGTTTCTTTCTTTCTTGCGTACTTAATATTATAGCAATTTAGCAGTATTGAGTGCTTGATTTATTTTCTTCAAAAACGAACTAAAGAATTTCTCTGATGAAAGACTTTTTTCGCAAGCTGATATGATAAAAATACTTATTCGGGAGGCCAAATTTCTGATGCATTTCAACTTGTTCTACACAGCTGTGCGGTTCCCAACACAAAATGAGCGAAAACAAATCGGTTAAGGATAAGTGCCTAAGAATGAGTGAGATTTTCCGCACATACATACATACGAATGTACATACAGACAGACAGACAGACATCACCTCAATTTGTCCAACTACATAAAAGTCAGCCTTCCGGGCCTCCTATCAAAAATTCGTTTTTGGAGTGAACATATGCCTTTTCGTTACACCTTGGTGTACGCGAAAGGCAACATCTTGGAAGACAGTCACGAATTGGAATTGCAAACATAATAAAGGCTGGCAAATGTTATCATCTCGATGACGAGCTAGTGAGGTAAGTAAATTGTTCCCGGTAAAGTTCACTGACTCAACAAATTGTGTTTTGATCGTATGGAACTGTGAGCGAAAGGTGCCACCCCGTACGAAGTAGAAGCAAGCGTGAAATCACCGAACACGTCGTCAGCCACCGGCAATGGTCGCTCATCAATCACTAAATAAACCGAATGACCAATCATGACGAAACGACGGGTTGACCACGATTAACTCAGCGCACTGACCTGGATAACGTACTGTGAACACGGGCGAAATTGACAATAAATTGTTACTAAATTAGAAGTCACGTTAAATTTTCTGAAACTTTTGCCGACAGAACGTTAAAATTAAATGCTTTTAAAATTTGAACAGCTATTACAGAAAAAAGCGAGTAATTTTTACGCGGTTGGAGTTTATTAATTTCTAGGGCTACCTCAATGTCCATAGCTTTCAAAATACCTCTTAAGTGCTAATTTCTTTTCGATTTTTTCGTGGGGTCAAGTCAATGTTTTACTTTAAGAACATTATTTTGAGCTTTTAGTGGAATGTCTTCACATGTCATAAGACGAGTTCGTACTATCCCATTTAATTCCACCACTTCATTGTAACATTCAACTTAAAGTTACAATCAAGTGGTGAAATACAATGGGATAGTACGAACTCGTCTTATGACAAGTCATTGTTTTAATGTCGATGTATAGTAAAATGCAGATCAATCATTAATCTCCTATCACCAGATTTCCTTTCAAACTGGGACTAGGTTCTTCAATGAGTAATCCATGTACGAATTGAAAATGATTAAGCGCTACCTACATGTGGAACAATGCTATCACCTAACCGCCAACGTTGACACTGGTACTGAGGGTGCGTAGATTACTGGAACGATCGGTAACCAACCTGCAACGAGGAGAAATTTTTTCATTAATATTGAGATAAACCAAAACGCAAATAAGTGCCCAGCGATAAGCAAAGACAGTTGTTAGTACAATATGTGCTAATCCACAACGTTATCGGGCTTGAACTCATTTTCATATTAAACCTTCTGCCGATCGTCGGAGATAGATACGAAGTGCTTTGTTGGCACAAATGAGAACCTTGGAGAAAAAAAAAACAAACAAACAACGCAATACCACTTGTACTGTCAACCACGCCAGCCAAGTGGAGAGTGGTGTTGTTTTGTTTGCAGGTAGTAGAAATTGATCGGATGTATCCATTATCATTCATATTTTTCGTCCCATGGTTTGACGCACTGAACTGAGGAATGCTAGATAATGATTGCACAGCAAAGAAATGAATGAATTGATGCTGTCTTTGGTTGTTTTGTGATTGTGCGAAGGTCACGTAGAGCGGTTATCAGACATCACTGCTTATGTACATTTACCGTGATAATCTTCGATGACCAGTTTGTAAGATAGGACGGTTACCCCTTTCGGTGAAATCAAAATTTTTCTATCTCACTTAATCAATATTCATTTTGAAAGTAACGACAATCAGCAAGAGAAGGGAAGCTGCTAAGGAATTGCTCATCGAGTATTCAAAATCGTTTCGTCCATGGATGATTAGAAGGTGGGCTCGATAAGTTGCATCAGCACCACAGAAGCCGTTTCTCTCGCTCTAGGCAACGATCTGGCTCATTCAAATGACAGCGAACCGAGATAGGCTTCCCTTGCTAACATGTTTAATTGGCCCTGACGAAAGCGAGAAAACAAAATGGGGGTCGGCTGATGCTTTTTTATTTCACTCAGCAAGGGATATAGGAAGTCATTTTTAAAATGCTTATTAAAGCGTTAAAACACATTTTAGCCGAAAAATGTTCATTTTATTGGTTTAGAAATTCAATTTACTTTTATATAGGTAACACGAAAGTTGAATTATTTTGATTAAAAAAACATGTCTAGATAAGGAGCCTAACATGTAGTTTTTCAAAATTCTAACCATATGTATTTAAAAGTTTTCAACATATCACTGTTAATAACATTTTAAAAGCATTTTAAAATACACTTCCTATACTTCACCATGTTGAAAAACAGTGATTTCACGCACACGTCCGTCGCCGCTAGATGGCAACAGCGCGGCTGCGTCAAAGCGAATGGGTTGATGTAAAAACCAGCATTTATCCATTCACTTTTGACAGCTGAAATATTCGCAAAATGAGAGAAAATTTGGTTTTCTTTGGAATGAGCCTTCATGTGGTTAGTGCATGTAAGGTTCTTTTTGCCTTTCTCGTATACAATGTATACGTAAAGGTTATATGTTCGCTCCAAAAACGAACTTTTTATTATAGGAGGCACGGAGACCCGTACCCAAGTAACAATTTCCATGCTTGTTGGATTTATTTAATTCTTATAGTGGTTTTATGACAGCAACCGCCATGACTAGTTTTCAGTTTTATTGGCGCTCTTATTGCTGTCAATAAAGCACTCATAAATCTACTGGAAAAGCTTCAAACATCAAATGCCGATTGATCTTATGAGCAACTCTACGATTGTGCTAAAGAGCTTAATAAGCCATATTTTCAAAGCTCGATCAAAGCCACAATTTTTAGTCGTAATGTGGTCAAATGAATAACCCCAATAAGAATATTTGCATTGCAAAGAGTTTATAACGGTGTGAAAGAAGAGCAACATTTTTCTGCTTGGAATTCATGATGGCCATATTGGAAAAACAGAAGTATTTTTAGGTCGGTGAAATTTATCGTTGAAATCCATAAATAAATGATATTTTCTTCGCGTAGAACACTTTTCTTGTTAAATGATTGGAATTAGGAGAAACATCAACATATTAGGGGGATATTTACGATGTTGATGTTTTAGTTGTTTTCAACTTAAGGTGAGTTACGGCGGCGTCCAAAAATGGCAGGCACAATGGCCGTGCTATCCCTCACCTCGCGTTTTTGCTCGCACAAATGTGAATATTTAGGCGGTTAGCACATCTGCAAACCATTTTTTCGTGTGTGCTGCAAGTGAGCAAAGGTGAAAAACTACTTTCCGCTTTTGCCTGTCGTTTACTTTTCGAGTTATGTGCCCTTTAAAGCGCTATGTCGATTTTTAATTGGACTCCAACGCGATTCACCTTAAAGCGCTAAACTACATTATTTTGCCGGCGCGTGGTATACAATCTTATTTTTTACCTAGCTTTCACCATAAAATCGAAAGCGCAGCTTATTTCAAAGAAAGTATATTGAAAAACAAACCTGATAAATTTTATTTTGTTGACATCCTCTTCATGAATTTCATCATCAGTCCATTTTGTTATTATTTCCCACAATACTTTTTTCCCCTTTTTAAAGCAACATGTTTGACAGCTGCCGCAGCCAAATTCCCTTTTTTGCAGGTGTTTCAAAAAGGGTTTTTCAAATACTCTTATAGGAGGTTTATAGTGGTTAACTAGAGAGGGCCACTTGGCCATATTTTACTCTTATAGTGGTCATCAGAAGGTTGTCGTGTAGTTATGAGTTTTATTGTTAGTTCTTATGATTTGATCTTGAAAACCATTCCAAGAGGGGAATAAAACTTAAAATGTTACTTGGGTAGTGTTATATACCGATCGACTCAGCTCGACGAATTGGAGTGATGTCTGTGTGTGTGTATGTGTGTGCGCAAACTAATCTCACTCATCTTTTAGGCACTTATCTTTAACCGATTTGCTCGCAACACGCAGAATCATGTCCCATTGTTTCGTATTGAAAATTGGCCGAATCGGACAATGGGATTCGGAGATACGGCCAAAACACATTTTCCTTGAAAAAAATATTCTCATTTTTTTTAGAATCTTGTCCCATTGTTTCCTATTTAAAATTGGCCATATTGGACTATGGGCTTAAAAGTTATGGCCAAAATACTATTTTTATAACACACGAGAAAGGCTTCATTGCCGCTAAGTGGATTAATCTGTTTTTTTTTTTCTTAATATCAATGGAGAGAAATGACTCATTCGACGTGATATATTTCATCAACGTTTTAATTGGAACAATTGTTATTCAACTTTAAAAAATGGCCTTTAATATTATGTGCTTTGTTTTAAGGTTTTCACAGAATATTAATCACACAGATAAAAAAAGGTGTTGAAATTTACACGAAAGTAATGCACATAAAGGGAATGCCAAAAAGGGTGTAAATTTAAACGATATTATTGCCTGAATGTATGCAATTTCTATTGCATTATGCCACTTTTCATATGACTTATGCTATAGCAATTGACATAATGCTATAGAAATTGCATACATTTAGGGCGAACTTGTTGGAAATGAACCAAGAACGCCGAGAATAGTGTAATTTTCCGCGTCTTTATTTTTTGAGCGCTTATTAGTTTTCATAATTTTTTTCTGTGCAATTTAACCTTTTGTCTGTGCTCTGGGGTCAATATGACCCCAGGCCACTTTGAATGGCTGCCATTTTTTTAATTTTCAACCGATTCTCCTATTTTTTGGTAGTTTGGTAAAACTCGCCGAGATCTGTCTCCTAGGTGCAAATTCACTTCAAAAATCTTGAAAATATGCGCTACAGTGTACTTTTTTCAAAAAACATACGTTGTCTGTGCTCTGGGGTCAAATTGACCCCAAATTGAAATGCTATAACTTTTAAATGCTTGGCCAATTTTGGATTTTTGGGGCTGTTTCGAAGATAATTTAATCATCTTTCAGGACGTTACCAAAGATTGACTGTAGGTGGGCGGGTACATCGCGGGGAGGGTTTTCGTAAAAAGGTACAAAACAGTGATTTTTCGTGCTTATTTTACTTGTATCTGAATTTCCTACCCATTTTGAACTGCACCTTTTCAAAAGGTTATGCAGGAAGGCGTGTGCTTTGATATGAGGCATTGATTAGTTTAGAGCTTGGTCGCTAGGTGGCGGTATATTTGAATTCATTAATTTAGACTACTCAAGTAATTCCGATATATGGAATTTTCCTCATTGTAAATATTCTTATCGCACAAATTTGAAATTTGTAAAGATGACGTCTTTAATAAAGTTCGTCTGGTGGGAATGGACTGTCATGTGACAGAATAAATAATTAGGAAATTTACAAATAGGCGGCGCTAGCGTACTTGCAATATTCTTGCATATATGAAATATTGCTTTAGCTTGAGATCCCTCATACCTACACTCAAGTTGTATTCGGCAATATTGTTCAGGATGTCTAGCACTACAAAGCGGTGCTCAATATAATGAGTACGTCTTCCAATTTTTAAATTTGTGCGATAAGAATATTTACACTGTGGAGAATTCTATATATCGGAATATCTAAAGTAGTCCAAAATAATGATTTCAAATATACCACCACCTGGCGGCCGAGCTCTAAACTTATCAACGCCTCATGCCAGAGCACATGCCTTCCTGCATAACCTTTTTAAAAAAGGTGCAGTAGGATTTTCGGATATATGTAAAATAATCATGAAAAATCACTGGTTTTATACCCTTGTTCACTAAAAACCTCCCCGCGATGTACCTGCCCACCTACAGTCAATCTTTGGTAACGTCCTGAAAGATGATTAAATTATCTTTCGAAACAGCCCCAAAAATCCAAAATTGACCAAGCATTTAAAAAGTTATAGCAATTTCAATTTGGGGTCAATTTGACCCTAGAGCACAGACAACGTAAGTTTTTTTGAGCACAGACAGAAGGTTAAAAATGATTCTAAGAAACTCGCTAATGGCAGAGGCTACTGCTTCATTATGATAATAATTAAATACAGCATACATAACTATAAGCAAATTTACATCCTAGACAAATTAAAATTGCTATAATGCAACAACAGTACATTGCATATAAAACTGGATCATAGGTCTCTACTTTTTGTTGCATGCCGTTCACGCAATGTCGTTTTTGACTTTGAAAGAATGCCTTATATCGCACACAGTCACAATCAAAAAACCTATTCTCGATTAGGATGTTTTTTTGGAAGATAAAACCCTCTTTTCTTGAAAATCTGAAGTAGTTGACGTCATCGTTTATGTAATGGCTCTTAAACTCATATACATAACAAAAAGGGTTATCTTCCTTACGACAGGCGATGATTTGCGTATACCTGCGGTTTAAAATTTTCTCATTGAAATAGTCAACATCGGTCAGTGTTCTGACAAAAATGACTTCCAATAAATCGAGTCGATCAGTACACATCAACGTTGCATTCTTCAAGTCATGATATCCCAGATTACAGAACAGGTCCAGCTCGAAGCATTCCGATTTAGATCCATGTTGACGACGTGTGTCCTTCGTAACACAAGGTAGAGATTCAAGCTGCTGCAACTCCTGTACCAATCGTGGACATTCGTGTTTCGAGTAAATATGATTAGGAAAGATAACGATAAATAGGGTTAGCACCTTCATATCTGACGGATTACTAAGAACGCGGCACACATAATAGTGGGTTGAAAATGAAAGGATAAAGGCTTTCAAACTTCTTCAGTGACCTTTGAAAATAACCCGATTAAATGATCACCATTAACGATCGATTACAATCGCAGAAAAAAAGAAATCATAATGCTTTCTAAGAAGAAAGCCATTTAGACGAAGTTGTTAACTTAGATGACACATATTTTTACCTTGGCATTGTCTTGTAGTAAAAGAAGAACAAGTGCCAGGATTTTAACACCATTTTGGCAGCAGTGAAGGTAAAATCAAAATCTCAATCATAGAACATTCACACGTAAACGATATCGATTTTTATTTAGCATCAGGTTTTTATTTCACTTTAGAATACGCTCAAACTTTATAGGGTAATAACAGATAATAAAAGTATTTTCAAAGTTTCCAATATCTAACTCACGGAAATGTGATATATTACTAATGCGTTTAAAAAAGTGAAATAAATTAATGTTGTTTTGCTAGCAAAAACGAAACTACATATTCTTAGTGACCAACGGCCGCTGCTCCCCGACGACAATAATTATGTGCAAAATAATCGTAGAGGAATTTGTATCCCAAGAAAATCAGAACAATGAAAAAACAACACGACACAAGCAATACTCCCGAAACATAACGTTCAGCCAGGGTGTATGATTGCTCCTCTTTTAGACACCGTTGTTTTTGTTTCCGGAAGAAGACTCCATATCGTACACAGTCACAGCTGAATACCGTATCCGCGAATGGATTATATTTGACTGACTGCACGTTCTCGGAATCATTCAAATATCCCGAATAGTTGACTTCGTAGCTCCAGTTGCCGTACCAACGCGCATAAAGGACACACTGCAATGCGTTGTCCTTCTGACAGATGGTGATGTGCGTTTGTGTCTGGGATAGAATATGGCTTATGGCGGACAAGGTGCTCATCTGTTTAACGATAGTGATTTCCAACATTTCAGATGGATCGGTACAGTTGAACGTGGCAGTTTTGGTGTCGACGTAAGCCAGACTGCACAGAAGGTTCACTTTCAAGCAAACCGGCTTGGTTTGATTTTCGCGAAGGATTCTCTCCGAGAGACAAGGGAGATTTTCAATATCCTGCATGTCCTGCACCAGTGTAGGGCATTCGCCCTGGCAAAAGACTTGACCTGGAAAGATGGCAATAAATAGAACCAACAGCTCCATGTCGATGAGGGTTACTACGAAGACTGACAAAACAAAATAGCGATATCAAAGAGGAATGTGCACTTTCGCAATAGAATCGGTGAACTTACACAGAAAGAAAATCATTTGAAATTTTCACGTGATGTATTGGACATAGAAACAAATACCTACCCAAAATTGTGTCGAATCCAAATGGTCGGGGTTCTGCCAAAACACACCAAGCGCAAACAAAAACTCACCTATTTTTCTGCTTAAGCTTTCGTTTGGTGGATTTAATTGATCGTGAATCGTATCAAATATCCCCCAACCCCATAACTAAGGATATCATACATCGAATATGCGTATGAATTGATATAAATATTACAAGTCAGTCAAAAAGCCGCTTGGTGCGGTTTGGCTGAACCTCAACCAAATAATTTTTCGGTTAAAATGAGACAACCCCAAAGATAAATGCTACCACACGTCAATACAATGATAATTTCGCAATAATCAGATGTTGCTTTACAAAAAAAAATGCCCCGCCGAGTAGGTCGGTTGGTTTGCATTGTAAACTATTCGTTTTCCACACACATGTGTTTAATCAACATTTTTTTCTGTGTATTTCTATCATTATTGCCTGTTGTTGGCCAATAGCACATTAAGTTTCCCTGGAGTATGTGTACATTAGAGTGAACAAAACTTTACCTTTTTCGCTCCGCTTGTGCTTAAAAGATAACATTTTCCTTTCTTGGAGTAATTTGGTCACAAGTTTGGAGTGAAATTTCTTGCAATTTGATTGTGCACAAATTTTTTGAAGTTTGTATGGAAATAGTCACTTCTTTGAGAATTTGTTTTATTCGAAATAGTTAATGCGTGACCTCATGGAGTGGTTTTCCGGAGTAAAAAAGTCAAAATTTGAATCACTCTAGTTTACATATTACGCGCTATAAGTAACTTTGATGAAGTTCGTGGCATATGTTTCAATACATATCAGCTACTGCTTTTCTGTAGTCTCGTAATTTGGGACATAGTGTTGAAAACCGAAAGCATACCTACTTCAGCCTGAAAGCACGATGATAACATTTTTCGATGTTATGTAAGCACGGATATTGATTACTTTCTTTGGTGCAAGTGTTCCGATATTATGGGTATACGGTTTCTCCATATGTCAATAACTCCATATGTCTTCTTATTGGCATTACATCCCCACACTGGGATAGAGCCACATCGCAGCTTAGTGTTCATTAAGCACTTCCACAGTTATTAACTGCGAGGTTTATAAGCCAGGTTACCATTTTTGCATTCGTATATCATAAGGCTAGCACGATGATACTTTTATGTCCAGAGAAGTCGAGACAATTTCCAATCCGAAAATTGTCTAGACCGGCACCGGGAATCGAACCCAGCCACCCTCAGCATGGTCTTGATTTGTAGCCGTGCGTTTTACCGCACGGCTAAAGAAGTCACCCTCTGTCACTGGCAATGAAAATGAAAATCTCAGCACTAGAACAGTGCGTCAATGATTGACAGGTACACGTACAATACAAGTCGTGAAAATGGATGGGCGAGATTGCTGCAACACCGCACGATGGCGAACGAGGCACGATATAAATCGGCACGGAACAGACAAAACTCGATTTTCCGGAGGAAAAAGCGCTAGCAGGAAGATCGAGACCGTAAAGAGACGGAGCAACTGTACCACGCTAATAACGCACGAAAGTTCTATGAGAAGTTGAACCGTTCACGTAAGGGCCACGTGCCACAGCCTGATATGTGTAAGGACATAAACGGGAACCTTCTTACGAACGAGCGTGAGGTGATCCAAAGGTGGCAGCACTACGAAGAACACCTGAATGGCGATGTGGTGATGGACCTTGGAGAACTCGCGCAGGAAAAAAATTTACCGGCTCCGGATCTCCAGGAAATCCAGGAGGAGATTGGCCGGCTGAAAAACAACAAAGCTCCTGGGGTTGAACAACTACCAGGAGAGCTATAAACACGGTGGTAAGGCACTGGCTAGAGCGCTGCACTGGGTCATTACCAAGATTTGGGAGGAGGAAGTTGTGTCGCAGGAGTGGATGGGAGGTGTCATGTGTCCCATCTACAAAAAGGACGATAAGCTGGATTGTATTTAGCAACTACCGCGCTACAAGGTACTCTCCCAAATGTTATGCCGTCGACTAGCACCAATTGCAAGGGAGTTCGTGGGGCAGTACCAGGTGGGTTTTATGGGCAAACGCTCCACCACGGACCAGGTGTTCGCCATTCGCCAAGTACTGCAGAAATGCCGCGAATACAACGTGCCCACATATCATCTATTCATCGACTTCAAAGCCGCATATGATACAATCGATCGGGACCAGCTATGGCAGCTAATGCAAGAGCACGGATTTCCGTATAAACTGACACGGTTGATCAAAGCGCCGATGAAACGGGTGATGTGTGTAGTTCATGTATAAGGGGCATTCTCGAGACCCTTCGAAACGCGCAGAGGGTTACGTCAAGGTGATGGTCTTCCGTGTCTGCTATTCAATATCGCTCTGGACTCCGCAAGACGCTCCGATCGGTCCGCCGTACCAAACTGACAATCTACAAAACGCTCATTAGATCGGTAGTCCCCTACGGTAGGACCAACGCGCACTTGGAGTTTTCGAAAGGGAAGTGCTGAGTACCATCTATGGTGGGGTGCAGATGGCGAATGAATCACGAGTTGCATGAGCTGCTGGGAGAACCATCCATCGTTCACACCGCGAAAATCGGACGACTGCGGTGGGTCGGGCACGTAGCCAGAATGTCGGACAGTAACCCGGTTAAAATGGTTCTCGACAACGATCCGACGGGCACAAGAAGGCGAGGTGCGCAGCGGGCAAGGTGGATCGATCAGGTGGAAGACGACTTGCGGACCCTCCGTAGATTACGTGGTCCATAGCCATGGTCCGTAGCCATCACCGAGCCGAATGGAGAGGACTCATATATACCGCACAGGCCACTTCGGCCTTAGTCTGAATAAATAATAATCTGTTTGTAAATTTGTATCCGTATTCTCACTCACATAAGAAATAAGAAGTGAGAAGTCACAAGTGACAAATGAGGAGTGAGAAGTAAAAAGTGAAATGTTCTTTTTTTTTTTCTTCTTGAGCAAGGGTAAACGGAAATCTGCAACCAGACACCTGAGGAGGTACTCAGGTAGTGTGGGGATGGGTATGTCATGTAACTCTTACCCGACCCACTAAAACCAAAACCTTTTCGCCAATCCGTACCCCCGGCCCGCAATTAAGCAATACATCAGGGGGGGACTATTGAGAACGCTCACGCCTATGCTAACGCACTTGACGTCAATACACACAACATCGACTTCAAGGGTGGCTACCTCACCACCCGTCGATCGCAAGCTATGATAGTAACCTAACGGTCCGTATCATAATCTCACGTTGGAGACGAGCACCCCGACATCAACCACCGCGCGTGAACCGCAATGACCTCTATATCTACATACTGAGGTCCCCGCAGCCCACCCGCGACATGTTGGTTGTCGGGGTGAGCAAAGTGTTCACTGCATCACAGGTTCCCTTACTGCACACGTTGGTTTTGTTCAAGACGCCACCACCACTGCAGTTTCGACATAATCTGTTGAGATGCTGTGTTCACCGCATTCCATATAGCTTCCTCCCGGCACATCCTCTCGACGAGGTTGTCCGGGGTTGTATCCATACCACTAATAAGCAGCATGGCATTGCGTTCTATCTCGAATCGCGGGCATGCGAACATCACATGCTCTGCCGATTCTACCTCACCTACACATTCAGGACACTCCGCAGAATCTGCGAAGCCAAACCTGTGTAGGAATTTCTTAAAGCAGCCATGTTCAGACAACACCTGTGTTAGGTGGAAGTTGACTTGACCATGCTTCCTATCAACCCAGTTGGACACATCTGGAATCAGTCTGTGGGTCCAACGACCTTTGACTGCGGTGTCCCATGCTCTTTGCCATTTAAGCAACGAAGCTGCTCTCTTGACACGTCGCACTTGCACCGAGTCCCTTTCGTTGTAGCACTCCACATCCTCCTCTAAGAGTATGTCGATCGGCATCATTCCAGCTATAACGCACACCGCCTCATATGATATGGTGCGATATGCGCTCGCGACACGTAAACACATCAGCCGGTGTACTCTGATCAATTTCTTTACATTGTACTCGGCTTTTAGTGCTACGGCCCATGTCGGCACGCCATAACGGATGATAGACAATGCTACGCCAGCTATCAGCCTACGCACTTGACTATGCACCGCCGATCTGTTGGACATCATTCGTGATAAAGATTTTATCGCCAATGAAGCCCGCTGACATGCATAATCGACGTGGCTCGTAAAATTGAGCTTATCATCGATCATCACGCCCAGATGCTTGAGAGACCTCACGGAGTTAACTGTGCAGGTCCCTACTCTTATCCTCGCCTGTTGCAGCCCATGACGGTTATGCACTACCACGACTTCCGTCTTGTGATGTGCAAGGGACAACCGCCTCGAGTTGAGCCATTCCTCCACTCTGCCAATCGCGTATGAAGCTTTCAGTTCGACTTCATCGAGAGTGTCTCCTGTTACCTCCAGCATTACGTCATCCGCGAAGCCTTCTATTTTCACACCGGCCGGGAGACTTAGGCGTAATACTCCATCGTACATAATATTCCACAGAACCGGTCCGAGGATCGATCCCTGTGGAACACCCGCGGACACTACGATCGACTTTTGACCAGCATCAGTGTCGTATAACAGCACCCTATTCTGAAAATAGCTTTTCAGTATCCTGCACAGGTAATCCGGAACTCTCAATCGGTGCAGGGAGTCAGCAATTGCTGCCCAGCTAGCATTGTTAAACGCGCTTTTTACATCAAGTGTAACCAACCCGCAGTACCTAATACCTCTTCTGTTTAAACCTCTCGCTATCTTGGCCGTATCCGTTACCGCTCGAATTGCTTCGATGGTAGAACGGCCCTTACGGAAGCCATACTGGTTGCTAGATAAGCCACCAGCACACTCTGTATAAGCCGACAATCTATTCAGAATGACCCTCTCTAGCAGCTTTCCAGCTGTGTCGAGTAGGCAAATTGGTCTGTATGCCGAAGGATCCTCCGGCTGTTTGCCAGGCTTCGGTAATAGCACCAATTTCTGCCGTTTCCATCGATATGGGAAGTTTCCTTCGTCCATGCATCTCTGGAGGCAGCTCCTGAACATATCTGGATTGGCAAGAATGGCGTGTTTAAGGGCCAGGTTTGGAATACCATCCGGGCCTGGCGCCTTATTGAGCTTAAGTTTTCTTGCGGCTACGATAAGCTCTTCGTTAGTCACTAGCGGTACCACGTCAACTGACTCGTACGGAGTAGCGGGCCAGTTCGATGATTCATGCCTCGGAAACAACCCGTCGACTATTTTGGCCAACATCCCGGAGATTTCTCAGGTGGCGTGGTATTGGTCCTAGCCATCACCATCCTGTATGCATCTCCCCATGGATTGTCGTTTGCCATCCTGCACAGCCGCTCGAAGCAGGCTCTCTTACTACATTTGATCTCGTAGTTCAGAGCTCTGCTCGCTGTCTGGAACACCCTGCGTCTCTCGACCTTATCAGCGTCTGTTCTGGCACGTGGCAGCCTTCTTTTTGCTCGAAGACAGGTTCTACTCTAATATCTGGGACACCGCAACTTTCCCGGTCGACTGGATGCAAGGTATCTTAGTAAAGGTGCCCAAAAAGGGTGACCTGACTGTATGCGATAACTGGCGAGGCATTATGTTGCTGTGTACCGTTCTCAAAGTTCTGTGCAAAATTATCCTAGCCCGGATTCAGGAGAAGATCGATGCGACTCTCCGGCGGCAGCAAGCCGGATTCCGTGCCGGAAGATCCTGTGTGGACCATATTGTCACGCTCCGCATCATTTTGGAGCAGGTCAACGAATTCCAAGAGTCCCTTTACTTGGTATTCATTGACTACGAAAAGCTTTCGACCGTCTCAATCACGAGAATATGTGGGGCGCCCTGAGACGCAAGGGGTTCCTGAGAAAATCATCGGCCTCATCGAAGCACAGTACGAGGCCTTTTCGTGTAGAGTGCTGCACAATGGGGTCCTGTCCGACCCTATCCGGGTCGTAGCTGGTGTGAGGCAAGGATGTATTCTATCACAGTTACTGTTCCTCATCGTAATCGATGAGATTCTGGTAGATGCGATTGACCGTGAACCAAACCGCGGGCTGTTATGGCAGCCTATAACCATGGAGCACCTAAACGACTTCGAATTGGCGGATGACGTTGCACTACTCGCGCAACGGCGCTCTGATATGCAGAGTAAGCTCAACGACCTTGCTGATCGCTCCTCCTCAGCAGGTTTAGTCATCAACGTCAACAAAACCAAATCGTTGGATGTAAACACGGTGACTCCTTCCAGTTTCACAGTAGCCGGGCAACCAGTGGAGAATGTTGAAAGCTTCCAATATCTTGGTAGCCAAATGGCGTCAGACGGCGGTACCAAGATCGACATAGGCGCACGGATCAAGAAAGCAAGGGCTGCCTTTGCGAGTTTAAGAAATATCTGGAAAAACAGGCAGATAAGTGAACGCACCAAAATACGAATTTTCAACTCTAACGTGAAATCTGTGCTGTTATACGCTAGCGAAACATGGTGTGTATCAGTGGAGAACACTCAACGGCTGCAGGTGTTCATTAACAGATGCCTGCGGTATATAATTCGGGCCTGGTGGCCTCACAACTGGATCTCAAACAACGAGCTCCATCGTCGTTGTCACCAGAGGCCGATAACAACAGAAATTCAGGATCGGAAGTGGGGCTGGGTCGGCCACACTCTACGTAGGGGCGGAAACGAAATCTGTAAGCAAGCATTAGACTGGAACCCAGCGGGACATCGCAGCAGAGGCAGACCCAGAGGCTCATGGCGGAGAAGCCTCAATAAAGAAATAAAAGAAGTCGACCGAAATCTAACCTGGCAACAGGTTAAAGCGATAGCCGGGCATCGCTCAGGATGGAGATCTTTCAAGTCGGCCCTTTGCACCACCGGAGGTGTACAGGATCCATAAGTAAGTAAGTAAACAGGTTCTACGAAGGTCTGCAATTGTGTCAGTCCACCAGTACACAGGTTGCCGGTTTCCGGGAGGTTTGGTCCTCCTAGGCATCGTCACATCCCATGCACGGGTTAGTACATCGATTAACTCGTCGCCACTTAATCCCGTTGTTCGCGTCTCCCATCGTAGTGATTCCTCCAAGAGTTCTGGGTTGAACTGCGAGGTGCGCCATCCTAGATCGGCTTTGCCGATCCGCCTTGTGGTTGCTACGGGGGTATACCGGATCATAAAACGAATTTCCTGATCATCGCTGGAGGTACACCTCTCATGAACCTCCCATTCTGGTTCCACCGTCAATCCCGCGCTGCAGAAGGTCACATCGATGCATGAATCGCCGCTCGGTCCCCTGAACGTTGGCACTTGACCTTCATTCAGCAAGACTACGTTCAATACCGCTAGCGACTCTAGCAGGGTATGACCTCTGGCGTTTGTGGACCGGGATCCCCAGTCCACTGCCCACGCATTGAAGTCGCCTGCTACAACTAACGGTTTTAAGCCAGTTAGTTGAAAAGTGAGATGTGAGAAGTGCAAAGTGTGAAGTGATAAGAGTGAAGAGACAAGTAAAGAAGTTAGTAATGCGTAGTGAGATGTGAGCAGTGGGTAATATCGATAAACAAATTAATTATTAAGTAAAATTAGTGCTTATTCCTTTACTCTTTTTTTCTCTCTTTTTTCAATCTATTCTTTTTTCATCATTCTTCATACTTCCTTCTTACTTTTTCCTTTTTTCTTTCTCCTTCTGTATTTCTTCCTCCTTCTCTCCAAACCAAAACCAATCATTCGATTGCTATTTTTTCATGATTATCGATCAGGAAGCTCCTGCATGGTAGGCGAAGAAACGTTTTTCTGGTTTTACACAACCTTACTGGTGATTTTTGCATGAGAAAATGTGAACATGTCGGAAATTATAACGAACATATCAGCTGAACGAATGAAGGACATCCATCCAGCCGTTTTCGAGTTATGCGGATACGAAAACAGACCATTTCATTTTTATTATATAGAGATTTTAGGTTGTGTAAATTTTTATGTGTTGCATTTTTTTTATATTTCTTTATGGAAACTTTTACTTTTTTATCGCTCTTTTTTATTTTTCTTTGCGGAATTTTTTTTATTTTTTTGTGGTAAAAACAAATTAATTTTGAAGAAAATTTTGTTATTGTTTATTGCTAATTTTCGGTGTATCATAATTCGGTACGTTTTACCCCCGATATAACGTACGCTTTGAAAAAGAAATTTAGTTTGGGTAGTTATTCAGAAATAATTTAATAAATTGTCAAGAGCATTCATATAGAGATGGCATCATCTTATGGAGTCTAATTTTACATTGTTACTGTTTTATTCAGTTCACATGATTCTCAGAGTTCTCCCGAGAAATGGGAAAATATTGATTCAAGGAGTTTCTAAGCATGTTCTATGTCAGACAAATGTCGATACTCGGCAAAAGTTCTGTCAAAGTTAGAACTGATGGCGAGTTGCTTTCAGGCACTTTCAGGTCTAAGTCAGCCAATGTCGAGTAAGGTATTATAATTGTAGATTCAAGCTTAAAATGAGTACCGGACTCCTAGAGGTAATTTGTGTAGAAATTTTTAAAGAATTTTCAATGGATTTTTTAAAGGAATTTAAAAAGAAATCTTTGAAATTCTAGATTCCTCCATATGTTCCTTCGATAATTCCTTCAGGAACCCCTTCGAGAACTCCTTCGTTCGAAAATAGCCCCAGGTTTCACCAGCAATTAGTTCTAAAATTAATAAGAAGATTACTTCAGGAATTTCTTCGAAAATCCCTCTAAGAATCCCTCTAAGATTTCTTCAAAATATCCTCCGTAAATGAATCCTGTAACGCAGCGGTTCTCAACCTGGGGTACATGTACCCCTGGGGGTACCTTTGCTGGTCCTAGGGGGTACCTCGGACAAAAATGCGTAATGGCGGACGTATAAAATTTCAATCGAAAATTTCAATCGAAACTTGAAAAGAAACTTGATGAGGTTTTGATAATTGTGTATTTTTTATTTCAAAACTTTGTCTTGTACATAATATGCATGGCGATTAGTAAACCAATGCCAATTGAATCCTGCCCTCCTCAACCAGCACAGTGCATGAAGTGATGCGGAACAAAAGAGCAAACGGACAAAACGTCAAATAAGCAAATTTGAAAAATCTTGAATAAAATTTAGGTGATCTAAACAAAATGTTGAACAATATGTTAGGAATATGCTTTTGAACTGAAATCTAGAATCTAGAATTTCGGATGCCTCCGTTTGAGAGACATGATGACTTTTTTTTTTAGAAAAACTCGTTTGCTACGTTGCAAATTGTTCAGAAGCAAGAGGGCCGGAAGCCTTCATTCAAAAAGCCCGGCTTCTTGAGGCTCGAAAGCCTACTTTCAAGTTAATCGGAAGTCTCCTTTCAAGAGCCTCGGAAGCCTCCCTTCAAGAAGTTCGGAATTCTTCGTTCAAGAGAATTAGAAGCGTCTTTTAAAGATGCAAAAGTAGTCCTTTTAAGAGGCTCAAAAGCCACCCTTCAAGCGACTCGGAAGCCTCTCTACAATACGCTCTGAAGCAACTTATCAAAAGATGCGAGAGCCTACCTTCAAGAGATTCAGAAGCTCCTTTCAAGAGGCTTGGAAGCCTGTTTATAAGAGGACCGTAAACTTTCTTGCAAATAGCTCGGATAGCTCATTTTAATAGGCTAGAAAGCCAACTTTCAAGTGAATCGGAAGCCTCCTTACAAGAGCCTCGGAAGCCTCCCTTCCAGAAGCTCGAAACTTTTCGTTCATGAGGTAGATTAAAAAACACCTTAATAAAGACTAAAAAAAAAAATTCGTTCATGAGGCTCAGAAACATACTTGCAAGAGACTCAGAAGCGTCCTTTCAAGATACAAAAGAAGTCTCTTTTGAGTGGCTCTCTACAAGACGCTCAGAAGCATCTTATCAAGAGGTGCGGAAGCCTACCTTCAAGAGATTCAGAAGCTCTTTTCAATAGCCTGCTTTTGAGAGATCCAGAAGGCTTCTTGCAAAAAGCTTGAAAGGCTCCTTTTAAGAGGCTCGAAAGCCTACTTTCAAATAAATTTGAAGCCTCCTTCCAAGAGCCTCGGAAGCCTCCCTTCAAGAAGCTCAGAATTCTTCGTTCAAGCATACTTTAAAGAGACTCAGAAGCGTTCTTCCAAGATGCAAAGGAAGCCTTTTTTTAAGTGGCTCGAAATCCGTTATTCAAGAGGCTCGGAAGCCTCTCTACAAGAGGTTCAGAAGCCTCTTATGAAGAAGTGCGGAAGCCTACTTTCAAGAGAATAAGAAGCTCATTTCAAGAGCCTCAGAAGCCTTCCTTTGAGGCTTGAAATTATTCTTATAAATGGCCTACTTTCAAGAGGGGGTACCTCAATTAATGCGAAAGTTTGGAGGGGTACCTCTCAACAAAAAGGTTGAGAACCGCTGAACGGATTCCTTTGGTTTTTCTTTAGGAAAAACTTAGGATCTCCGAAAATTCCTGCAAGAATTCCTTCGGCGATTCCTTTAGGAATATTTTTAGAACTTACCTCATGAATTTCTTTCAAAGTTCTAGAACAAAATTTTAGGAAGTTTTTGATAAATTTTAGAAAGAATTTTTGAAAAAAAATTTCAAATGGCTCTCGAAGGAAATTCTGACATTCTTAGATTTCTCTAAGCTCCTCTGGGCCCTGCTTCAAGATTTTCTTCAGAAGTTACAGAAGTTACAAGATTTTCTTCAGAAAATACTCCGAGAATTACTTTGAAAATAAACCTAAACATTCCTTTTCAAATTTCTTCGGATGTTCCTTAAAAAATTGAAGGTAAGAACTTTAAGAATTACTCCAGAATTTTCCTTAGAAATGCCTTCGGAATTCATAATTTTCCCCTGGACATCTTACAACAATTCTTCAATTCGTTCATTTAGAAATACATTTACGATTTCCTTTAGAAATTTATCCGGAATAGGTTTTGAAATTAATTTAGAAATGCTTACGGAAAATATTTTGGGAATTCTTTCGGAAATTCCTTCCAGAATTCCCTCAAAGATTTTTAAAGGTTTTGAAAATTTGCGTAGCAATTTCTTTGGAAATTAGTTTAGACATTTCATTAAGGAGATCCTTAGGAAAATTCATCAGAAATTCCTATGGAAATTCTTTCAGAAATACCTCAAGGAATATCTTTACAGAATATTTTAGGAATTCATAAAAAAAAATCTCCAGGAGTTTCTTTAGAACATTCTTTAGCAAAACTTTCAGAAATTTCTCCAGGAGATCCATTGAGTATTACTTATGACATTCATCAGTATTTTTTTTAAGTAAGTCTTTCAGAAATTTCTTTGGCAGTTTTTCCAGAAATTCAAATTCCTTTAAAAATTTCTTAGGAAATTGCTTGATTTTTTTTCGAAAATGCCATGGAAAAATCCGTTGGTAATTTGTACGAGATTTTTTTTTTATTTTCAGGATTTTTTTTGGAAAATAATTTGGAAATTCCTTTGAAAATTCTTTTAGTAAATTCTTTGAAAATTCCTCTTTGGCTATTCCGCTAAAATTTACAACAAAAATTCATTCAAACATTTGGTTGGAAATGACTTCATGAGTTTATTCCAATATTCCTTAAGGAATTCATTTGCGTTCACAAATTATTTCGTGTGCTTTTTTATAGATAATAAGGAATTCAATTTATGGGTAATTTTTCTTAAGTACGAACAAATTTGTAGGAATTATTTACAAGCAAAGCTGTTTCACACTGATAGCTGAACCCTATTTAAAAAAAAATCACTTATAAAGTACATGGTAGAACAGCATCCAGGTAGTGCAAAATAAGGATGATTATTTTTGCTTCCATATAACGTACAATTCGATATAACGTACACCTTTCGAAATCGAAATGTATGTTATACCGAAATTTACATGTATTGATTTATTTATGGAAATTTTATATTTCATTCAATGGAAAATTTTGATATAGGGACACGGCAGGTATTTTCGTCAGTTCGTCATAGTCTCGAAAACCAATAAAAGAGACGCTTTTTTGTAAAACTCATACGTACCAAATCGTAAGCTCAGGAGAAACGTTCTGCTATAAATAGTGGAGTTCTAGAAAATGTACGGAAATACCTGCCGTGTCCCTATTTATTTTTTTTTTAATTGTAATTTTTGCTTTTAAAAGTGCTAATTTATTTGGGCGAAATAGATGGTAGATCCCTTGTGGGGTACGATGTTTCTTATCCCGTTAATGTAGGGCACAACATAAAATAAAACCAACAAATTTTAATTGTGGCTGAGAAAAAGATCCTTTCTCTAAGGATAAAGTAGATCCTTACGCTGAGGGTGGCCAGACACCATCGACTAACAAAACTGTAGTAAACAACTAGGTTGGTCGAAAGATGCGCCTTTAGAGGCCAATAGTGATCGACCATGCAGAGAAGAACAAGCATCAGAAGATCGATATATGGTTACGGACATCACGAACGTAGACAAACTAGGAGATCAGTGTCGAGACAATATCCAGGACTTTGCTATTTGATTAAACAAGACATATACAGTTTGTGCATGCAGGTGTCCTCATTCCAATGGGTAACTTCTTCTTCTTCGATGGCTCTACATTCCAACTGGAACTTGCCCTGCTTTTCAGCTTAGTATTCTATTAGCATTTCCTCAGTTATTAGTTGAAAGCTTTCCTATGCCCGCCATTGCATGAGTATGTATCTTGTGTGGCAAGTACGATGGATACACTATGCTCAGGGTGTCGAGAAAGTTTCCAACCAGAAAACATCCTAGACCGAACCGAGAATCGAACTCGGCATCTCCGGATTGGCAATCCTACGCCTTTGCTCGCAAGGCTACTGGAGACCCCAATGGGTAAGGCTGGAAAATGGGATGGTCGGTACACCAACCTATTCAACCTGCTAAAAGCGGTTTAGCTACCATCATAAGGAACCTGATCGTAGTAAGTTCTGTCGAAGTTATGGTGATGGAAGGGATGGAAGTCACTAATCGCGCACCTGTCAGAGCGCTTCGAGATGTTTGATCTGCGTCTATGCCTTAGAGAACAAACAGCCTACCGAGCCAAATTTGCGGAATTTGTTGGACCACGTGCTCTATCGTGGCCCAGTTTCGCCGGGCGAATCCGATCTTTAGTTGAATCCGAATCACTGTTAGACAGCTCAACAACTGCTGTAGTCGCTCGTCAAATCTAATAAAGTGCAATTATCCATAGAAACGGAAGTTGGATCGCGCATAACTCTAACAATGTAGCAATATGGACTTGCCATCAGAATGTCCTACATCGTTCTCTCGTTTTCTGGATAATGTGGGCTTCGTTTACTCGTAAAGACCTTAAGCTTGAGCTTGAGCTTGATTGACTGCTCGTAGTTGCTACTCCATTATGACCAGATCAGCTGTTCTTGCACAGGGAACCAACAGATGTTTGCTTGGGACTAGCACACATCTTCAATGTACAAGTACTGGTGATCTCATTTGTTAGGTCATACTGGCGCCTGCCACGTCAGAATGCAAGTCAATATAGGGAAGGGGGAGGAAATTATGATGCAATCATTCGCCCACTGCAAGCCGAATATACCTCTGCACTTGCCACGAGTTCATGCGGAATCTGTTGGAATTTCTGGGTTAGGTTGGAGAGGCAGAGGTCCGTCTTGGTTAACGAGCTGCCAATGTGATAGATATAGGAGAAGGTAACTGATGGAATTTCTAATTGGATGTAGGAAACGAGCTCTATAGTTCATTTCCAATTCTAGCAGATTACTGTTAGAATACTCAAGTTGAAGGTATAGGAATAGTAATGGAAACGGTATGGAAGTCCATTTCCAGTTCTAGCGATTGCTAGAACATGAGAAATAAAGAGAAAGATACAAAGTAGGAGAATGGAACGGACTTGGGATTGAACCCACGACCTCCTGCGTATGATGCAGAAGCAGTAGCCATATGACTACCAAGCCCGCTTCTACGTTTACTCGTAAAGACCTTAAAATGAAAAAAAAAACAACACGACAGATGCGCACGGAGAATAATCCAAAAAGTGTTCGTCAACCGGTGTTTTGTTGGAACGACACGATTGCGGAACTTCAGAGAACTTGATACAAAGCTAAAAGAAGGAAGTTGTAGTGGTACACAACCGACATGGACTCATAGTAGGAACATGAACAGTAAAGTTGGTGATATCACTTTTGCATCTAGAAGTAATGTTTGACGATAACCTCAATTTTTGAGCCACGTGAATTATGTTTGCAATAAAGCATCGTTAGCGATAAAGCCTCTTTCGCAAATGATATCCAGCAAGAGATATCATTTATTTATGAACATGAATACAAAATTAAGGAAATAATGGAATCTATCTGCCTAAATTCCTATTTTAACCTCTCTAATGCGTTTTCTCATTACGTTTCATAATACACGAAAAACCTCTGATAGTTGGAACAATCTATTTATTTATTTACATCAATCAATGAACAGCGGCAATCGCTCCACGATGACAATAATTACGCACAACATAGTCATAAATAAATTTACATCCCAAGCAAATCAAAACAATGACAAACGAACAGCACACAAAGTATTCTCCCGTCAAAGAGCTTCCTGTCACATCATCGATTGGGTCGTCTCCCAGGCAGCGCCGTTTTTGATTCCGAAAGAAAACTCCATAGCGCACACAGTCACAGCTGAAGACCGTACCGGCAAATGGGCTATCTTTGACTAAACTCACTCTCTCCGAGGTATTCAAAAGTCCCGAGTACTTAACCATGAAGCTCCAGCCTTCATGTCGACTTTCATACAGCACACAATGAGACATCTCCTTCTTCTGGCACGCGGTGATATACGTGTTTATCGTTTTCAAAATCAATCCACCTAAATTGGTTTCGATGAAACTCAACAGTCTAACGATTGTGACTATCAGCAATGTCGATTGATCGGTACAGTTGAACGTGGCCGTCCTGGTATCATGGAACGCTAAACTGCACAACAAGCTCACTTTGAAGCAAAGCGATTGGGATTGATTTTCCGGAAGGATGCTCTCAGTGACACAGGGCAGAGTTTCAATCTCCTGCGTGCTCTGCACCAGTGTGGGACATTTTCCCTGGCCAATGATCGGGCCTGGAAAGACGATAATGAAAAGCACCAACACCTTCATGTTCGGATCGGGCGAACAATACGGAAGGAATGGGGGTTACATTTCCTGGGTATTTCCCAAGGAAATACCACTCACTTTGGATTACGCACTTGATACTAATGGATTTGTGTTTCTACTCGCAAGGTTTTGGTAGCAACAACTTTTTATTAAAGTCATTACATTAGCTCGTTCCTGGTAGTCCTGAACATTTGCCTGAATGGTCAACTGAAGATTCCAAAATGTGTCACTCTAATGGGTTACAGATTACCCGTCGAATGCAACCTGTTGCGAGTGAATTGCGGTTAAGGATAAATGCAAAAAGTGAGCTAAAGTTTTCGCACACACACAGACATAATTTCAATTCCATACCATCAAATTGAGTTGATTAGTATATAATATTATGGTTTTCTTGGCCTTCTATAACAAGTTTGTTTTTGCAGCGAACATATAGTTTTTACGTATACTAGAAAGGCAAATATATATTGTATACCAATAATATATAATTATGGAATGCACCTCCGAATGAGCCACACAGTCAGCAGGAAACAAGTGCCAACAACCGGGCCGGACCACGCTGGAGCAGAATCGGTTTTATGCAGCGCGCTGCAGCGGAAGCAGAAGTAGGGAATAAGTATGACGGCTGTAGTGCAGCTCGAGGTCAGAATTAGTTCAATAATTGTAAATCAAAGTTGGAAACCGTAAAGATTTAACATTTTTCTGTATCCTAAAAAGAATCCAACTTACCAAATATATTCTACGTATTTCCGCATAAAAATTACTTAAATTGAAATTCAGTCCACAGGAAGATTGATGTTAGGGAAACGCAAGTGTCTAACGATAGTATTCATGTACTAATATCTACAATTGATTGATTTTGTGGCATAATAGATGTAATTGAGAACGTCATTAAGTGTTTCATAACTATGGATGGAGTGTATCCAACTGACTACCGCAGTCAGGGCCGGATTTATGGGGGGGCCGGGGGGGCCGTGGCCCCGGGCCCCCACAAATCTTATGTACCAAAACCAACCTTTTTTGTTCATTTTGGGGCCCCCACATACCGTCGGCCCCGGGGCCCCCTTCCGGCTAAATCCGGTCCTGACCGCAGTGGAAAGTGAAACAAGTTATAACCATTACTTTCGAACACACTTAGACTAAAATGAGAAAGGAACAAAACTTTTTCTTCTTTTGATGACTTTTATTTCTTGTAAAGAGTAGCATAAATAGGCATGCATATCTAATCCTTGAACTTATTTCAATCTAATGTCTTCTAGCGAATACTACATTCGAGTCAAAGCGAAGTCTAAAGCTGCCGATACTGTAGCCATTACTGTATTACATTACTGAGACAACGTCTTAGTAAGTCTATTCGATAAGATATCTATCTATCTATCTATTTTAGAAAACCCAGATCAATCTACCTAGTGGTAATGATACTTTCCTTTATTTATTTCATCGTTCACATTTAGGGGAACGGTTCAGCACTTTATCTCATAGCTCCTATTTCCACACCCAAAAAACAAATCTGACAATTATTGTATAAAATCTGGGCATATACAATTCTGTAAGCTTTTTATACAAATATTGTATTAAAATAATACAAATCTGTATTATTTCAATACAACAATTGAGGCATTCCACGGGGGCATGTCAGTCGATCCTGAGCGACCATTTCGAAAATGTTTGAAACTCTGCACAGTTTTTCAATTTCATCTAAATCGTCATTTTTCGATATCAAATCTTCATATTGAGTCACGACTAACTTTTCAAAAGGGTGTATGTGAAAATGGTTCAAAAATATTTAAAAAGCTGCACAGCAAAAACGGAATGTTCGATTGTTATGATTTTTTCAGCAAAGTTAGACAACTAAATGGTGATTCTTAAGAAAATGTGCACAGTAAAAAAAATTTTTTTGCCTTTAAAAATATCATTTTTGTCACAAAAACTCAAATATCTCAAAACCCTATCTTTTTCGAACGTAATTTTTTAGGAAAACGGTCCATTATATTAGCTATCTACCATAAAAATTTGGTGATGGTAAACTAATAAACAAAAAGTTATGACATTTCAAACATTTCACAATTTTCACATTTAGTAAAAAATTTTTTTTCTGTGTAAGTTATTTCGAGAATTGCAGTTTGATGCAGATTTTATTGTTAAGGGACGTGATTTAAACAAGTTGTTTTCATGATATTTTGATTTAATTATTCAAAATTCTTTTAATAGTGTTGAAACCTGTTGATAATAACGTTGATAGAAACATATCAGAAATGTTATTTTTAAGACAAAAGCTGCAAAATCAAAGATTTATATACACGTGTACGTCTATAGTTTACCTGCAAAAAATATACCTCTTAGAGAATAGACTTTATGATCGGGAGGAAACGGGTATCTTCAACAACAACAAATGCATGATAGGTACATACCATGACAATACTCACGAAAAAGCAAAAAATTACTACTACTAAGGTTGTTAAAGATCTTATAGTAATTTTTTCTTCAGTCAAACAAATGACACCAAACTAGTCAGTAAAAACTTAAAAGTGATTTTGTTTATTGAAATATTACGAACAACATGAGTAGCCGCTTTCTCAACTGTTGTAGGCCGTTTGATGGAAAAAAGTGTTCAAAAGAGTTACGAAATCTCACCGAAAGCACCATAGATAAACTGAAAGCGACTGGTTATGCTCCAATGTCCACATTGAATACAAATTTACGCATTTGCACGTCCTGCCGTCTAAACGTTGACAAAAGAGCAATCTGTATATCATCGGTTGAGCAGAGCGCAGGAAGTTCGAAAACGACAGCAACTGAGGAATTGCCAGATGTATCGACAACAACTGAGGAATTACCAGAAGTATTAAGTGCTGAGAGCCTTGCCACCGTACCATCAGCGAAATCTGTTTCAACAAATCAATCGGAAGATGAGTGTATCCAAAAGGTCAACATCGAACGCTTTAACGAGGGCATAGCTGGGATAAAAGTGACTCCGATTAAATGGAGTAAGATGGACTACGTTTATTACCCGGAGAAAAATACCGTGAAATAAACGAAGCTGTACGAAGAAACCTCTTCAAATTAGGACCTGATGATGTGGAAAATACAGACTACGATGAGGTAATTATAAATATGAAGGAAAGGTTCTCGAATGCAGCCACGACAAGGAAAGAAAAATTATTGATTTTGTCGATGCTGCCAAGTTCGTGGTCTATTCAGGATGCCATTGATGAGTTCAAAACCAATAGAAATACAGTAAAAAAAGGCAAAACAATTGAAGAATAACTGTCTTTCAACCAAAAATACTAGGTCTAGTACTGCATTAACAGATGAGACAAAAGAAATAGTAGTTCAATATTTTGAAGATGATGAAGTAAGTCGAGCTATGCCTGGTCAAAAAGATTATGTATCAGTAAAAAAGATGGAAAGCGTCAAGCAATTCAAAACGATTAATGATGACGACTTTGAAAGAAGCGTACACACGCTTCAAGGAAATTCACGATAATATTAAAATAGGTTTTTCCTCATTTGCAAGCCTTCGGCCAAGGCAATGTAAGCTTCTTTCCAATTCAGGAACACATAATGTGTGTGTGCACAACCCATGAGAATATTAATCTTATTTTACATAGTTTGAAAAGAATCAATTTAACAAAGGATATTAAAATGTTAACTGGTAGTCTTTTGTGTGAAAATACAACATCAAATTGCTATCTACGATCTTGTTCGGATTGTCCAGATTCTTCATCATTGGAAAATACTTTGTTCGCTGAGTTTGAAGAAAAATATATTGATCAGTTATCATTTGAGCAATGGGTGACCACGGATAGGTGTGACATAGAAACTATTGTAAAACCTGTAGATGAGTTTGTGTCATATTTTTGCTTGAAATTAGAAAGTTTAATCCCTCACGATTTCATTAAAACAGAAAATCCAGCTTTTTAAAAAATACGAAAAATACATTACAAAATGGTGAATTTTTAGTCATTTGTGATTTTTCTGAAAATTACAGCTTTGTATTGCAAGATGAAGTGCAGTCCCATCACTGGAACGTACAACAAGCTACAATTCATCCATTCGTTATTTATTTTAATGGAAGTACGCAAATTGAACACTTAAGTTTTATTATAATTTCCGAAGATTTAAGACACGATTCAGTATCCGTAAACTTGTTCATTGAAAATGATTAACTTTTTACGCGTTGATAAGCAAAAAGATATATTTCATGTCTGATGGAGCAGCGTCGCAGTACAAAAATCGTAAGAATTTTTCGAGCCTATGTCAATTTAAATCAATGTACGGAATTGATGCAGAATGGCATTTTTTTGCTACATCACATGGCAAAGGTCCTTGTGATGCTATTGGAGGAACAATAAAGCGCATGGCCACAAGAGCAAGTTTAGCCAAAGAACGTGAGCATCCAATTAAAACTGCGAAAGAACTTTTGATTGGGCAAATCGTAGAAAAGAAAAAGATTTAACCAAATTATCATTTTGTTTTACTACTACTGAAGAGTACGAAATAAAGGCTTCAGAGCTCAGCGAGCAATTTAATAACGCGAAAACGATCCAAGGAACCCAAAAATTTCACTGTTTCATTCCATTGTCGGAAAATAAAATTAAAGCAAAACTATACTCAAACTGTGCTGATAATAATTCAAAAGTGTTCGATATTTTAAAAATTTGAATAAAAATAAATAAAAAATAAGTATTAATAAACTGTTTTCATGATATCATAACCCATACCAAAATTCAAACCCAAAACTCTTAGAGTTTCTATAACAACATTGTGTAACTGCCACATTTAATTTAATACTTAGGATAATATTAATTCATTTTATTTATTTATACATATAATATTTATACATATAATATACATAATATCGATGAATACATAAATTTGGAATATCATACAAACAACTTGTTTAACTCACGCAAGGCCCTTAACAATAAAATCAGCATCAAACTGCGATTCTTGAAAAAAAAATAAACGGAAATTTTTTTGTTTGCTATATGTGAAAATTGTGAAATGTTTGAAATGTCATAACTTTTTTGTTTATTAGTTTACCATCACCAAATTTTTATGGTAGATAGCTAATATAATGGACCGTTTTCTCTAAAAAAATTACGTACGAAACAAGATAGGGATTTGTGACATTTGTGTTTTTGTGACAAAATGATATTTTTAAAGGCAAAAATTTTTTTTTACTGTGCACCTTTTCTTAAGAATCACCATTTAGTTGTCTAACTTTGCTGAAAAAATCATAACAATCGAACATTCCGTTTTTGCTGTGCAGCTTTTTAAATATTTTTGAACCATTTTCACATACACCCTTTTGAAAAGTTAGTCGTGACTCAATATGAAGATTTGATATCGAAAAATGACGATTTAGATGAAATTGAAAAACTGTGCAAAGTTTCAACTCAATAGAAAATCATGAATTAAAAATTTTCTTAAATTTTGATGCTGTTGCTTCGAATCGCTGAATTGTATTAAAATCTTCCGAAATTGTATATGCCCAATTATTATACAGTTTCTGTAAGGTTCTTCTGTGTAAGAAGAACTGTAATAAAATCTGCCATCGGCTGGTTGGGTGCATCCCATCAAAAACAAAGCAATGGAAAGAAATTTGGTTTGTTTCTTATTTTTGTGATTTTTTCACCAGTGAGCGTGTTAGCAAAAAGAAGCGACGAGATTGGCGTTGTATTTCTTTGTTTTGCGATGAGATGAATATATGTACAGTTAGATGATAAACGGAACAGTTCCCCTATTTGCATTAATTAATGCATTAATATAATAATTAATTAATTAATATAATGCATTAATCCCCGAAAAACAAACGATTATGTTGTAAGTGAACTGTGATTGATATTTTAAAACTGCCAGTCCATTTAAAACCATTCCGATGCAAGTGGAGCGGTTTCCCGATTAGCCCATTATAAAAGTGCATGTAGACAATGTCATTAAATAATATGGCATCGTAAATACGTTTCTCCGCCACCCACAACAAAAAGTTCAAAGGCATGTTAAGTCTTTGTCCCATATGAGCGCATCGATAGGGGCGCGGCCGGCGGTTGGGTTTGTACCTCCGACGCAAAGATTGACGGCTGCCCTGGCACGTGATCACATCCCTTTCGTTGTATTCACCTCTTCGCGTATCCTCCGTCCAACGATCATCTAACATCAAAATAAGCTACAACAACAACACAGTGCAGTGCCCTCGGGCCGCCGCCGTAGTAACGTACGTATGTACAAAGAAAATTGAATCCCCTCACTGTCAGATTCCACCGTGTGCGGGAGCGAGGGCCGACAAACGGCTGTGTTCTACAAGGCAACATCTGGAAAACGCGTGCGACCCGTGTGCGACGCCGAAGACGACCGATGAAATGCACAAGTGCAACCGACTTCTCACTACACCATCAGAAGGGCATTACAAGTCATTAATTTTGTCTACTGTTGCATTCAAAAACATCGCCGGTAGGTAGCCCCCCATATCGCATCGCCCCTCGTCCATCATCGGTCCTGGTTCCGTCGTGGAACAGCAATGCAGGAAGGTACGATGGGGGAGAGCTTTACCTTTCCCGATGAAGAAGGGCTTACTCTTGACCGGAAGTCGCGCGCTGCGCACATAAACAGCATGCGGCACGTGTCAAACGATTACCATCGATTCGCGTGACCTTCACCATGGTGCGTTTGCTTCACTTCTTCGCCGCCAGAAAATCGATTAAGCCCGGATCGCCGGAAGCCGCGTTCCTATGAAACTGTGCTGGCTCTGTATCTTTCGATCGGACTATTTCTCTGGAAAAGGCGTCCAGTACGGTCTTTGACACATAGGATTTGGATATAGAAACGATTTAGCTACTTTTGCTTTGAAGATCAACAACACGTTGAGCGAAGACGAGCAGGCTGATTGACTCGAAAACACAATTTGTGCACCATATGTGCAACACATTGCACTGAGTGGAATCAAACAACGACGGACATCGCGTCAGGGTGGAGCCGGGAAGCCAGCGAGTAACCTTTTCTCGATGCGCTTCTTTCGAATGAAGCGAGCTACGGATCGGTGCCTGCCGAGATTGGTTTATGTACCAAACTGACACGCACCGTGAGATGGTGATGAATTGAGTGAAGTTCATTGGGTATGGAAAGTTATCGAGGAATTTTACTCTAAAGAGAAAAGAATAAATTGATCAGCACCGAATGGCCCTTCTTGTACTTTGACCGAAAGTCGAAAATGGCATTTGGTCAACCGTATCATACGGTTGAAAATGTAATTTGATATTTTCGGCCTAACGGTATTTTCGACCAAATGACTTATTCGGCCAAACGACTTTTTCGGAAAAATGGCCTGTTCAACAGAACAACATTTTGGGGCCAAATGTACATTTGCACCAAAGGACTTGCGACCAGATTGGTTTCGCCCTAATAGTTTGTTCGGCTAAACGACATATTCGGGGTCCTCCTCAGCTGTGCGGTAAGATGCGCGGCTACAAAGCAGCTGAGGGTGGCTGGGTTCGATTCCCGTTTCAGTTTAGAAAATTTTTGGGTTGGAAATTGACTCTCGCAGTTAATAACTGTGGAAGAGTTTATAAGGTCTGAGGGTAGCACTCTATAACTCGGAATTGGGAGAAAATTTCGCTTATCCCAGCCGCCAATCTCTTTGAAATTTATCAGGGAATGTTCCTAGAAAAAATCGTGGACCTACTGTTTCCCAGATATGAATTAAGCCCTAAATGCTAAACTATTGTACAACTGAAATTTTTGCTCCTCGGTATCTCTCTCCAATGATTTGAGACATAAAGGAACCGACTTTCGCAAAAACCCAACTAACAAAAGTTTTGAAATTTTTCAACGATTATTTTGGTGTAATAAAAAGTATTTTTCGATTTTAAGGTGATTATAGAATGAAGCCCGTGGTGAATTTTAAATTCACCACACGTTTATTTACATACATTTCCAAAAGCCCACATCTGGCGTAATAGTTTTTGTACAGTGCCGAAAATCAAATTATGATTGTTCAGCATAACTAAGCAAACGATCTACCATTATTTCAGCCTCATAGGCGTTATGGTTCTTTCATCTCGTGCTTTTGAAAAAAAATATTGGAAAAGCACGTGGTTTACAAAATGGCCGATTTCTGGCTTCATTCTATAATCACCTTAAGGACGGCTACGCAGTCTTGAATTATTGAAACAAGATGTATATTTATCCGACGTTTCGACACGGGGATGGTGTCTTCATCAGGGGAGTATATGTAACCGCAAACAGTAGAAAAGTCTTTTTGCTTCAACCATTTTTTCCAAATTCCATACCAAACTTACCAATTTGGGAGAGCAGCCAACAGCAGATTATTCGTGGCGCACGGCAGGAAAGGCGTGATAGCGGCGATCAACTTTGTTATCTAGCGTGACAGTAGTAAATAGCGTATTCACACGAAGTTACCAAATATATAAATTAAAATCAAATGTAGTAAAGTGAAATAAGTATAAGACAAACAAGACATATTAGACGAATGAAACAAATAAACCAAACACTTATTTTCTGATATTCCTCCAGCTATAGGTCCAGGAATACTTCCGGATATCCCACCTGGAATTTCTCAGGAAATTCCTTCAGATATTCCTTCATAAATTCCTCCCGTTAGATCTACAGAAATTTCTTCAAATACTCCTCCAGATATACCAGATTTCTCCAAGATCCTTCGGAAATTCTTCCAAGAATTCTTCCGGAAATAATTTAAGGATTTCCCCCTTCTGATATTGCTCCAGGAATGTCTTTGAATACTTCTCCAGGAATTACTTCGGATAACCTCCAGTAATTTCTTCAGATATAATTTCCTTCACACATTTTTCCAGAATTTTTTCTTTCTTCGTTAAGTCAGGCATTCCGGATATTTCTCCAGGAATTCTAGAGAGAGATTGGAGAGATATCCAAAGAAATTTGTGGAGGAATATCCGGTAGAATTCCTGGAGAAATATCTGGAGGAATTCCTGTAAGAACATCCGGATATATTACCGAAGAAATATTCGGATATATTCCTGAGGAATATTACGAAAAATATCTGAAGGGATATTCAAAAGATTTTCTAGAAGAATATCAGAAGAAACATCCGGACGAATTCCTAGAGGAATATCTGGTGGCATTCCTGAAGAAATATGCGGAGTAATGTCCAAAAGAATTTCTGGAGGAATATCCGGAGAAATTCCTAAAGAAATATCCAGAGGAACTCCTGGCGAACATGCGGAGAAATTGCTGGAGGAATTTGTCTTATTTCAAATATTTGTCTTGTTTGTCTTATGTGCCATATTTGTCTTATTTGTCTTATTTATCTTTCGTATTTCACATTCTTGTTTCACCAGCACCACGATCATCACTCGAATCCTACTTGTTTGTAACCTTCGTACAATAAATCTTTTATGATATTTTCCAAGGTTGTTCCAGAAATCGCACATGTATTCGTATTTCTTAATTGTCTGGGGTTTGTTTGTTTCTATCTCATCAATAGGTGATTGGTTGGCGCTGCTGTTTCTCTCTCGCCGATCCGATGCACGAGTGAAGAATCCTTGTTCCCCGTTTACTGCACTTGCTCAAGCAACTGTAAACTGAAAATGAGGGCTAAATCCAGCAATTGTCTATCTCAAATGGAGCTACCACGTGCTTTTTTAACGGAAAACCCTTCTCTCAGACTTTAATGAACACTAAGCAGCAAGGTTCCAGCGGGGAATGTAATACCAATGAAGAAGAAGAAATGACATATTATGCCAAGCAAATTTAAGGCTTGTAGCCCTCGGTAAAACAATTCTCGGCGAAACGGCACTTCTTCGTTTCCGTATGTCCATTTCGGATAAATAACATTTTCGCACCAAACACCATTTTTGGACAGATGGGTTTAAACTATTCGGCTAAATGGCGTTTTCGGCGACTTGACCTGTTCTACCGAACGATATTTACGACCGTGAGCTTTGGTCTGAAGATCCATAAAAGTACGTCACGCAAAAGTCGGCGATTTTAAAACCTTGCCCCCCCCCGGGGTACCACTTTTTGTATTAACCCTCTAAAATACCCCCCTACCCCCCCTAAAAGACGTTTTTTGACGATGGACCCTACTGATTTGTTCGGGCAAATGACATATTCGACTACTTTCGGTAAAATGGCTTCAATCCCTCGATTTTCCACTAGGATTTTGCTTTTTAGAGTTTTCACAAAAAGTTATGCCAAAAGCTACCGGCGGCGACGCACATTTCTACCTGCAAGTAATCTATTTCATTCTAACAAATCTACCTGCGAGCTGCCAGTACCACCAGGCACCTGAGGGTCGCTTTCCAGGCATTCCAGTAACAGCAACCTGGGTTGTAAGTCCCGAGCGACAAGTCCTGCCATCTCCAGCAGTCTACTCTTACTTCAGCTCCGCTCGCTGACCCTATGCCAGGGCACAAATATCGACGGGTCTTTCGTTGAAAACAGCTCCCTCTCGCAGATAATCACAACTCTGGATCACAACTCTGATCCGCATGATGATATCTCCCGCTTGGACCACCACAACACTACCTTGCCCCAAACTTCAACTAGCTCGGATCAAGATAGTCTGGTAGCTTCCTATCCGATTCCCAAACTATCATAAACGGCTATTATTGATACGTAAACATGTCGCATGTCAAACCTCGAGGTGTTAATTAACAACAGCCCTCGCAGGGTTATCGGCTTACAGGTTGTGACCCGTATATCTTCCGGCTCTATGTGTCGCTATCTCGGAGGAAAGTACAAGTGGGTTACTATAGTAGGTGCCAACATCCGGCATTCGTCTACCTAGTTGTCAAGTTGAGTCACATTATCGATGACATGAACCGCCCTGGATCCCCGTGGAGTAGACTTACTGGAAGCTTTCGAGTTGGGTGACCGCTCAATAATGGTTTACCTACCTTCTCCAACGGCAATTCGGCCACCACCCTCGACGTGACCACCGCCAGTACTCAAGTGGGAAGTGTCTTCCGATTTTTTTGGGATGTTGCTGGGTCGTCTATTCTACAAACCAGCAACCGATATGGACGTAAAGCTATCGACTGGTGGTCAGACGAAACGCGTCAGGTGATAAAAGCGCAAAAGAAGGCCCTCCGATTCCTTAGGAGACTTCCCACCAGTCATTCAGGAAAGATAAGGCTCTATAAACCGTAATCAATCCGATGATGACGATGATTTTATTCAAATCCGCACTAATACTAATAAAGTTTTGAACTAAATTCAATATTTTGGGGCTATTTGCCAACTTACCTCAATCATTACATATTCATTACATATTCATTACATTTTCATATTAATTGTTCACTTATCCAAACTAACAATTACTGAGGAATTGCTGGAAAAACGCTGAAAACTGCTTTTTTCCTAGACCGACATTCGCATTTTTATCTAACGCATACTAACTCCGAACGTTCGGAGCAAACACATACACACGCACTTGATTTTTCACTTGATATTTTCCCACTGTTTCCTTGATTTAATCACTCCTAAAACATATTCACTAACTGAGTTTCACCTTTTTATTCAATCTTGACTACCGATTAATTGACTTCACGTTCAAAAACTGTCGAAAACTGCTTTCCAAAAATCGAAGTGAGAGACAAATTTGACGACCGTATTGTGACAGTGTTGTAAAATGTCATTTGCATTCGTTTGTATAATTTTCCCAGAACTTTTTTCAGAAGTTAGCTATTGATTCTTAATGTATGACGAACTTATAGCGCTTAAATGTGCCTACAATTTTGTCTAACCATACATTGCTGTAAATATGTAATCTGGGGCGTGGGAGGCAAAATGTCATTCAAATGACATTATGTCAAATGACACGTGACATTTTGGAGAGTTTTCAGTCTCCAGCCTTAGATGTTATATTTAGACCAATGTACCCTTGAACAGCTAAAATTATGATGTGAATTTTACTTCTGAAGAAAGTTATTAACAAATTAGTCAAATGACATGCAGATGACATTTTACAAGCCTGATTGTGAATGCAATAAAATGCGGAAGAATCAAATTCACTAACGCAATAAGTGAAATGGTGAGAACAAAATCTACGCGATGCAACTTCATTCAATCCGAACAATACAACGTATACGCCAGCCACGTCCACACCAACACGCAAACAAAGGTGTGCATACACAAGAAAATAATCATCTCTTCACCGTTGCCAGATTTAATTATTGGAAAAAATCATAGCTGTTTGTCGGATTGAACAAATAAATCAAGAAAAAACTCATATATTTGATACACCGTGAAAATGTGTTATGATATAAAATAAACATTTCGTCAAGTCTGGCAACATTATGCATCTGCTGGTATATTTTTAACACCCCATTTCCACCCACCTCAGTTGTAAACAAAATTTATTTATCGCTGCTGCACTTTTCGTACCAATTGCCTCACTATTACAAACAAGCGATACAGTCATTAATTTTCAAAACATCGTGATGGAGTCTTGAGCCATAAGTGCGTTGCAAACATTCAGAGTAAAACAACATGAGTGTCGTGCCGTCATCAAAGTAGCCAAGCGACTCTGTCAAAGCGGTCCAACCAAGATGAATACACTACCTAGCACAATGGTGGGATTCGTCAAATTTCACGACATAATTTGATAATTCGAAAACCATCAGCGCTAGAGTTTTGACTTCTTTAGAAGAAATGATTTACAAGAAAAGATTTATTTTTGGTGCAAGTTGTCATTAGGGTGGCCCTACTGTGAAATTTTTTGAAAATGTATTTTTTTACCCTTTTGAGTTAGGAGTTCATATGATTCTACAAAGTTGTAGAGAATTTAATTCTAAGCATTTTTGCTTAATAAACATTTATTTTATCTCATATAGGTAATGTTTTATCTCTTCACTTGTCCTAAGACGAGTTTATACCATCCCATTGAATTCCACCACTTAATTGTATCTTGACAGATACGTATTTCGACCTCAACAGTAAGGCCGTCTTCAGTGTCTCGTACTTGACTCGACTTGGCGATCAAAATGGCAAAAAAAATGTTTTATGACAAAATTGCAAAATTTGGATAGGGTGGTCCCGAAAAAAATAGTTTTTACTGTCCACTTTCATCAATTCAGAATATTTTCAAAAACTGTCTTAGCATCGCTTCACGGTCTTTGGATGGCGCATCTTTTGGTTACATAAGATGGTTGAAAACTTCATTTTCAAGCATATTATAAGCGTTTTTTCATGAAAAGTGATATTTTTCTGAGCATTATACTGCAGCTAGTAGCAAATATTAGCAAAAATTTCAGTCGTAATCTGAACGTATACATGCAGGCCCATCAAATTCATGGTATTTCATTTGTCCATCTTTGTCCACTTTTGTTTGACGATAGTATTATGTTTGTACGAAAAATTAGGGTGAAACACATATATATATCATCTTTTGGATTTTCACAATATTTGGTAGAATAAAAGATAAGAACACCGTCTTCGACCAGAGGTCGTTCAGACTGAACACTTAACAGGCAGACAACTGACAGGACACATAATACCCAGTAGACCGGTGGAGAATTTTTCGATCACGAAAAGTTTCCTTTTTACCGAGGCGGCAATTGAGCTCACTTTCCATAGTCCATGCCTTTAGACGATTGACGACGCTAAGCGCACGGACACAAAGCCCACAGAGAATCGTTCTTTATCTAAAATATTTTAATCAACTCGTGTAAGAAAGAAGTCGAAAAAATCATTTTGACATTTTAACTACTGGAACGATTTTCAAGGTGTTCTCGTGAAATAAATGCTTAAGAGCGCTACTTTTGTGGCGAAATACAAAATCATAAAATTCAAGTTGGTTTTTCATGGCTAATTCGCAGAATAATTTCATTTTCACAGTTTCTAAGTGAGGGTCGCTAATGACTACATGTGATTCCATGAACATTGATAATTCAAAAAAATAAAAAATATTCAAAAAATAAAAAGTTCAAAAAATATGTTTTAAAAAAATATTTTTTCAAAAATGTTGATTTTTTCGACCATCCTGGATCGAAATTGGACAAAATTAAAAAGTGAGTTTATTTATTTTCGAAAAAGAATGATTCTACCAAATATTGCGAAAATCAGAGATATGGTATATGTGTTTCCCATGGAATAGCTGATTTTTCATACAAAAAGTAATATGATTATCAAAAAAAGTGGACAAACACGGACAAATGAAATACAACGGATTTGATGGGCCTGCATGTAAACTTTCAGATAACGATTGAAATTTTTGCTAATATTTGCTACTAGCTGCAGTAGAATGCTCAGAAAAAAATCACTTTTTCATGATAAAACGCTTATAATATGCTTGAAAATGAAGCTATCAACCATCTTATGTAACCAAAAGATGCGCCATCCAAAGACCGTGAAGCGATGCTAAGACAGTTTTTGAAAATATTCTGCATTGATGAAAGTGGACGCTAAAAACTATTTTTTTCGGGACCACCCTATCTAAATTTTGCAATTTTGTCATAAAACATTACCTATATGAGATAAAATAAATGTTTATTAAGCAAAAATGCTTAGAATTAAATTCTCTACAACTTTGTAGAATCATATGAACTCCTAACTCAAAAGGGTAAAAAAATACATTTTCAAAAATATTTCACCGTAGGGCCACCCTAATGACAACTTACACCAAAAATAGATCTCTTTTTGTAGATCATTTTTTCTGAAGACGTCAAAACTCTAGCACTGATGGCTTTCGAGTTATCGATTTATGTCGTGAAATTTGACGAATCCGACCATTGTGCCTAGTGGTGTACTCATATTGGGTCCAACCAGTACCCGAACAGTGGGGGAAATAAACGCTTTCAGTGGCAAGCTTAGTTTTTCCCCATTCACCTGAAGATTCACCCTTGCCAGGAGTAGCTAGTAGTCCTTTGTTCCAGACGGAATAGGGTACACGAACCAAATCATGCCAGACGAATGGCTTCTCTGCCACGTCATCACAATACTGAAGGATGGTGTCTCCTTTCGGGATGCCTCAAAATACCAAAATACCCTATCTCGCTAACCTCCTGCGCCTTCAAGGTTGTCGAGTGGTTAGAATACCGTAGTCTACTAGAGAAACCCGAAGCCGACGGAAGAAACGCCTTTGATAAGGGAAAACTCGTTCATTTGATATCACATGACATCCGGACTTGGACACCACTAATATTGCATCAACTCGGCGAATGGGAATTCTCGGGCAAGATACTGACTTTTGCTAGGAACTTCCTGAAAGGGTTACTATTTCAAGTCATCATCGGAAATCAGTCTTCCGGAATATATACCAGGATGAAACTGACGTACCCCAAGGGTCGGTCCTGGAGGTTATCTTATTTTTTGTCATCATGAACGGGTCTTCCCTTCTTACCAACCATAACCAGTCATAATAAATCAGTCCATTGCGAGACGCTTCAAGAAAAGGAGTTAATGACAATGACCACTTAAGTTACATTTCAAAATTCCCGCATATTTTCCGACTTTTTCCCGATACTTTATGAAAAATTCCCATAGTTCTAGACCAATTTTTGAAAAGGGTGTAACAACCAAAATTTGTTCTTCCCAGTTCATTGTCTATGTATATAGACGAGGAACTGGGAAATTAATTTTTGGTTATAACGTCCTTTCAATTGTTGGCAGTGGCGTTTCCCTATCATCAATCAACCTGTGCACTGGATTTGAATTTTAGGGATGTTTAAACGACTCTGATATCTGACTGACGACATTTTTTGTAAAAATGAAAAAAGTAAAAAGTAAAAAGTGAGGTTACGAGACGCCACTAATTGTTGGTCTGGTTAAGAAAAGCTTTTTAGTGGTGATTGTTGGTCTAGCCCTAGTTAACCTGAAACAAATTGAAGAATCCGCTATGCCTAAGAAAATAAACATATTTTCATTTGTAGATTTCGAAGAAAAAATGGTTACGCCTTTGTAATATATTTATCATTTATTAGGTTGATTTTATGAATCGTTGATTGAATTTATGTTCGTTGATTTCATGGCGGCATACGACAGTATAGACCACGGAGAGCTATGGAAAATTATGGACGAGAACAGCTTCCCCGGGTAGCAACGGTGGATGGTGTGCAAAACTGTGTGAAGATTTCGGGCGAACACTCCAGTTCGTTCGAATCGCGCCGGGCATTGCGACAAGGTGATGGACTTTCGTACCTGTTGTTCAACATTGCGCTAGAAGGTGTCATGCGGAGAGCCGGGTGTAACAGCCGGGGTACGATTTTCAACAGATCCAGTCAATTTATTTGTTTCGCGGATGACATGGACATTGTCGGCCGAACATTTGCAATGGTGGCAGAACTGTACACCCGCCTGTAACGTGAAGCAACAAAACTTGGACTGGTGGGGGAATGCGTCCAAGACAAAGTACATGCTTATGAGCGGAACCGAGCGCGACAGGGCCCACCTGGGAAGCAGTGTTACGATAGACGGGGTTACCTTCGAGATGGTCGATGAATTCGTCTACTTTGGATCCTTGCTAACGGCTGATAACAATGTTAGTCATGAAATACGAAGGAGCATCATCTGTGGAAGTCGGCCTACTACGGGCTCCAGAAGAAACTGCGATCAAAAAAGTTTTACCACCGCACCAAATGTGTCATGTACAAAACGCTTATAAGATCGGTAGTCCTCTGCGGACATTAAACATGGACAATGCTCGAGGAGGACTTGCAAGCACTCGGAGTATTTGAGAGACGGGTGCTTAGGACCAACTTTGGCGGAGAGTGGCGGCGAAGAATGAACCACGAGCTCACCCAGCTCAACGCCCCAGTATCCAGAAGGTAGCTGAAGCCGGAAGGGTACGATGGGCAGGGCATGTGACAAGTACAAACGACTTGGCGAGCGCTGGGGACATTCGAGAATGGAGAGATGCGGCCACGCACCGTGTATTGTGGCGTCAAATTATTGATTCAGTGCAGTGGCGTAGCCAGAAAATTGGTCTGGGGGGGGTTTTCTGAACATTTTTTTTTTTCAAAAAAAAAATTTCTTCCAAAAATTTTGTCTCTGGGGGGGGTTTTGTACCCAAAACCACCCCCGTGGCTACGCCACTGATTCAGTGTTATCTGTTTAGATGTGAGCTAAATAAATGAAATAAATGAATCTGTCCATTAAATTATTATTGAACCGCTTATAACCGAGTTAAAAGGCTGGCTAGGTTTTAGTGGGAATTTAAAGGCAAGAGGAATTTAAGTGCGACTTTCGACCTAACAAGCCTTTGGAGTTCGTTTTCTATACATCCACCAGTTTACTATAAAGCAACTTTATCGACGAGTACACAAAGCGTTACATTATTTGAAATTTCGTTCTCATGCTAGGATGATGCACCTCACGAAATTTTAAATTTCGATCAAAATTGTTGAAAATAGTGACTTTTGACGAGAAAAACTGAAGTCAGAAAAAAGTGACCAAATCACTAAAAAGTGACCTGCTACCAGGCCTGTTATACATAATAAGTACATAAAGAATTAGAAATTTCCAAGGGGCAAGTAACTCTAAACTTTGCGATAATATTACTCATTGTCTCGCAATAGTATTTCGGGATATCTCTAGTATCCATTATTTTCATCAAGCAAAGAAACGGTTGCTAGTTCGGTTGTTATGGCGTTTGTCACTAAGTTGATGAAACACAGTGTTCCCTCGTATTGGAAACACCTGATTTCTACCTTCTACAGGTTATAGAAAACTTAAAAAAAAGAAAACTTTTTATATTTTATAATTCTTATGCCATCAAACCAAAACGTGGGTTCTAAAGATTGCTCAAAAAGTAATAGTAATAGAAATAGTTGCTCAGTGATTTTTTTAAGAATTTAAAGGAGACTGAAATCATGTGTTGCCTAAAACTGGGTGGACTGTATCGACTGGGTGGCGTTGTGTTTCATGCTTTCCCAACCAGGGCTCTTTGATCAATTTACCGTCGATACGACGTAGTTTTTCGCTAGTATTTGTTAGTATTTCTGGATACTTTCGAAAGTTTAGTTATCTACATTCTTTGCATATCAAAGAATATTGTGGCCAAATTTAATAAAATTCGGTCGACAAAAACCCCCTGCCAATAATAGAACAAAACCTGCCAAAGCCGTCTTTCCCCTATATTGCCTTTCTATATTTTCCCAAGGACTTAATTCAGGGACTGACACTTGTATTCCTACACCACAGTTTGTTTCATAGCCAACATTGGAAATTCCGCACTGACAGCCATAAGGGTAACCACGGAAAGGAAAGAGATAGGTGCGGTCCACACTGACAGTTCCATAAACGAAAAGCAGAAGAAAAGAGACTGCATCTATTCTACGAAAACACAACCAAAACATCAGACCCCGTGAGTAACATAGACGGATTTATTGACGGGTTTACTTAAAGAATAAATCGCCGCAAACGAGCCAGGCTAGGGCTAAAAGTCTCCTTGATAAAGATACAAAAAAATCGATGTCTCCAAGAGAAATTGTTACTTGGGAATACATCATTTTTAATTCACAGGCAATAAATCACAAATTTTTTCAACAAGATATCTCAATTGCCAAAAAGCGTAATAGGAGAGAACGGAGCAAGATCGCCACCTGGGGCAAGAAGAGCACCCCATAATTTTACCGCTTTTATGCTATTTTCTCTCTAAATAACCCCGCACACTGTTAAACTATTTAATCAGACTAAGGCCGAAGTGGCCTGTGCGGTATATAAGAGTCCATTCGGCTCGGTCCATGGCTACACGTCGCCAACCACGCAGTCTACGGAGGGTCCGCAAGTCATCTTCCACCTGATCGATCCACCTTGCCCGCTGCGCACCTCGCCTTCTTGTGCCCGTCGGATCGTTGTCGAGAACCATTTTCACCGGGTTACTGTCCGACATTCTGGCTACATGCCCGGCCCATCGCAGTCGTCCGATTTTCGCGGTGTGAACGATGGATGGTTCTCCTAACAGCTGATGCAATTCGTGGTTCATTCGCCTCCTCCACGTACCGTCCGCCATCTGCACCCCACCATAGATGGTACGCAGCACTTTCCTTTCGAGCGTTGGTCCTCCACGAGCATCGTCCAGGTCTCGTGTCCGTAGAGGACTACCGGTCTAATTAGCGTTTTGTAGATTGTCAATTTGGTACGGCGGCGAACTCTATTCGATCGGAGCGTCTTGCGGAGTCCAAAGTACGTACGATTTCCAGCCACTATGCGTCTCCGAATTTCTCTGCTGGTGTCATTTTCGGCAGTTACCAGTGAGCCCAAGTACACAAATTCTTCTACCACCTCGATTTCGTCACCACCGATGCAAACTCGCGGTGGGTGGCTCACATTGTCTTCTCTTGAACCTCTTCCTATCATGTACTTCGTCTTCGACGTGTTGATGACTAGTCCGATCCGCTTAGCTTCCCTCTTCAGTCTGATGTAGGCTTCCTCCATCTTCTCAAAGTTACGTGCCATAATATCTATGTCGTCGGCGAAACCAAATAGCTGGACGGACTTATTGAAAATTGTACCACTCGTGTTAATCCCTGCTCTTCGTATTACCCTTCCAAAGCGATGTTGAATAGCAAACACGAAAGACCATCACCTTGCCGTAACCCTCTGCGGGTTTCGAAGGGACTCGAGAATGCCCCTGAAACTCGAACTACGCACATCACCCGATCCATCGTCGCTTTGATCAACCGTGTCAGTTTATCCGGAAAACCGTGTTCGTGCATTAGCTGCCATAGCTGGTCCCGATCGATTGTATCATATGCGGCTTTGAAGTCGATGAATAGATGATGTGTGGGCACGTTGTATTCGCGGCATTTCTGCAGTACTTGGCGAATGGCGAACACCTGGTCCGTGGTGGAGCGTTCGCCCATAAAACCCGCCTGGTACTGCCCCACGAACTCCCTTGCAGTTGGTGCTAGTCGACGGCATAAAATTTGGGAGAGTACCTTGTAGGCGGCGTTCAGCAATGTGATTGCGCGGTAGTTGCTACAATCCAGCTTATCGCCCTTTTGTAGATGGGACACACGACACCTTCCATCCACTCCTGCGGCAAAACTTCCTCCTCCCAAATCTTGGTAATGACCCAGTGCAGCGCTCTAGCCAGTGCCTCACCACCGTGTTTAAATAGCTCTCCTGGTAGTTGGTCAACCCCAGGGGCTTTGTTGTTCTTCAGCCGGCCAATCTCCTCCTGGATTTCCTGGAGATCCGGAGCCGGTAGAATTATGTCCTGCGCGCGTTCTCCCAGGTCCATCACCATACCGCCATCTTCGTCTGCCACATCGCCATTCAGGTGTTCTTCGTAGTGCTGCCGCCACCTTTGGATCACCTCACGCTCGTTCGTAAGAAGGTTCCCGTTTATGTCCTTACACATATCAGGCTGTGGCACGTGGCCCTTACGTGAACGGTTCAACTTCTCATAGAACTTTCGTGCGTTATTAGCGCGGTACAGTTGCTCCGTTTCTTCACGGTCTCGATCTTCCTGCTGGCGCTTTTTCCTCCGGAAAATCGAGTTTTGTCTGATCCGCGCCTGTTTATATCGTGCCTCGTTCGCCCTCGTGCGGTGTTGCAGCAATCTCGCCCATGCTGCATTCTTCTCTTCCACTAACTGCTCACATTCGCCGTCATACCAGTCGTTTCTCTGATCCGGGGGCACCGTGCCTAGTGCAGCGGTTGCGGTGCTACCAATGGCGGATCGAATATCTCTCCAGCCATCTTCAAGAGACGCTGCGCCTAGCTGTTCTTCCGTTGGAAGTGCCACTTCCAGCTGCTGCGCGTATTTTTGGGCTAGTCTACCGTCTTGTAGCCGCCCAATGTTAAGCCGCGGCGTCCGACTTCGACGCGTGTTGTACACCGTCGAGAGTTTTGAGCGCTGGCATACTGCAACGAGGTAGTGGTCGGATTCAATATTCGCACTGCGGTAAGTGCGGACATTCGTGATGTCGGAGAAGAATTTACCGTCGATTAGAACGTGATCGATTTGGTTTTCCGTTTCTTGGTTAGGTGATCTCCATGTGGCCTTGTGGATATTTTTGCGGGGAAAGAAGGTGCTTCGGACTACCATTCCGCGGGAGGCTGCGAAGTTTATGCATCGTTGGCCGTTGTCATTCGATACGGTGTGCAGACTATCCGGTCCGATGACCGGTCTATACATTTCCTCCCTTCCTACCTGTGCGTTCATGTCACCGATGACGATTATAATAATAATAATAATAATAATAATAATAAATAATAATAACTGTTAAACTATAGTCCAACAAAAGACTTGACACTGAAAAAATGTTATAAAAATAAAATGATTCTGAAAAACAGATGAATTAGCAAAAGTTGGTGAAAACTTGAATTTCAGCATTGGAAAATAAAGTGTTTTGAAACAATCAAATAATACACAAAATACTAAAATTATTTTGTACAACTTACAATTATGATTTATTATACACTGAATCTGTTGAGTAACGTAAATTATCAAATTTACTTAAACTAATTTTTGTTATTCAATGTGATTTTGATGGTATCAATTAAATATCGATCCCAAAAACTGTTTTATTGTTCTAATATGGCCAATGCGCATTCAAAGTTATTATTTTTTGTAAATATTAGTGCTTTAATGCATTTCAGTTAGAAAAAAATATTATTAGAAAGGTGCCCTTCTTGCCCTATAGGGATGCTCATCTTGCTCCTTAGTGTATTTGAACCAGTCAAACACAGTCTTAGTAAAGTCACTTTTATCGGGATTACCGTTCTTTTTGAAATTCGCTTTCTAGCCTAGATGTTGTATGAAATGCAACAAAAAAGAACTGTTGTCTTGTAATATAGAAAAGTATGCTTGCTGAGAAGGTATTCAGTATCATTCTTAGGATGCTCATCGTGCACCGTACCTGGCGGAATCAAAATGAGTCAAAAGTGTATTTTTACAAGAAAGAGAGAAAGTTTTCATACAGTTCAGAAATAATCTTTAAAACAAATAAAATAATGCCTCAAAGTCAATTATTAACTGTTTTACAATATCTATGATGGTGTTCTCATAGTTCGCAGATGATACTTTCCAATCAACCGAGTTTTGACTTATCATGAAAGACATCACTTGAGTTCATATTCTTGATACCGCAACCTTCTTAAACATTGTGAGAATTGAAAAGCCTAAATCGCTTGAAAAAAAAAACAAGCCTCAACTCAAACGAATCACTAAATTAACACTTCAAATGAACGTCACGCGATTTGTGGGCAAGACAGATAGAGAATCAGCATTCAGCAACCGTCAATGAATTGATGATTAGGAGAAAATTTGTATCTTTCTCAAGCGACAACGTCGTCATCGTCAGCCAAGGCGTAACAATTGAAACGGAACGATCGAATTCGTCTCACCGTGAGGATTATCCATTTCTTTCCAGAGCAGACTTGAGGGTTTTCCAGCTCAGACGAAACGACGCGGGTATCACCATCAGATGAAGGCATGAAGCGTTGAAATGGAAAGCGGAAATTGGATCTAAATCGAAACCATCAAAGTGCGTTCGATCGCAATTGGAAGACTTTCGACTGTCACGAGGGCGCACCACGAAGCAAACCCCAATTAGTCTGTTCGAAAGAACAGACGCCCCTGCGGTGCGGGCTCGTTGCGAGGAAACCCATAAAGGTGGGTGATTAATTGGATTCGTCCTCATTAATGGGAGAGGATTGACGAGATGGGGAACCGGTTTCGCTAATTCGACGACGTTAACGTCGCCGGACGGGTGCGGCATCGGCATCTTGGAAGACAAATTTGTCCACATGAAGAGCACCTTTTGAGCCATTAGGCACAGATTGCGACAGCGAACGAAATATGGCTCATGGCATTACACCCACCACGATGCTACTTCGACCCCTCTTCGGTCGGGTGCAACGTGGGTTCAACGTTTCTTGGGTTGGACAAATTTTTGCCAGTTTCTTCAACTCAAACGTGCGCGCATCATTTAATGTACACTTGATTGCGATGATTGTGTACAAGAGTTAAAAGTTGTTGTCATCATCGCAAACGGCTACCATTAGAAGAGTCTCCTCTGGGAGCTGGATGAGATCAGATCTTGTGCCGCCGCCACTCGCCAGCCAACGCGATGAATCAACTAAGTAACTGATCGAGTCTAGATTAGTCCCTGTGTATGCGCGTCGCTTCGTGTCTCGCATATGGGTAATGAGTTCATCACTTTGCGAGATCAGATGTTAACGACGGTTGCGCCATAAATTAGTTGTAAAGAGAATTTGTGTACAGGCACAAATTTGTTTGCTTTACAAATGACAAGCTCATATTCGATTCTTACACAAATAACATTTATTTTCAACAAATTGCCGAAACTCCCCAATTGACTTTTCCCGTAAAAAATTGTATTCGCCTAATCGATTCTTTATTTTATTTAAGGTCAACTTTCCCGAAGAACCCATTTTTAACGCCTCCAAGTATTTTTAAAACTTAAAACAAAAAATCGAAAAAGTGCTTTTGGCCTAACAATTGCCCGATTTTAAACGAACATTGGATGAATTTTTCAGACTTGTTCGCACATGCTTTTGTTTTCGATTTTTAAAATAGTTAGAGGCTTAAAAAATATGGGTTCTTTGGGAAAGTTGACCTTAAATAAGCCAAAGAATCGCAGGAAATAATAAAACGAGACATTATTTTTGACAAGAAAGGTCAATTGTTCTACCAGAAATTTGTTCAAAATTTTATCTTGCTGTATATGGAATTTCTACAAAGTTGGGATTTCTTTCTGGAAATCTACCTGGAATGAATTTAACAATTTCTTTTGGAATGAGTTTTAATAGGGGTAATGACGGCTTTGGCATTTTTTGTTCTATTATTGGCCGGGGGGTTTTTGACGACCAAATTTAATGAAATTTGGCCACAATATTCTTTGATATTCAAAGAATGTATTGGCCAAATTTGAGCATAATCAATCATAAAAAAAACCCTGACAATAATAGAACAAAACCTGCCAAAGCCGTCTGTTCCCCTATATATTTAGAAATTATTCCAGCAATTCCTCCCGAATTAATATTGGAGAACGTCCCTATATTGGAGAATGTCCCTCCGGACATTAGTTTGGTAATTTCTCCACAATTAGGTTCAAGATCTTTTTCTGCAATTCCCACGAGAATTACATTTGAAATTGCTTTGGAAATATCTCTTCCATGGCGTTCTTCGGAAATTCCTCAAAGAATTCTTCTGGGGATACCTCCGTAATACATTGCTTCGAGAATTCTTTCAATAATTTTCTCAGCATTCATTTAGGAAATATTTCAGGAATCCTTCAAGAACTTCTCCGGATTTGCAATGAGGTTCCTAAAAGAATTCTTGGAAACATTTGCGGAGAAATTTTCGGGCGGAGTAATTTCTTAAAAATCTTAAATGGATTTCTAGAGGAATTTCCAAGAAAAAAAAATCTGCGAGTATTATCTGGTAGAATTTGCTATCGATTAAATTTTTGTAGGATATTAATTATTATCTATCGAGATCGAGATTTTCTTTTTAAGGATTGAAAATCACTTAAAGTAATTGAAAATAATTTAAGAAGTTTCGAGATGACACAATTTCAACAATTTCATCTAATTTCATGAAAGTCGTATTTCGACTAAAGACAGTCGTGCCTTATTAATTGTTGCAAAACAAATTTTAATCGTGATTAAACCATATCATGTGAGCTTCGCATTCGTGACTTGTCTTCACGTTCTACTGTGAATAAGTCTTCCCTTTGTCGATCCTGGTATTTTCGCTCTTCCACTAACTAACTATTCGTCACCAAGTCAAATTTTATACAGCGAGCATGATTGTTCCTCCTCGTTCCTCTCACATCCCAATCATTTGCGATTCCAAAATTAGAAATGATGTGACTAATTGGAATTCAGAATTCAAGCGATAAGTCAACGCGCTCTTAATGTGACTGACTTCTTGCGATTCGTCGTTGTCGTCTGTCCGTCACGATGCTGATATTGCTGCGCGTAGTGTCATTACTTTGACGTTTCGTTTATCCCGGACAGAAAACACTATGATCCGTCATAAACTAGCGAATTCCGCCGGGTGACTTTTGGGTGGATCAATCCCGACCGATTTTGCGGCACGCTACAAGTGAACTTGATGAAATTCAAGCTCACGATCTCGGCGCTGTGACTTGACTTCTGACAGCAAGAAACGATATGACTGGATGAATCGCGGCGCGCAGACATGTGGCCAGCAGACCCACAGCCAGCCGCAGAGACTAAACAAATATGCCGGCCAGCTGCTATTGCAGTGCAGCACCAGTCCCTACTACTTTCTCAAGTGTTTAATGTTTAGCATTCTTTCGTCTTCCGCGCCTGGGAACTCGGCTACCAATGCGGAGACTGAAAATGCTTATCCCTCTGCTTTGCTTACACATGTATGTACGACGGATAGTTGGTGGGTCGGTTGTTTACGAAACATTCCGGTAAAATGTGTTTCGCTGTGTGCTGGTGGTACTAATTATGGCAAGAAACCCAATTGTAGGAACCATATTTCACACCACACTTGGAACAACAGGGCCAGGAGGGTTCTCCCTGGGGTTCTGATCCGTGAAATTGGAGAATTCGCTGGAATGCATCGCAGAAATGATTTCCGCAGCAGCATCGACGCGCCGGTTGGTCATCCATGTACTTGTTTCACTTGTTAACTGGCGTAGATCGTATTTCGGAGCTTAATAGTTGGTAGGATAATTGGTCGATCGGGTTTGTGGTGTGGAGCAATAAACGGAAAGGTCGACCCGATCACGTTCGGGCGGTTGTTTGTAAAGGCCATGGACCGTGCTGTGGTGAGCAAACGGATACTAAACAGAATATATACGCACGTAGCATATGGCAGCGGCCGATGTCACGCAATTAAATAGCTGTTTTACCTTTTTGATCGCTTGGGCAAAAAGTAAACAGAACGAAAAATTAAACGCTTCGTGCATAATTCCTGTAATTAAGATAAATGATTGGTGGTGGTGAATCAGAGAACGTTTAGATTTTCCGCTTTTTCATGTGCGCTGGTGTTTTGAGCGGGTCGAGCATAATCGATGGTTGGAATACACATTCCATCATTTTCCGATGCCTGAATGTGACACATTCCAGCGTAACGCGACACCATGAGGAGCCGACTTTCAGCGAGAAATTAGGTCTGCATTCGAAAATTAGCCTCGGGAACATATGATTAAACAGGTGTAAAATTATTCTCACTAAATTTCCTTTCTGATAGAATATTCATTTTGAGATTTTTCGCTTTGAATATGATAAATATAGCGCGCTGCATTTCGTAACGCGACACCATCGCTGAATTGCACTGTTTCGCATTTTGAAATGCAATTGCGTTTTTCTGCTCTGGTATACGGTTTGGAGTCTCGATTTATTCTAAGCATTTCTCGTATATATCAACAGAAATGAGGCTGTGAATTAAAATCGCAGGAAAAAACGGAAATTATAATGAAAATAACTGAATTGATATGAACACCGCCGCGTTACGCTGATCGACAAACAGTCTCCTGCAAATGGTGTCGCGTTACGCAAACGTGTTTATCGTTGATAGAATACGTAATTTCAGCCTATTTCGATGCGACATGTTATATTCGACTCAGAATATTATCACATTATCTATCGTTGAATGTAGAATAGAACTGAATCAATTCCATTCGTATCACATATTCAGTTTTAGAAGCAAATTAAATGGTAATGGGTTTTCCTATTTTTATATTAGTCACACCCAAGTATGACCCGGATCGGTTTTTTAAGTACGTGGTCAGACGATCGATCCCCCTAGAAGTGAGTTTTTTTACACTGAAAAGTTCTATATTGCCTTTTTTTACGTTAACCATTTTGAAAGGTGATGATGGCCCAAGAAGCTCAGCAATGTTGAAGAGGAATGTTTCTGTCGTTTTTTATTCTACGTTCTATTGGAACGTTGTCTGTTTTCAAATTTTTATTTATTTCCGGAAAGATTGGAATACGTCTCATGTCTCAACCAATGTTTATCACAAGAACGTATGCTTCGTGCCCTGAGTGCACTACTTTTAACTACATTTTCAATATTTACACTATCATCAACACTACTCAGAAAATAAATACTCAATTTTGAAAATAGTGTTTATATCCTGGTGTAAAATAATTGTCTTATTATTGTATATTCTTTCAGGTCAAAGCGAAGTTCATTAGGATGCCTGATATAATATGTCTTTATTAACGAAATTTTTGGGCCAATGCTGGTTCATCTCGATTAACATAAAATGGAACTTTTTTTTTCAATTTATCACTCAGCAACTCTCTGTTAACCTTTTTCGATAGGCCCTTATTCTTGCATTGGTTTGGTGAAGGTTTTTGCCTGACGCTATTCATTATATTTTCGACTACCGGTGACCAACACTCTTAAATTATTTCACCGATATTGACTGTGAAAATCTCTGTTAAAGTTCTTAAGATGAAATATCGATTAATTTGACGTATGTTCACGGCATATTCTTTGAGTGCTGACGTACTCGGCTATGACGATCTTGGTCAAAGAATAAAAAATGCCGAACTAGTGAGTGCGAACGAAAGGAAAATTAACTAAAATATTAAAAATCATCAAACTAAATGGAGAAAAAAAACACGAGTCTTTCGGTTCCTCAAAGCCAAAAATATGTTTAAGAATCAAGATAAAACTTGTATTAAAAAACATAACTACGGCTCCGTAACGCTTCACGTCAAATGAGCCTTTCAAATAATCGAACTATTGAAAAAAATATAATCATACTTGGCAGTTTGTTTGACGGTTCGTGACATGGTAGAAAGAAACCGTGTTCGTCAGTGAACTGTTAGTTACGTTTACTCATATGAGTGGCATGGTGATATTGCATGGAAAAGAGAGATTTATTCGAAAAAAAAACTCAGTTTCACGTGACTTATTAACCCCCCAAACGACTATACAACACCAACGATTTGTAATTTCCCACCACTCCGTAACATTTTTGTATGGTAACCTATTTTTTGTAGTATGGAGAGTTACTAACTGACACACCCCGTTACACCCTCAAATTTGTTACGCTATTCATGTACAAGCCCTAAATTACTTGAAAGAAACCATTGTGATACTGTATATGAACCGAAAGCATTTTATCCCTTATTACAGAAGCACATTCAATTCGCGTAACGCGACACCATATTTTTGTACCTAGTGTAACTTCATGGAAAATGGTCCGATTTTGGATCTTAATACACGAAAAGAAAGCTCTTGACAAGTACTAAGAGAATCCGAAATATTACTTTTTCAATGTTTGTACTTTTTGTCTAATATCAATTACACGACTATTTTCGTAACGCGACACCATTTCAATGTCACTGTTTTTAAAGTACAAATATTTCATGTAAACTAAATTTTTTGAAGTAACACAATATGCACACAAAAAGATCATTAAAAACTGTGTTTAATTACGTATTCATCAATACATTTTCACCCAAATAGGTGCGATAGAGCACATTTGTAAAAAAAATGATTAGGGAGTCTTTTTTTATACTAAAAGTCTGCTACTTTGATTGGCTATTAAACAATGTTCCGAAAACATTTTTCAGTGGAAGAAATGTTTTTCTTGTAATTCAATAAGTATGTTTTCCTGTCCTACAGATATTGGATCCTAATTTTTGGTTTGGAATTTTGGTCCCTTGGTGTAGAAGTGCGTGGATTGTGTCATGTACGTATATGTACCTGGTATGTAATATAATTATTTTGAACAGAAATTTTGGTCATACTTTGTGAAATTTAAGGTTATCTAATACAAAGTATAGTGTGGTCTACAACATATGAGAATTAAAAACATTGTTATACTAGAAAAAAAAATTTCGAGAGAAAAATTCTTCCAGTGCTGACAGAATCATGATCTGAATCATAAAACTTAAACTTCATGAATTTGTGTCATTTCAAAAGTAATTCTGTTATAAACTTATGAAAGAATCCCAGGGCTTCAGATTCGTGTCAAATTTCCACTGGATGTAGTTTTATTATTGCAGAATTGAATAAGCTCATTAAATTGATTATTGCTCATTTCACACTGAATGGAGAAATAAACCAAGACAAATACTCAACATGGATACACTTGATCCCTCACAGTTTGGACACACTTGATCCCGATATTGCATATATTTAGGCGTTTGTTGTATTCCATTGCATTTGTGTATTATTGTATTACAAGCAACTTATTGATCTATTATAATTCTTTTCTGGTTTAAAAGTTTAAATAGATTAATTTACTACCTTCAATTTTATCATTCAAGCATTTTTTTAATTTGCCGATAGCCTAATCTTATTACCTTGAACAAAGTGTAGTTAAACATACTTAACATTGATTAGTTTTATTAAATACGAGTAAATTAATCAACATAATGTTCAATCTAAGATTAAATGAAGGTTTGAAAATATTCAAGGGGGTGTTCACCGGGTATAAAATCAGTACTGTTAGATCTACTATTCAATTTTATTTTCTCTTTCCAATGGGGTAAGTTTATTTAGAATCACTGTTTTAATCGTATTTTATCGCAAGTCTTCCTGCCTGTCTTCCCAAAGAACGTTTAACAATAGGCTAATCCTACCGATTCTATTCAGTATTTTAAAAGAAATCCAGTCCAGCATTTGTGTACTAATAATATACACGTAAATATAATGTTTCTAGCATGCGCGACAGTACCACATTGATGTATGGAGTCACCAGCCTGGTATGCGATATTAATTACTAGGCATGGGTTTTGAAATGTGGCTAATTTTTAAAATTAGAAACAGGATAATTAGATTTAAAAACAACGAAGGTATATTTAATATTTATGTATCGATTATCCACTTTTGGTATCATAACTGCATCAGCCACACAGAGAGATCCTCTTGAAAACATCATGTCATTATATGACATCTGCCTTTCAGTGGAGCGGATTGATTGCATGAATAATCACCAGCATGTCAACTTTGTTCGCCATACGTCAGGTATTGCAGAAATGCATGATAGGAAGAGGCTCAAGCGAGGTCAATGAAGCCACCCACCACGAGTTTCTATCGGTGGTGACGAAATCGTTGTGGTTGAAGAATTCGTGTACTTGGGCTCACTGGTAACCGCCGATAACGATACCAGCAGAGAAATTCGGAGGCGCATAGTGGCTGGAAATCGTACGTACTTTGGACTCCGCAAGACGCTCCGATCGAAAAGAGTTCGCCGCCGTACCAAACTGACTGTCTACAAAACGCTTATAAGACCGGTAGTTCTCAACGGACACGAGACCTGGACGATGCTCGTGGAGGACCAACGCGCACTGGGAGTTTTTGAAAGGAAAGTGTTGCGTACCATCTATGGTGGGGTGCAGATGGCGGACGGCACGTAGCCAGAATGTCGGACAGTAATCCGGTGAAAATGGTTCTCGACAACGATCCGACGGGAACAAGAAGGCGAGGTGCACAGCGGGCAAGGTGGATCGATCAGGTGGAGGACGATTTGCGGACCCTCCGCAGACTGCGTGGTTGGCGAAGTGCAGCCATGGACCGAGCTGAATGGAGAAGTCTTTTATGTGCAGCACAGGCCACTCCGGCCTTAGTCTGATAATAAATAAAATAAATGTCAACTTTGTTGATAATTCTCACTGGTACTCTATTCGAGAACCAAAATACTTGCCTTACTTAATATCAATGTTTTGTACAATGTCTTCTGACAGTATCACAAATCAGACAAAATGGCTTGCGGTTTTGCAGCGCTCCGACTAATTAAGAAGCATATTGTTTATCGACAGAAAGCGATTTGGACGAAACCTTGATCAAAATAAAAACTGTTGTGGTTTTACCAAAATTTGTTACAACGTCTTACTTATGATCTACCATGCTGCATATGTACCTGGAATAAAAGAGAAAAAAATATCATTAACAAAATGTATTTAATGTTGCTTAAAATGTTTGTTTTTTGAATATTTAAAACATTTTTGCCTTTCTCGTACAACAAAATTGTACCAAAAGGCTATCATTTCACTCCGAAAACGAACTTTTTATGTAAACCTCGGAGACCCATAGTGTTTTATACCAATCGACTCAGCTCGACGAGCTGAGCAAATGTATGTCTGTCCGTGTGTATGTATGTGTGTACGTGGGGGCCCTCCTTAGCCGTGCGGCTACAAAGCAAGACCATGCTGAGGGTGGCTGGGTTCGATTCCCGGTGCCGGTCTAGGTAATTTTCTGTTTGGAAATTTTCTCGACTTCCTTTGGCATAAAAGTATCATCGTGCTAGCCTCATGACATACGAGAATACAAAAATGGTAACCTGGCTTAGAAACCTCGCAGTTAATAACTGTTGAAGTGCTTAATGAATCACCACTGGTGGATAAATTTGGGTTTTAAAATTTAATTTGTAATTTGAGTGGAATCGGAATCGGAATCTGGAATCGGTTTTTATGCGGGGGGTATTTTCCGCGTAAAATTAAAATCCGCGAATAAAACTCGTAAAAAATTGGCAATGCACTATGATCCAGGATACAAATTTACGCAGAAAAATGCTTTTTACGCCAAAACTATAATTTTTAGTAAAAAAATGTTGGTGTACAAAGTTGTTCAAAATAGTAAGATCATCATTATGGTGCTATCAAAAAATAGGGTGGCCCATTATATAAAAAAAAATCTCGGGATAGTAGTATGTGGTAGGGGTTCAGCCAAACCACACCAAGCGGCTTTTCGACTGACTTGTAATATTTTGTTTGCAAAATGAAAACGGAAAATATTATATGTCAATTCATGCGTACACTTGTTGTAAGATATTATTGTGTTGAACGATATCCGATGCGGTTTGTGATGAATTGAATACGTTACATGATAAGTTTGGCAGAAATTTTTTTTTATCGGCGCTCGGTGCGATTCGGCAGAACCCCGACCACCTAATGGTCTTCAAAGTTGTAGCGCAGCTTATTCCAATAAAGTTTGCTAAAAAAGCTTTTTCTGTAGCTTTTAAGTTGGCTGATTTAGAACAATTTTACCAACTTAAATTAGGGTGTTCCTTTAAAAAAACAGTATTTTTAATCTACTTTTTTTGTTTTAGATTTTTCGAAAAAGTCGTCTTCGAGTGACTTTAAGAGCTCAAAAATGCAACTTTTGATGGGTAAATATGCTTATTATGTTTTTTCCAACCAAAAGTTATATTCGCTTTCCTGTAAATTTTTTTAGATCTCTAAAAAAAGATTTTTGGTTTGCCCTAATCTCCGATTAGGGCAGACCAAAAAATATGTTTACACGTCATTTGAAAGAGCAATCCATATTTTTATTATGTTAAAAAGTTGGAGATATGTTTTTTTTATCTCAAGTTCTACCAATTTTACTTAAGTCAAATTTTTTCAAGTAGAATGATATACTCGACAACGGAAGAAGATATATACGATGTTCTTATAACATAAAACGTTTTTGAAAAACCCCAAAAGTCTTCAGAAGGTGACATTCGTGGAAAATGAAAAACCAAAAATCTACAACTTTAACACTTTTTATAAGTTTAATCATTATTATCCTATTGCAAGATTAACGAGAAAAGATGCATTTTCGGCATGAACTATAATTTTAAGAAAAAAAATCTTCAAAGTAGTTCTGAATACTTAAGCTTGTATTATAGAGTGAATCTATGAAAAAACGTCGAAAAGACAAAAAGTCGAAAGGACAAAAGGTCGAAAAGACAAAACGTCGACAGGGACAGAAGGTCGAAAGGACAAAAGGTCGAAAGGCACAGAAGGTCGAACGGGGCAAAAGGTCGAAAGGGACAAAAGGTCGGAAATGACAAAAGGTCGAAAGGGACAAAAAAAAATATTAAAAACAAGTTGATAACAAGTTGGGTGTATTCCAAAAGAATTTATGAAATGCATTTAACTTCAAGCACAAATAACGCACTCATCTAATCAATCAAAGTTGAAGAATGAGGAATTTTCAAAGAAGGAGTAATTACTATAAGACAATATTATGAATATCTAGATAGTTCTGAAAGAGATAAAAAAGATTGGTCATAAGAATTGAATAAAGCTTGTATTTCGTGAGACAGAGTTGTTCTATACAATTGGCAAAAAATGCTCTTTTATTTTTCACTATTTTTAACAATTAAATCAAATTCATCCAATGAGTGTCAATAACACATGAATATCTAGGTTTACTGAATGTCACTTCGATCTGTCAAAATAGTACACGTCGCAGCCACGCAGGCGCACGCATTGAAAATACATCGGCTTATAATACACGCCAGAGTATTTGATCGAAGTGACATTTAGAAAACTCAAACATCCATTTATTAGTGGTACTTATTGAATGAATTTTATTTAATTGTTAAAAAATTGTAAAAATAAAAGAGCAGAGTTTTTACTATACTGTGTAGGGCAGCGGTTCTCAACCTTTTTCTTGAGAGGTACCCCTTCAAACTTTTGCATGATTTGAGGTACCCCCTCTCGGAAGTAGGCTTCCAATCCTCTTGAAAACATAATTCCGAGCCCTTTTGAAGGGAAGCTCCTTTAAGCTTTTGAGTCCTTTTAGAGTAGGCTTCCGCGCCTCTTTATTAGAGGCTTTTGAGCCTCTTGTAGAGAGGATTCCGAGCCTCTTGAAGGCGGTTTTCGAGCCACTTAAAAGGAAGCTTCCGTTGCATCTTGAAAGAACGCTTCTGAGCCTCTTGAAGTATGCTTCCAAGCCTATTGAAAGAAGAATTCTGAGCTTCTTGAAGCGAGGCTTCCGAGCCTCTTGAAAGGAGGCTGCCGAGCCTCTTGAAAGCAGGCTTACGAGCCTCTTGAAAGAAGGCAACCTAACCACTTGAAAGGAGGCTTCCGAACCTCTTGAAAAGAGGCTTCCGAGCCTCTCGAAAGGAGCCTTCCGATCCTTTTGGAAAAAGGCTTCAGAGCCTCTTGAAAGGAGGCTTTTGAGCCTTTTGAAAGAAGGCTTCCGAGCTTCTTGAGAGAAGGCTTCCGAGCATCTTGAAAGGAGGTTTTTGATTCTCTAGAAAAGGAGGCTTATGAGCCTCTAGAAAAAAGGCTTTTGAGCTTCTTGAAAGGAGGCTTCCGAGCCTCTTGAAAGAAGGCTTCCGAGCCTCTTGGAAGGAGGCTTCCGAACCACTTGAATGTAGACTTTCGAGCCTCTTGAAAGCAGGCTTACTAGCCTCTTGAAAGAAGGCAACCTAACCACTTGAAAGGAGGCTTCCGAACCTCTTGAAAAGAGGCTTCCGAGCCTCTCGAAAGGAGCCTTCCGATCGTTTTGGAAAAAGGCTTCAGAGCCTCTTGACAGGAGGCTTTTGAGCCTTTTGAAAGAAGGCTTCCGAGCTTCTTGAGAAAAGGCTTCCGAGCCTCTTGAGAGGAGGCTTCCGAGCCTCTTGAAAGGAGGCTTCTGAACCTTTTGAAAGGATGCTTCCGAGCCTCTTGAAAGGAGGCTTCCGAACCTCTTGAAAGGAGGTTTCCGTACCGCTTGAAAGGATGCTTCCGAGCCTCTTGAAAGAAGGCAGCCTAACCACTTGAAAGGAGGCTTCCGAGCCTCTTGAAAAGAAGCCTTCGAGCTGCTTGGAAGAAGGCTTCCGAGAGGCGTAAAAGGATGCTTCTGATCCTCTTGCAACTAAGCAACCGAGCTTTAGTGAAAAAAAATCATTTTGTTCATTCGACGTTTTGTTCGTTTGATCTTTTGTTCCGCAGCCCTTCATAAATTGTGCTGGTTGTGGAAGGCAGGATTCAATTGGGATTTATTGATCGCATTACATATTATGTACAATATAATTTTTTGAAATAGAAAATACACAATTATCAAAACTTTATCAATGAATTTTAATTGGAATTGTAATATGTCCGCCATTACGCATTTTTGTCCGAGGTACCCCCTAGGGCCAGCGAAGGTACCCCCAGGGGTACATGTACCCCAGGTTGAGAACCGCTGGTGTAGGGCAACTCTGGTGCGAGATTGATTCTCTCCGTTTCACTTTCTTGTCAATTTCGAACTTATGTCCCTTTCGACCCTCTGTCCCGTTCCACGTTTTGTCCTGTCAACCTTTGACCCTGTTCGACGTTTTGTCTTTTCGACCTTTTGTCCTTTCCACCTTTTGTCCTTTTCGACCATTTGTCCCTTCGACCTTTTGTCTTTCGACGTTTTGTCTTTCGACCTTTTGTCCCTAACCCTTATAGTTATTTATAAAAATGTGAAAAAAAATATTTTGCGAAATATTGAAATAAAATGTTCTACAAAATTGTAGCGCAGCTTTTTCCAATCAACTTTGCTATATGAAGTTTTTTTTGTAGCTCTTAAGCTCACTTGTTTAAAGCAATTTTACTTACTAGGATTAGGGTGTCCCTCAAAAACAATATTTTTGATCTGCTCATTTATTTTTATTTTTCACGAGCGTCAAAGACTTTTGAGGCTTTTCAAAGTGCGTGTTTTGCTGTAAGAACATCGTATGTATCCTCTTCCGTTGTCGAGTTGTATCAATTTACCTGAAAAAATATGACTTTACTAAAATTTGTAAAACTTGAGATAAAAAATTACATATCTCCAGACATAATAAAAAATATGAGTTGCTTTTCAAATGCCGTGTGAACATTTTTGGTCAGCCTTAATCGGAGATATCAACTTATGGAGAAAGAAGGAATTTTAACAGAAAATCGAATATAACTTTTGATCGGAAAAAGATATTGACCATATTAATACATCAAAAGTTGCATTTTTGAGCTCTTGAGCCCGAAGATAGATCATAGATCATAGATCAAAAATACTGTTTTTTAAGGGACACCCTAATCCAAGTAGGTAAAATTGCTCTAAATCAGCCGACTCAAGAGCTACCGAAAAATCTTGTTTAGCTAAATTTATTGGCATAAGCTGCGCTACAACTTTGTAGAACATTACATGTCAGTATTCCTAGAAATAAGAAATATATATAAAATAAAATATCTGTGTAATGGACCATAGTGATTGGCAACAGCCTATAATGCAAACGAAAGGAAAAATGCTGCAAACATTATGAATCATCTTTTACAGGGCTGCCCAACGTACGGCTCGCGGGCCTTGGCTCCAATTTTTTGGGGCCCGCGGCGTGTAAGAAAAAATACCTTATAATTGGCCCGAAAGCTTTTCTATCTGGCTCGAGAAGCGTCTTCTTCTTAATCATAAATACTATATGTTAGTAGTTTATTACTGAATAAAAAAAATAAAATCTGGGAAAAAACGAAATCGAATAATGCAGCACGAACCAGTTTTGCTGTAAATGAGATTTTTTTAATACGGATGAAACCTTTCCAGGACAGAGAACTTGTTAGGGAATGCATATCGGCTGTTGGTGATATCGCGTGCTCAAAAAAAACCACCTTCCTTATTCAGTAGTATTAATTTCTTGTAAAGCACGGTACAGAGTTGAAGTTCTCACAGAAGATTTGAAAAGTACGTTACGAGAAAAATCTACCTGCTTCTGATTCGGTTGCAATCGGTGAAAATACTTAATGTAAAAAAAACAAGCCACATGTATCTGGCTTCATAAAGGGAATTTATTGTCATCTTCAAATCACAGAGGAATCAGCAGCTTTGATCACAATGAAGGAAACGACTACCGGTATCGACCTTGGGAAAGCTGTTAAGACCTGTATGAAGGAGCTTGAACTCTTCATTGAAAACTTAAGTTGTTAGGTTAACTTATGGAGCTCCGGCAATGACGAAAAAAACACTATCGTAAGGACACTTGAAAATTAAAGCAATTTGTTTATTTGTGTATTTGTTAATCGATTGCTAAATCAGTCACAAATGCAATTTGTGATAATTCTCTGTATATTGCATTTTTCACCAAAAAAGATCTGTGTGCAAAAGCGATCAATAGTTGATATGTAGCGTCGCTCGTTATCAAGAAAATCAACTTTTCATACGCGAGGAAACTCAACCACCACTAATTCCAAATTATGTTTACGGAAATAGAAGCAGAATACGGAGATTTGTTGTGTTGGTTCGTTGGCTAACCCATGGTACCTTGCTTGAGTTCGAAAGAAGATCACACTATGATTACAAGATAAAGCAAAACCAATGCCCAAGCTGAAGAGGTGAGTACTGAGTAGTACAATTTGGCACAATTGATCGTCAAAAACTGATCTTCTTCTTCTTCTTCTTATTGGCATTACATCCCCACACTGGGACAGAGCCGCCTCGCAGCTTAGTGTTCATTAAGCACTTCCACAGTTATTAACTGCGAGGTTTCTAAGCAAAGTTACCATTTTTGCATTCGTATATCATGAGGCTAACACGATGATACTTTTATGCCCTAGGAAGTCGAGACAATTTCCAATCCGAAAATTGCCTAGACCGGCACCGGGAATCGAACCCAGCCACCCTCAGCATGGTCTTGCTTTGTAGCCGCGCGTCTTACCGCACGGCTAAGGAGGGCCTGATACATTTCGCTAATCCAGTAGAAAACAGTTCCTCTCGCCAGTTTACTGATGTAGATAAAGCACCTGGAGTGTTCCAAATGGTAATAATTGACCTCAAATGTAACAACGAGCTCAAATCAATATTTAGAAGGACACATCTCTTTTAAGATATTTTCTCTCCTCAGAAGTACATATCTGTGTGAACAACTCTTATCAAGAATGAAAGCAATAAAAAGAAATTGGTGATCTTCATTATCTGCTTGCAAAACTCAAACACCAATTGGGAAATCAATATGCGTCGAGTATTGGAAAGAAGTCAACATTTCTGTGTCCTGCTACTTAAAAAAGAAAAGAAAACAAGCAAAAAAAAAAGATTGTTCAAACGCAATAATAGGGACACGGCAGGTATTTCCGTCCTTCGTCGTAGGGGCTAAAACCAACGAAAGCAACGTACATTTGCTAGAACTCCACTATTTATAGCAGAACGTTTCTCCTGAGCTTACGATTTGGTACGTATGAGTTTTACAAAAAAGCGTCTCTTTTATTGGTTTTCGAGACTATGACGAACAGACGAAAATACCTACCGTGTCCCTATCGTGTTTAGTTTTTCATGAAAAAAAATAGCCATTCTGTAAAACTAAATGCCATTATGAAAAAAATATATTAAATATGTAGTGGTTGTTTTTAAAATGTATAAAAATATGTACCGAGTATTTCTTGGCCCGCCAGTAAGTGGTTAATCTAAAAATTGGCCCGGTTGCTTGAAGAGGTTGGGCAGGCCTGTTTTAAAACAATGATTACAAATTTGCTGTCGTTTTTCGTTAGAAAGTCACCATAACTGCGGTAACCTGAAAAAGTGATGTATTCGCCAAATTACAACATACGTGTTTTCCATTTTTCTATTGAACGGTGAGTACTACTCGTAGGGGGCCGTACACATATTACGTAAGCACTTATGGGGGGAGGGGTGTTCGGTCAATATCTTACGCTTCATATAAATAAAAATTCATTTGTAAGAAAAAAAAAGCTGTTACATGGGGGAAGGGGGGGGTCGAAAAACCCAGAAAAAATGCTTACGTAATAAGTGTAGTTTATTTAGCAGGCTCAGTCGTGTATGCCACTTTGCGGAGCCGCCATTTTTAAGTATGATAGGGGAACTGTTCCGATCTCAATCTCACTGTACATATATCCATCTCATCGCTAAATAAAGAAATACGGCACCAAATTCGTCGCTTCTTTTTGTCAACATGCGTGCTCACTGCTGAAAAAAATCACAAAAATAATAAACAAACCAAATTCCTTTCCATTTCTTTGTTTTTGATGGGATGGGAATAGGAGCTATGAGATGAAGTGGCGAACCGTTCCCCTATTTTATAATCAACATAATTTTATCATTAACAGTTAGTAGGGGAGAGACATGGACCAAAATACTCGTGGCGGCTCATGGTTAGAAAATTGCGTAATTTTAGGACGGATGTGGTTGGGATATAGGTTTGATGTATTTCAGCAGCTTATCCGGGTATTTGAGGGAGCATCAGGGTGACCAAAGCTTTGCGGTACACGGAACAAAAAGACATACAAGAGAAGAAAAAAAACTAAGGAAGAAAAAAGTAGAAATATTAGACTTTGATGGCAGCCGAACAAAAAAGGCATTAATGGCCTGCATATAAACCACATCACGAGCCCACAATTTAGGGGAACTTACTGAACATATATATTCATCCCATTGCTAAACAAAGAAATACGGCACCAATTTCGTCGCTTGTTTTTACTAACATTCGTGCTCTTTTCTGAGCAAAATCACAAAAATAAAAAATAATTCAAATTCCTTTTTATTGCTATGTTTTTTGTGGGATGAATATCGGAGCTCTGAGCTGAAGTCCAGGAGCAGTAACCCTACCTCTTACTTCCCTGAAGGGTTGTTTATCTCGGGCCACAAGGGTATCTAATAGTTGCCCTCTGGAGGCGTTATTTTCCGTGCAATACCAAACCACGTGATCGAAATCATCATAGCCGGTACCACACCTACAAATATTGCTATCGACTAGGTTTATTCGGTAGAAAGGTGCGTTTAGTGAATTGGACATCATGCGAATGAAGCCTCGGCTTAAGGCTCAAGACTCCATCACACTGTTTCGAAAATAATGACTGTATGGTTTAGAAGTATTGGTGATGAAACTTGTACGAAAAAGTTCCGAAAAGGAGCAGCGTAAATTTATGCCTACTACTACATACGCATTGTATTTTAGGCAAAACATGTGATTTCATGAGAAGTATTGTAATTTGATAGTAGCTGCAGTTCGAATGATGAATTATTTCTCATTACAATTACCAATTCTTTTCATCCTTAGCTAACATTGACTAAGCATTGTAATATTCTCAAAATCATTATCTTGAACACTGGTCATGTCAGAATTCGATGACAATTGAAGTTCACAGTAGAGCTTAAGAGTTTTGCGGCTTTTATATTTGAAAAAAATAAATTTTTTCTATGATTTCGTGACAAGTCTTTTATGGTCTAATCTTGATAAAGAACGTGTTTCATATTTTAGCAAACAGAGGATATGGTTTTAAAGGAAGTTTTAAGAAAAGCAGTTTTGACTGTTTTTGAGAAATAGATTAAATATTAATTAGTGAGAGGAGTGAAAGTTTCACATGAAAATGCTGTGGTTAAGCGAAAATAAAGGTAAGTAACAGTAGCAGAAAAACATCAAGTGCCGTCATCGGGGGTAATAATGAATCATCGGTCTCAGCTGCAGTCTGGAGGTCTGGAGGATAGCAAATATATTTAGGCCTTCTTGCCTTCAGATACAATCAATTTACTCGACTAGCATTCTAAGTAGTTGAAACAGTGACCTATTCTCAACCCCTATTTGACCTATTGTCACCCCCGACGATGGTAAAACTGTTTAGTGTATTGCGAATGAGAAAAAGCTGTACTGCCAATGATGGCATATCAGTCCCATCTTTGCTGGATTTCTTATTCATATGGCACAAATATGCGATTGTGGGCAGTTTAGTTTTGAATAATATGTGTATTTTCGCCAAATACTTCTCAACCACAGTTTTGCTCAACTCAAACTTTGGACTTTGGACAGTCTCTTGTAAAAAAACGGGTTCGTACTATCCCGTTAAATTTCATTACTTGATTGTAACCTTAACATATACGTATTTCGATCTCAACTTCATACTTGACTCGAATAGACTTTGTTATTTTGTGGTGCGAATTTAAAAACAAAATTATTTCGGACACAAAAAATTAACACGGTTTGATACCTCCCATACAAATGTGATCATACTCCCGAGCAGGGCCGGGTATATTGAGATCGTATTTCATAGGTATCGAACTGAAGCGAAAACATTCAGAATATTGTGAATATAAATTGATATTTTGCACGTATTGATCCAGAATTTTATTAACACCTGCGCGGAAATGGTGCTGATTTGATTTTAGTCGACGGGATCTACATAACAACCCTGCACTGAATATTGATTCTCTTCGTCGTCCTTCCAATACGCGAGTAATCATAGATGTGGTTCTCCAGAAAAGCTTCCTAAGCCCTAAGTTTTTCATACTTTGCAGCTTCGCACTTTGATCAGTCCCAAGATTATTTCATTTCGTGGCTCGGAACAAGTCACGTTCGCGCTGCGTAAATGTTGTTTATATCTGGAGTGGGTAGAAATGGGGTGGTAAATATAAGTCAGCTGTTACATTACGTTGCCAGACATGACAAGATGTTTATTTTACATCACAATAAATGTTTATGATATATGAAATCTATTATAATATTGAAGTATTCAGAGAATGTATACACCACTAGCCATCCAACAGAAGCTAGCTTAACATTGTTCAATATTTTTTTCCTGAATTTTTAGCAAATTCAACAAACCGCAATAATTATTTGAACAAATGAATCTGGCAACGATGAAGAGACGATTATTTGCTTGTGCAGGCGAGTTGTTTGTGTGTCGGCTAGGGTATTCGATGTATTGTTACGATAGAACGAAGTTGCACCACCTACATTATGAGCGCAAAATTTCACTTGTTGCGCTAGTGAATTTGAGAATTCCGAATGTTGCTGCATTCGCAATACGGTCGTCAAGTTTGTGTCTCACTTCGATTTTTCTGAAGCAGTTTTCTTTTGTTTTTCGACGTGAAGTGAAGAAATTATGTTTCAAGGTTGAAGAAAAAAGTGGAACTTGATTAGTGCAATTGACAATTGACATTTGTATTTTTCCGCAAAAATATGGGGAATAAAAATATTTTGAATAGGATCTATTATTCCTTGATTAGCATGTTCCACAGATCATATTCAATGGAGGGTCGATGATGAAGGTACCTCGAAGTGGATTATAACATGGAAGACAAAGATCTAACGATATATAGTTGAGATAGACTCTCAGAAATCTTGACCGACGAATCAATTTTAGCATATTATCAAAGTTTTCAAAGCCAACTGTGTTACTTGTTCCATATTTGGTCGAGTTTCAGCCAGACCGCACCAAGATGCTTTTTGACTGACTTGTAATATTTTGTTCGCACAAGGGAAACGGGAATCATTTCATATCAATTCATACGTATATATGATGTATGATATCCTCAGTTATGGGCTTGGAGGATATTCGATACGACTTGCGATCAATTAAATCCACTTAAAAGAAAAATAGGTTATTTTGTTTGGCGCTTGGTGTCTTTTGGCAGTACTCACACCATTTGATCTGTATTCTAAGTGAGAGTTCCCAGAAGCAGGAACTTCCATTCAGAATACGTTTAATACACATCAAATCTAAGAGGAACGAAAAAAAAGTTACTGTCACAGCTGTAGATCTCAAGTTTGAAAGTCTTGGACAGTTTGTAAAACCTAGAACTATCAAAAGATGTCTTTTTACCTTCCTGAAAAAGGGTTCAATGCTAATCGGAAAATTTAATAACGAACACTTTTACAGGTGTTCTTCAAATTCTGAAATCAAGGACAGTATGCATCACTCAGAATAGCTGTAACGATGCCTGTTGGCCTCCAGAAGATGTAATGAAAATATGGTTGAATACGCGTTATTTTGAGTAACAAATAAAGCTGCTGTTACTTATGTAAATCCCAAGTAAATCATTTGGAAGACCCAGAATATCCAGAAACTATTTTACGATGCTAACAGACCTTCTCATTGAGGAAAAACATAGTTGATCATTATTGAATTTGATTACAATCAGCCTTTGTGTTCCAAAGGTAGAAAGAAAACTGCGTATCGAACCACAACGGTTGGTGATTTGGGTAAATGCAAGAAAGATACTATCACTAGTAGATGCTTTTTTTTCTACATTATAGAATTGACAGAATATATCAAATTTGACATTTCTCTACCATTCCAAAATTGCTAAACTTATAAATTATGAAGTTACTAGCTTTATGTACCCGGCCTTGCTCGGAATTGCCAGTTTGATTCGCAGTTTTTTTTCACAATCGGAAAATGAATAAACCAATTGGTCAACAGGATAATTGCGTTTTCTTATCGATACTTCATCATTTGATCAGAAGAAGGCAGATTTCATTTGAAAACATTGACTGATTTTGAAGAAGGGAGCAAACCCATAATCGCCATATTCCGGGCAAACGTTTATTTCTAAAGAAGGAAAAACATCCACCGATGCCTTATTCCGGGCAAACGTCTATTTTTAAAGAAGGGATCACATTCACCATCCAGAAGGAAACACATTAATCATTGCTTGTCACTGGGCAAACCATAATTTCGATAAATGGTTAAATTGATCGATAACTAAACAATACAATAATGGGTTTAGAAGTTAGGCACAAACATACAAACATTGAGTTTTATATATCTCGGGTACTTATTCAAAAGGACGTATGTGATTTTGTAAACAAAGATGCATACGTCGATTTGTCAAATATGATGGCACTCCTACGCAAACCAACACAACGAACATGTAGCCGAAACCTCCCCTACCTGTATGTGGCGATGGTTTGCGTGGAGTGCTATCAGATTGCAGAAATCAACGTTTTAATTTTTGTTTACAAAATCACATACGTCACATCACTGAATAAGTATCCGAGATATATAGATAGCTAATAGCTATATGTATCCGGCTTTGCTAGGGACTGAAAAGTAAATTATTCAATTAAAATGTCCAATGCTGTAGCACGAAACTCACAGAGGTAGATCTACTGCTCATAGAATTGTTCCTTTGTATCAATCTATTTTATATATTTGTTTGGCCCTTCTACCTTTTCAATAAACATCTTCCAAAATAGAGAATAAGTGTACCAAATCTGGTTGTAATTTATCCTGGGAGTTACACTGAATTGCTCATTTTTAAAGACAACCCTTCCCCATAACTTCCATTTTTCCCCAATGACCCTCCCACCTCCTTTGTTATCTTCTCCTTGGGATAGAAAATGTGTACACCAAATTTGGTTGAAATCGGTCCTGGGAGTTAGGTGTTACACTGAATTGCTCTTTTCTAAATACAACCCTTCCCCTTACCCTCCCTTTTTCCCAATGATCATCCTTTGTTATTTTCTTCTTAGGATAGAGAATGTGTACCAAATTTGGATGAAATCGGTCCAGGGGTTCAAAATATACACTGAATTGCTTGTTTTCTGAACAATACCCTCCCTCAGACCCCTCCTCTTTCCCAAATTACACTTCAATATGATAGACTAAACTTAGTGAATATGTGTACAAAATTTGGTTGATATGGGTACTGGGGGTTGGGAAATACACTGAATTGCTCGTTTTATAAAGACAACTCCTCCCCCATCCCCTCCCTCTTTTTCAATGACCCCCTTTGTTATCTTTTCTTTGGGATAGAGAATGTGTGTACCAAATTTGGTTGAAATCGGTCCAGGGGTTCAGAATTTACTCTGAATTACCCGTTTTCTGAACAATACCCTCCCTCCAGACCCCCCTTTCAAAGATTACACTCTCATAGGATTGTTTCCTTATATTGAATATGTGTACAAAATTTGGTTGAAATCGGTCCTAGGAGATGCAAGTTACACATAATTGTTCGTTTTCTAAACAAAACCCCTTCCCCTTTTCTAAATGACCCTCCCACCCCCTTTGTCAACTTCCCCTGAGGATAGAGAACGTGTGTACCAAATTTGGTTGAATTCGGCCAAGTGGTTCAGAAGTAGTTAGCGAACATACATACATAGATTGATTTTTATATATATAGATTAAGAAGAAACTTAATTTAATTGTAAAAAAATATCGAGTACAACAATTCCTTCTTCTTGTTTTTATGAATTCCATTAGTGAGACAACAAATACGTGCTGACTAATAAAGCAACCATTCCAACTGTTACCTTGTTGTCATTTACCGGGCGCAGCAGACGCTCTTCCGGCATCAATTCCCATAAACACATCACACATTGCATCCACCTCGTCGGAATGTAGCATTTGAAATAAACCACATGAACCTGAACCCTCCGCCTGACACGAGATTCCACAGAAGCACAACGAACTGAACAGCTCATGATTCGTGAACCACTCTCTCAGTCAACTAACTGCTCCTCAAATGTTTTATTTCCACAATTCAAGCGCGATGTTCGAAAAGGTCTGAAACCCACAGATAAGTATATTATTTTAAGGTTCTCAATGTATTTTTTTTTTTGGGTGAACATTGATTAACTGTTAATGCGTGGATCTGTGTCATGAAAGATTTAGAAGTAGAATCTTTCTTTTACCTTCAAGATCTTTTCAAACGGCGATCTTTAATTAACTGTGTTCTGTCGCTCAGATGCTTGACTCTTCTCAGTCCCGGTGTCGGCTTCATTCACACCACTCGGCGAGGCACGAGGGTCACAACTTTACCAGTAAGTTTACGTCAACATCGGAGACAAGCGCCCGCAAAAAAAAGAAACATCGCCACTGTTTCCACATCACGCCAACAAAACTGCCAGTAGTAAGTAACATGGCCGAAGATGGAATTCTTTTGTTGTTGCAAATCCGGCTTTTTCTCCTTCTTTCCTGCGCGAAGTAGGTTCTTTTTTTATTAGATTAGGCAAAGTCGCAAAGTGCTAAAAACAATGCCGAAGGCCACCAACAGCGGTCGGCTTGACCTCAATGGGCTTGCGACCAACCGCCAATTGTCCCGACCATTTCGGCACTGTAAGGAAGGGGTATGATACATCAACAAGGTTCAGGTGAGGCAAAATTTTACAAAGCTTTTGCGATAAAAGGTATGGTATTTCATAGAATTGCTCAAATAAATTAACTAGAACCTAGGCCGCAACAAAATAAGGTACCACTTTTGAAATACAGAGAATAACATAACCGTTTAATAGCTTCTACTTTAGCCACGTTTGCAAATAAAATATTAGTCAAATCGTTTTAAGAGATAGATCCAAAAAAATACACTCGCTGTTTTCTACACTGTTGAAACTGGTCGATTATCTAAAGTGGCCAAAACCAAGACACTTACCCTATTATACCCCAAGCCGTTTTCTGTTTGCATTGTCATCTCGCTGTACCCGGACATATCGCATACCCTTATTCGGCGATCATTTTAATGTTGCCATTCTCCACGCTCGTCCAGCGTCCATGAATGTGAATGAGTGATCAAAGCTAATCAATGGACTCTCCCGGGATTAGCTTCTCAAATGCATCAAAAAGCGACACAAGCGGATTAAGCTGTTTTTTGCAGCTCGTCGTCGTCATCGCCTTCGACATCGTTGTTGTCATCATTGTCCAACGTGCAGGCCACTTCAGAGAATGATAAACAACTTTCCATGCAATTGTGTGATTGTTGGGTAAAGTCACTTAAGTCACGTCACAAGCCACCGCGGAACGTGATGCCATGCCGTATGTGGGGAGCAGTGTGGATGTTTGCGTTTCCCACAATAATGCCAGTCAGAACGGAATGATTGCCCAACAGGTTTCGATCAAGGTGAACCCCGTGAATAAATTTAATCCTGTGACAGTTTGCTGCGAACTGTGTTTGTTCGCATTCGATGAGAATTCCGATCAATTTCAAGAGGTGGCGAAAATGTAGATTTGATAAATTACATATTTTTATTCAAAATCAATTCATAATGGATTAATAAGAAAACGTGAAAAGAGAAAGTGTGAAGACGTTTCTATAATTTTCTTTAAACAGGAACTCATTCAACCCGGAGTCACATTAAAAATTAATCTTGATAAAAAAGCAATCAATTCCCAAAACAAACTAATATACGTTCTGATGGCGTCATTGTTTGAAATTTAAGTCTTTTGTGAACCAAAACAAAATTTGGCTCATTCCGGTTTCGGAGCTCATAATCTGCCAATAACATTCTTCTGCCTGCCATCCAAGTTAAGACAAGAGGGAAATGATTCAACAACCAAACGGAAGGGAAACAAGGAGAGAAAGAATTGGAGGAAAATGCAAAAAAAGCAAATCGATTCACCTAGTCGTGATGCAATTTTGCTGATGATTATGCAGAATGGGAACTTGCATGTCAAATTTAATTTTTAAAGTAAATTGTTAAAAACTGTTGTATTCAATATTTTTTTAGAACATATTACTATTGAATATTATTGAACTGAATTATTTCCACATTTTCCCTTTACAGTATGCAGTACTTGATCCCCTGCGAATGTCCAAGCAGACATCCATTTTAAAATGGTACAAGCATCTTTCTCTGGTACAAATAGTTACTATGAAAGAAACGTTAAACCGAGGGGATTAAACGGCTGAACCAAAACTGCCGAGCTCTCAAGTCTCGACCACTACACACCCGGAGATGATTGTGCGTTGTTAGCCTCCTAAGGAAAGAAGAAGCAAGTTAGCTGGAATCGGAACGTATAGAACTGGAAGTAAAGAAAAAACAAAAACTACGCAATGGTTGCTGAAGAGCGCTAACACCACCATCGGAGAAAACCCAAATCCACTCAAGGTCATCGAGTTGTGGACGAGGAAGAGGAATTAAGTTGCCGGCGTTGCTCTGCGTAGCAGATTTATTTTTTTGGTCTGGTTGGGACTTTTCCTCTAGTTTTAGCGTGGAAACGTGATGACGGGATGCGGCAATTGGCGCGCGGCGATCTCCACGGACCATAAACGTGTTAACGAACAAAGGAATGTGCATATCTTGGGTGTTACGTAAGGTTTCTTGTCTGAAGAAGTAATTTGCATATGAATTCGGATATTGGCTACTATGGAATCAGAAGATTGAAAGGCTAAAACTGCTGGTAGCCTAGATGGTTGTTTAGTAAGGTAGGTAATTAGGGGAACTGCTCCTTGAATTCATACCATGTACCCAAATCAATACCATTCGAAAAGAAAGAATGGGTGCGCAAATTGTTTTATTTCTCATTTTTGTGATTTTTTTCAGCAGTGGCGTGCTCACTGCTAACAACAAAACACGACACAAATTAAGTCTAAATTGCCTGTTTTGTTATTGATATAGGAGCATGTTATTAATAATGGAGCAGATACCCTATAAGATAATAAAAATATAAATCACGGTGTGCTTGTCCGAAGAGGCTTATTTTAAAAAAAAATCAGTATCTCTAAAATACTCACTACACGAAAGTATAGGTTTTCCTCTTTCACGTAGGTGCATTTTTAAAATGTTCTATCGGGGGTCATTTTTCCATACATTTTTAGGGAGTTAAATCGGCTGTCATTCGAGATTTCTATGGAGTTTGTACCGAAAATAGTGAAAAAAATAAAAATTGTTCTAGATCCCCCGATAGAACATTTTAGTTAATCCACTACAGGTAAGCTTCAATATAACGTACATATTGATTTCAAAGTTGTACGTTATATCAAATTGTACGTTATATCGAAGCATGAGTAATCATCCTTATTTTACACTATTTAAATGTTGTACTATCATGTACGGGGTCTCCAGTAGCCTAGCGAGCAAAGGCGTGGGATTGCCAATCCGGAGATGGCGAGTTCGATTCTCGGTCCGGTCTAGAATGTTTTCGGGTTGGAAACATTCTCGACACCCTGGGCATAGTGTATCCATTGTACTTGCCACACAAGATACATACTCATGCAATGGCGGGCATAGAAAAGCTTTCAATTAATAACTGAGGAAATGCTAATAGAATACTAAGTTGAAAAGCTAGGCCAAGTTCCAGTTGGAATGTAGAGCCATTGAAGAAGAAGAAGAAGACTATCATGTACTTGTTGGCGAATATTATTTTTTTAATGGAGGCTCAGTTATCATTGTGAAACAGCTTTTCTTGTGAACAATTCCTACAAACTTGTTTGTTGCTAAAAAAACCCAGATTAATCCACCTAGCGTTGGTGGTGCCTTTCTCGCATTTAGTTAAGACACCAACCTTATATGGGGTTTATATGGCCCAATGTACCATTTTCTTCATAACTTTTAAACGCAATGACCGATCGTTATAAAATCCAATAGTGATCAACAAGGCTTTGTCCCCTGTCGAATGAAACTTGTGGCGAGAAAATCGGTTAAGAATTACTATACGAAAAGTTGTCTAATATTTTCGTATATCTTTTGTGCACACACATACACACATACATACACACGGACAGACAGACATGTGCTCAGCTTGTCAAGCTGAGTCGATTGGTATATAATACTATGGGTCTCAGAGGCTTTTATAAAAAGTTCGTTTTCGGAGTGAAATGATAGCCTTTCGGTACAACTTTGATGTACGAGAAAGGCAAAAAGACCCGAAGAAATAAATTCTTCATTTTATTTTATATCTAATATAAAGCACAGGAAATAAAAGGCTAATTTGAACAGGAAACACAAGGCTTGCTTTTCGTTGCACCGTTTGTTGAGAATCCGAAACCTTTAGTGGATTTAAACTAGGTCATGATGGGGCACGTGACTCGCCAAATTGAATATTTTCACTGAAATTTAATTATATACGCCAATATTATTCTGAAACAAAAATATATCACGCTAATTTTGATCAATTTTATACGAATTTCCAATGGAATTTCTAGAGAAGTTCCTGAATAAAAATCTGAAGAAATGTAAAATTGTTTCATCGGAAATTCCTTTGATATTTTTTCAGAGATTTCTTTAGGAATTCTTTACTTTAATAAAACCATACAAAATACCTGAATTCTGTCCGATATTTTGTTGGATGTACTTTCCAGGAATTTTAATACTTCCTTGAAGCTATTTTTAACATAATATTTGAAGGAATTTTCGACGAAATTTTCAAAAAAATAGTCAAAAATTTCCTAAAGGGATTTCCCATGAAATTCCAAATGGTATTTCCAAACTATTTCCCACAGGAATTCCTAAAAAAATCGAAAGAATTTTCCGAGGATTTTCCGCTGGTAATGCCAAAAAACATTCTAAAGGAATTTCCACAGAAATGTTTAAAGAAATTCTGGAAATTTAGAAGAAAACTCCAGAGGAATTTCCAAAAAAAAATCTGAAAGAGCTGAAAAAACTTAGGAATGTCCTAAGTAATTTCCTGCAGAAAGTTCTGAAAGATTTGCTGGAGAAAGTTCTAAAGGAATTTGAGGAGGACTTTTTACAAAATTCTGATTTTTATTAAATTTTTATTACCGTATTTTTTTAGAAATTTAGTTCAACGCTAATAGGAATTTTTGAAAGAATGTCTGAAGAAATTTCTTAAGGTATTTGTGAAAGAATCTCAATAGGAATTCCCGGTGGAATTCCTGAAGGAACACTTAAAAGAATTCCTAAAAAAATCAAAATAAAAATTCTAAAGCAACTTCCGAAGAAATTCCAACGCGAATTCCAGAACGAATCCCCAAAGGAATTTTCGAAGGAATATCCGAAAGAGTTACGAAAATATTTTCCGTAGATATTTCCAAAGGTTTTTTTTTTATTTTTTTAATTACTTTGTTTTCGTGTTTTTTTATAATTCAGTATAAGTTCATCACGGAATTTGAAAAGGAGTTTCGGAAGGTATTTCCGAAGAATGTTTAAAAGGAATTCGTGAATATATTTAAAAATGAATGATTCGAAGAATGTCCGAAAGAATTCCAGGAGGAAGTATTGAATTCCAAAGGACTTCCTGAGGCATATTCTAAAGCAATTCTTAAAATTCATTCATTCAATTTTCGAAGAAACATTGAGGTGGAATTTAAAAATAATTTTAAATTTATTTCCGTAGTTGTTTCCGGAGGATTTTTCCTTGGGGAATCCTTGCACGCAAAAAAAAGCGTTCATGAATTCGTGAACTAACGAGTTCACGGTGTATTTTTTCGGGAACAACAGTCACGGATTCGGGAATACAGTCATGTTTTCTGGAACGTTCTGGAAAACGTGACTGGTGTTCCCGAATCCATGAATTAAATCACGGTGTATTTTTGCTGGTTCACGAATTCGGGAACGCTTTTTTTGCGTGTGGGGTAATTTCAGAAGGAAATCTTGAAGCAATGCCCAAAGATATTCTTGGAGAAATCTAAAAACGTCGGAAGTTCCTTCAGGAGCTCAATTTAAACATCCTTCAGGAATTTGTAATTATTGGGTAAGTATTCCCAGCGCTATGCTGAGACTTAGGGTTGACACGGTCACCTCAAGCAACTCGCGGACAGGTAACTCTCACAATCAAATGCAGGGAAAACCACAGGGCTTCACTTTGTGACACTTTATTCACTTCTGTCTTAACTCTCTCTTGAAGATAGTTAACCTGTGGCCTCATTGCGCATCTCGTTTCGACAGCTTTTTCGTATGACAGTTTGCATTGTTTGCTCGAATCGAGATGCGCAATGCCACCCCTGTCTTTAGAGCCCCTCTTCCTGGCAGCACTGCACCACTCCATTTCTTTCCTTTTTTCCTTGTGTGGCCGACGACCTGGCAGCGAGAAACTCTATTCGCTGCGGGTCTACCGGTGGTATCGCCGGGGTGGCTTGGGGATCATCCTCGCTCCTTGCTTCGTTGCAACTCAACCAATAAGAAGGCCGATCGACTATCGGCGGAAACAGTGCTGGAATAGACCGACTACGGAATCAGAGAATGATGGCGGTTCTTGCTGGGGTTTCAACCCAAAAATAGTGGGGTTGTCTTCAACGCCTTCTCTTGTTCCACACACTTTTTTCTCTACTCTTCAACCCTCAACTTTGGTACCTTTGTAACATCTGTTCGCTCCGAATTACTTTGGAATAGTGACCGCATCCCAGGGTCATGACATTCTTTTCCAGGCCAGTCACCTCGTCTCATAATATCGACCCAATTACGCCACCCTTTTATGACTACTTAACGAAGATGCTTCTGGCCCTTTGGTGTTGCGTTGGAGGACTATGATTAGTGGTTGGATACGGTCTTATAGGGTGGTGGAGGCTAATCATGCCCTGTTCTACTGCATTTGCTGAAGTAATTAGAAAACCTAAACATAAAGACAAGGTTTATCTGCCATTCAATACAATTCACGCATTAAACTACATTTTCATAAAGTTCTCGACAACACTCATCAAATAACATAATCAACACTTACAAATTCGTTTAAAAATTCCCCAGGAGTTTCTATGAATTTTATTCTAGAATTTTTTGAGAAATTCCTGGGATAATTTCTAAAAGTATTGCTCAAGGAGTTTTGGAAGGAATTCTTGTACGAATTTCCGGAGGTCTTACACACTTATTTTTTTTTACCGGGATCTCAGCAAAATGTTGAACTTTTACCGAGAATCGCACAGCCGTGCCCCAGCAAACATGTTTTTTGCCGAGATTTCTGTCAAAATTACTGATAATCAGCAAATAATTTGCCGAAAATCAGCTAACAAACGCTATTTTTGACGGAATATCAGTTATTTATTTTGCTGGCGCACGGCTGTGCGGATTTTTGCCGAGCTGCAGAAATAAAAACTGAGTGTGTAGGATTTTCATGAAAGAAATTAAAAAAAAAAAATCGATGTGGAAGTATTGACCCAATGTCTAAGGGAAATTCCGAAGGAATTCCTGGAAGAAATTTCGAAGGAATTACTCCAGGAATAGCCGAAGAAATTCCTGGGGTAATCTTCTAAGGATTTTTTGGAGGAATTTTAGAAAAAAATTACTGGTGCATGGGGCTGGGGCTTTTTTCGAAGGAAATCCAGGAGAAATTCCAGATGGAACAATTCCAGAAGGAATTTTGGAAAGAGTTCCTAAAAGAATTTCCAAAGGAATTCCTATAAAAATCTAGGAATTTCTTTGCAAATTCTATTTAAAGTTCCTTCCTAAATTCCTTTAGAAATTGCTTAAAAATGCATTCAGGAAACTCCTTCGGAAATTCTTTTAGGAATTCCTTCAAAAATTACATTGGAAATTCTTTAAAATATTCCTCCAGAAATTACTTTACGTTTCGAAAATTTCTTCAGTTTTTTTTTAATTCCTTCATGAACTCAATCAGGAATATCCTCTAGGAATAATTTAAAAATAATCTGGTACACATTTCAAGCCTGGATCTACAATACCAATACTTTACTCGATACTGGCTGACTTAGAACTTTGGGCATAGAGTATGCCTTAAACCTCATTAACTCAATATCGCCCAATACCTCGGTAGAATTCTAAGTATGGTACAAACTGGGTAAAACAGTAATTAATGTCTCAAGCTGATAAAATTAGACTCCATACAAGAATGTCATCCCTACATGAATAATCATAACAGTTTAATAAATTATTTTGTAATAACTACCCAAATGAAAATTATTATTTAAAGTGTACGTTATAACGGGGAAAAATGTACGCTATATCAAGTGATGTTATATCGAGTGTACGTTATATCGGGGGTACGTTTTATCGAAGATTACCTGTATATGGAAGAGGAGAGCATATACTTTCACGTGGTGGGTGTTTCAGAGATACTGATTTTTGAAAAATAATATTTCCCCATAGACACACCGTGAAATATGAAAGCTACCTTCAGTATGCATTTTACATTCACGGTTTTAGAGGAATTTAGCCATCGTTTTCAAATAGTTTTCTCAATTTTTGATATTTGATCGGGGTTCTGCTAAACCACAAAGAACGTCTTTTTGATAAACCTGTGATACTTTGTTCGTAGAAGAAAGGCAAACATATATTCACATCTATTTATTCGTACATTCAAAATTTTAATTGTTATAGACCAGCGATTCTCATCCTAGGGTACATGTACTACTGGGGCGATACCTATATATGACAGGAATGCTTAATGGTGAATGTTGATTTAATGCAGTAAAACAAACAAAATTCTTTCTCGTTTACATATCAGGTATGTCGAGTAGATGGAAAAAATGGATGGGTTCTATCACTTCAATGGTCCATAACTTTTAACATGATCGAAGTTTATGAACGATCAAAACAGCTGATCATTTTTACGGTTTCGGATCTGATAGTTATACCTTTTTTTAGCAATTAAAACTAATGGCTTTGACTGTTTTCCAAAACAGGCTTTATGCACAAATTAAGTAACGCAAAAAAAAAAACAAACGGGATTTGGTACTCCCTCTCCCTCGTATGTCACAATTAGTAATGCGTGAAAAGACTTCCGCCTTCAATTGACCTTTACCGTCCCGTCCTTTCCCCCCTAAATTTATCAAATTGAAACAATAAAATGAGAAAACATTTTTGACGGAAAAGGTTAATTGAGTAACGCTTACTAAGACCACCCCACTCTTTTCTCAATTGTCGTGGAACTGTGGAACATCACAAAACCACTGTTAGTGTTATTTTTGTTAATATGAAAAAATGCACAACACGGAATACGTTAATTGTTATGTAATGTAATTAATTAATAAATTATGAATATGTTATTTTTTTTTTGGTAATATGTTATTTTTGTGTTTTGAAATTTTTTATACATACACATTTCTATAGAAACATTTTTTTGTGCAGGGCATCGTATGGAAGCAAAATACGAGTTTCCCTTTTTTTGCCTTTCTCGTACACAAAGTGTACGTAAAGTCTATATGTTCGCTAAAAAAACGAACTTTTATAGGAGGCCCGAAGATTGGTGGATTAATCTGCGTTTTTATTTGTATATTTTGTAACTTCAGAATTATTTCTTCAAAGGCTGATTTGATACGACTTCGGTAATGTAAACAAACAATCGTTCTTGACTGTATAGACTGAGAAAGCCAAGTTGATAAAATGCACTAAATCCGGTTCAAATCTAATAATATTAATATTTAACAAAAGCTAAGATTAAACTATCAAGTATTCAGTTAAATTATAGAAATTTGCAGGTTCAACCGAAGCCCTTAAATGAATCTGGGTAATTTTTCTCAAAGACGAACTGCTTAGATATCTTTATGGATAGTAACCAAAGGCAAATCCGATAGTTATTCTCTCTTGAGCTTCCAGGTTCTTTTTCCAGGGTGTGTGCATGAAGTCCAGTTCCAGTTCTAACGATCGCTAGAACATTATAAGTATGTGGATAGACACAAAATATGAGGAATGGAATGGGCCTGGGGATTGAACCCACGACCTCCAAAGTATTTCCGGAGAAGCTTATATTTTTATGAATCGTAGAATTTATGGCATGATACTTTGTAAACTAATGCAACATAAATAATAACTCTCTTTGTAAATTTAAAGTGGATGCCATTAGTCGTTGACCATCACATATAAAAATCTTTTTCGTGCATTTCGCAACGGAACAAAATGTATCTACTGTTTTCCGCTGTTGTTTGTCACTTTCTCTTAGGGATTGATGCCCCTGAAAGGAGCCAAAACGTATGAAACCGGCTTCTCATTCGTATCACAAAAATTAAGAAATAAGAACCAATACATTTTTGAACATTAAGAACGATCAACGTATTGGTCCACTTAAATAAAGCTCAAAGAAGTTAAAATTACAAATTATAGTTTGCCTTAACCCTTATGCGGCCGACATGGTACCCGTGTGTCTTTTTCAACTCCAAGTGATGATATTTCATAGCATGGTTTCCCAAACTGTGGGTTGCGACCCCCAGGGGGGTCGTGGGCTGACGCCAGGTGGGTCGCGAAAGACAAACCTTGATTCATACTTTTGTCTATATTTTGTCCCACAAATTTTTACCAGTTGTCAGTTAAGAGTCTAAGAAATGAGTGATCCATAAGAGAACAACAAATTTAAAGAAGCTGTTAACCAAGATTCTTGCAAATACAATGAAGTACAATACGATTTAAATCTAATCCAAATCCAATCCAAATCCAATCCAAATCTAAATCCAATCCAAATCCATTTCAAATCCAATCCAAACCCAATCCAAATTCAATCCAATCCAAATCTAAATCTAATCCAAATCCAATCCAATCCAAATCTAAATCTAAATCCAATCCAAATCCCATCCAAATCCAATCCAAATCAAATCCAAATCCAATCCAAACCCAATCCAAATCCAATCCAAATTCAATGCAAATCCAATCCAAACCAAATCCAAATCCAATGCAAATCCAATCCAAATCCAATCCAAATCCAACCCAAATAGAAAAAAAATGATTGCGATTTGTTATGAATTATTTAATCAAACGGGAACTCATTTTTATTCAATTTCTTAAAATCAATGCATTTTGTACCTGGTGGGTCGCAAGCAACATGGGATGCTGCTAGGGGGGTCGCATATTCAAAAAGTTTGGGAACCTCTGTTTCATAGTATTTTTATAGCTGGAAGCTGAAACTCGGTGACATCTAAGAACTCGATAAAATGCAGCATCTGTGTGAAAATCATGTTGATACGATGAGGGGGGACGTGGGGAGGGGCATCTGATTTTTTAACACTTGGATGGCGGTACTCGTGTGGCCATAAATTATCATTTTCATAATTTAAACAATTTTTGGAAACAAAAACTTATATACTTTTGGTTATATACTGTCAAGGTTTACAGGTTTTGTACATGGCTATACAAGAAATCTTTAAAGTAAGGCTTAAGAGTCTACACGCGTAACCAAAGTACTTTCAACAAGTTTCAAATATGCAACATGCTCAATGGGCTTCTAAGAATAATAGGTGTTCATAGTATATCTTTTGGGTCTCCAAAAAAACTTGGAGTGAGGCCTCAGTCATCTGAGAATCCCATAGAGTAAGATCTTCAGGTCTGCCTGCGTAGCCAAAGGTCTATCGTCCAAATTCAAATACGGTACATGCTCTTTTTTGTACTTATTTTGCTCCTTACCAGCACACATGTTCCTCATTGGTTTCTGCAACTGATATGTGACCAGATTTAGTCACAATCAAGTTGCTGTAACCATTTTTGTCTGACTTCCACTGATTGGGATGAGTTCACAATATATGTTCCGGATAATCCAAAAAAATCTTAGAATAGAATGTGATCAATGCATATGGGTCATTCCATACCAAGTGACCGAACCACTTGTAATCGACTTACACCGATTTTAATCAAATTTCGTGGATTTGTTTATCTATCGATTATATGTAAAAAACCAAATTTATTTGATGATTGGACAACCCCTCGGCAAATGGGAGCACCCCCCGTTTTTGACGATTTGTAAAAACCATATTTTTGAACAACTCATATCTCGGACAGTTTTTAAGCTACAAAAAACTTCTTTTTATGCATTTTGAAGAGAATTCTTCAAACTTTTTGATAAAAATTTCGATTTTGAGTAGAAGTGTTGCCAACTCTATTGTTTTTGCGTTTTAAGTATAAAATTGTATTTTTCTGCTAATGAGTATATTTTTATTTGGAAAATAACACCAGCATCGTGTTCTCCAGAAAATTTTGTATAAGAAACACTCGAAACCCCAAGGTACTATGAGCCGTTCTCGAGTTATGGAGTTCTGAATGTTATATGATTCATATGGAACTTATCAATCATATAAGATTTTGTTAGGCATACCGAACCTTTACCCTTTACCTATCCTGTTTTCTTAACCTTTTGTCTGTGCTCTGGGGTCAATATGACCCCAGGCCACTTTGAGTGGCTGCCATTTTTTTAGTTTTCAACCGATTCTCCTAATTTTTGGTAGTTTGGTAAAACTCGCCGAAATCTGTCCTCTAGGTGTAAATTTGCTTGAAAAATCTTGAAAATATGCGCTACAGTGTACTTTTTTCAAAAAACTTACGTTGTCTGTGCTCTGGGGTCAAATTGACCCCAAATTGAAATTGCTATAACTTTTTTAATGTTTGTCCAATTTCGGATTTTTGATGCTGTTTCGAAAGATAATTTAATCATCTTTCAGGTCGTTACCAAAGATTGACTATAGGTGGGCGGGTACATCGCGGGGAGGGGTATTTGTGAAAAAGGGTACAAAACAGTGATTTTTTATGCTTATTTTACTTATATCTGAAAATCCTACCCATTTTGAACTGCACCTTTTGAAAAAGGTGCAGGAAGGCGTGTGCTTTGACATGAGGCATTGATTAGTTTAGAGCTTGGTCGCTAGGTAGCGGTATATTTGAATTCATTATTTTAGACTACTCAAGTAATTCCTATATGTATATGGAATTTTCCTCATTGTAAATATTCTTATCAAACAAATTTGAAATTTGAAAAGATGACGTCTTTAACAAAGTTCGTCTGGTAAGAATGAACTATCATGTGACGGAATAAATAATTAGAAAATTTACAAATAGGCTTCGCTAGTGTGTTTGCAATATTCTTGCATATATGAAATATTGCTTTAGCTTGAGATCCCTCATGCCTACACCCAAGTTGTATTCGGCAACACTGTTCAGGATGTCTAGCACTACAAAGCAGTGCTCAATATAATGAGCACTTCTTCCAATTTTTAAATTAGTGCGATAAGAATATTTACACTGAAAAGAATTCTATATATATCGGAATATCTTGAGTAGTCTAAAATAATGAATTCAAATATACCACCACCTGGCGGCCGAGTTCTAAGCTTATCAACGCCTCATGCCAAAGCACATGCCTTCCTGCATAACCTTTTTAAGAGAGGTGCAGTTCAAAATGGGTAGGATTTTCGGATATGAGCATAATAATCATGAAAAATACTGTTTTTGTACCCTTGTTCACTAAAACCCCTCCCCGCGATGTACCCGCCCACCTATAGTCAATATTTGGTAACGACCTGAAAGATGATTAAATTATCTTTCGAAACAGCCCCAAAAATCCAAAATTGGCCAAACATTAAAAAAGTTATAGCAACTTCAATTTGGGGTCAATTTGACCCCAGAGCACAGACAACGTAAGTTTTTTTGAGCACAGACAGAAGGTTAAAATAAATTGTAAAACATGTAACTTGAGCCTTTGAATAGAAAATAATGTACTTGGCAACGTAGTCACTTTGGAAGCAATAGCTTTTCTGTATTGTTGTAGAGCGTACCATTAAACTATTCCCGGGCAGAAGCCATGAACAGAATAACAAAACATGATATGGACTTGATTGACATAAGAGATAAAAGAACAGGCAACAATATCAAAAATTTGCACCGAAATATCATTTAAATATCAATATATGCTATTATTAAGAACAAACTAATGGCACATGATATTGATCACTTATTACAAATAGCATAACTTGATCTTCCCATGATATTTTAGTGCAAAATTTCGATATTATCGTCTGATCTTTTATCTCTTATATCAATCATGTCCATATCTCATTTTGCTATCTTATCAACATTTGATATTAATGAGCTATTTTCGTCTACTCGGGTTACTCTCATAGATACTATATTATTTCACCTGCTATGCAAAGATTTGTTTTAATTTTATAAAACATTTAATAATTTCGAAAGCTCTTGGCTCATATGCCGTAAAGCGTTACGGAGCCGAAATCTATATACTATTTTATTCTTACAAAATAACGTTAGATTAGGATTCCCTACTGTGATTAGGATTAGGGAATACGATATCACAGTAGGGAAGGAAGGAAACGAATAATACTAAATTTATGACGATGATGAAAATATTGATGAAGTTCGTGTTTCATTACTGTAACGGGCCATAGAAATGTTACAAGAATTTCATCACCGTTAAACAAACATTTTCTTAAAAACAACAAAAGAAAGACATATGAGAGGCAATTACGACAAAAGAAACGATATGGTTATCTAAAAAACCCTGATTAATTGACCTAGCGGTAATGGTGCCTTTCTCGTGCATTATGGAAATAGTTTATTGACCATAACTTTCGAGCCCATAATCCCAACCAGTCAAATTTTAATAGGAAACAATGGGACAGGATTTCCCGTAAAATGCTCTGGTGCGAACAAATCGGTTAAGGGCAAGCCCCTAAATAGTGGATGAGACTTTTTTGCGCACACACATACATACACATTAGACCTCTTCATGTTTTCAAGGAGTATCAAGGGTTCAACCGGTCAGCCCGGGATCACAATTCTTATGCTAAAATGGGTCTCCTGTCAAATTTTCAGCTAATTCGGATGAAAGTTCGAGGTGGCTCAAGTCGTTGTACTACAAAATTCTTGAATTTATGACAAATGATTGCTAACTTATTAAATTATTATTCCTCTTTTTTCCTTGAAAATTTGAGTAATATAATTATCAAAGTGCGATTTACCGTTAAATTCTTAAAAATCAGTAGCTGAACATTTGTCACAAATTTGCACGTTAGGATTTCTTCAAACAAGTTGTTCGAGCTGAAAATTTGACAGGAGACTTATTTTAGCATAAGAATTGTGATTCTGGGCTGACCGGTTGAATTTTTGATACTTTTTGAAAACATGAAGAGGTCTAATACACATACACAAACACAACAGACATTACCTCAATTCGTTGAGCTGAGTCGATTGGTATACAACACTATGGGTCTCCCGCCTTCCATAAAAAGATTGTTTTTGGAGCGAACATAAAACCTTTCGGTACACTTAGTGTACGAGAAAGGTAAAAATAAATAAGCTCATAAGGAAGTAGACTTTCACTATGTTATTGTGGAAAAATAATGTATGAAAAAGGCAAATCATTATGTAAATGATACTTGTACGTACAGAAGGAGAGGGTTAGTGATTTGTGACTATTTGTGACAGGTGGGAGGTAAGAGGGCTGGAAATGGCGAAATACGTTGGATGCAATTTTTAAACGTATTTTGTAGCTATATAAAAGGAAGAAGAAGGCCTTAATGTCAATACTAGTCCACTAGAGCAGAATTATCCACGAAAAGTTTTTATCTTACTACCACGGGAATCAAACCCACACTTCACAGCACGCAAATGTGATTTGACGATAACCATGAGCTCTCTCTCACTCACCATGTAATCAAAAATTGTCAACTGTGTGTGTATATTATCAAAGTATGAAAAAAGTAGACCATTAACAAACATCATAAAAATGGTCTTCTTTGAGATAATGATTTTATTTGCTGTATTTTGAAAATAAATGGATAATATTTGCTGTTCAACGGCCAATATACTTTCGCTATATTTTTTGCATTTTTACTCCTAGAGAATTCAGATTTTCGTAAACCATGTGACATATTGTTTCAATTTTTAATAGTTGACCCTAAGGATGCCGAAAAACTTTGCAGAAGAAGGAGCCTTGCTGGAACGACGACCAAAATTGTTTATTCTACCAGAACTGCCAAACTACGTGTACCAATAATTCAACTGAGTGTTATTTCAAAAATTTTAATCTTTTAGGACTGAGGAACAAATTGTAGTTATTCGGATTAATTTTTAATGGAAAATTCCGGAAAGAGAAATGGTTTTGCCATTTAACAAGGACAGTTGACCAGATAGTGCTGGCAGAAACATTGATTTCTTGCATATGATTTCAACAATCAATCTTCGAAGCGTTGTAATATTTCCAGCAATGCTTATTCGTCAGCAAACTCTTTCAGCATCTCTCAGTATTGAGTCAGATGATTGAATTAACGATAAAATAAATTTCAAACGCGATGCTGTAAGTGGGGAAGCAATCAATCGAGCTGTGTATGCATAGTTTGTATGTGTCAATGCCTATATGTGTGTTTGTTTGGAAATCAGTAAAAAAATCTTCAATGTTCACAGTGAAAAAAGGACTTTTCATTTTTTAAATCCCGTATCTCAAAATCGGAACATAGTACCTCGGGGTTTTAAGTGTTCCCAATGTAAAAATGGTCAAAGAACACGTTGGTGAGGTTATTTCCTGAATAAAATATACTCATTGGGTAAAAATGCATTTTCACACAAAAACTTAAAAATTGTTAATTTGGCAACACTGCACATCAACAAATTATTTTTATATAAATTCCTTGAAAAATCTTCTTTCGAATGGTTACCTTAGATTCATTATAGACCTCACAGTTCCAGAGATATGTACAAAACAATATGATGAGTTTCATACATTTGTCCGAAAAGGGGGATGGTCTTATTAATCGTGGGGAGGTCCAATCACCACGAAATTTTGGTTTTTGGGGTATAACCCATACATGAACAATTGGTCAAAATTTCATTCAATTCTAAGAAAGTCGATTGCACGTTTGCATTTTTTCTCGGTCACTTCATATGGAATGACCCATATGTTCTACATTGCCCAATAAATCTCAGTAGTAAGGCCTAATAGTCTATACGCGTAACCAAAGCTCCGTCGATTATTTTTAAAAATTGTACAAGCAATTTTTGGTTCCTGGAATAAATGTGGTCACAACATTTGTGATGCATTATCCAAGAAATCTCTGGAGTAAGACCTCAGCCATACAAGAAATCCCTGGAGTAAAGCATTGTGGTCCTCCGCGTAACCAAAGGTCTATCGTCTAAAATCAAATACGGTACATGCTCTTTGCGGTACTTAGCATAGAATGTGTTCACAGTATATGTTCCGGATCATTCAAGAAATTTCTGGAGTGAGAACTAAAGGTCTACACGCGTAACCAGAAGTCTATCGACTTGTTTCAAAGTTGATACATGTTCTTTGTGATCCTTAGAATAGAATGTGATCGTTACATATGTTCTATGCTATCCAAGAAATCTCTCGGATCAGTCCTCAGTCATACAAGAAATCCCTGGAGAAAAGCCTTAGGGTTTATACGCGTCACCAAAGGTGTATCGGCTAGTTTCGAAAGTGGTGCATACTCTTTATGGTTCTTGAAATAGAATTTGATCACAACGTATTTTCTGCATTATCCAAGTAATCTCTGGAGTAAAGCGTTATAGTATACATGCGTAGGCAAAAGTCTATCGGCCAGTTGCAGTATTTCCCAAGCCACACCACTTGTTTCTCAGTAAGTAACAGCAGATATGGTGTGACTAACTACAGGTCTAGTTTAGACACAATGCGTCATATGTTTCTCGGGAGGCAATAAAAACCTAAAGCAAATGTTTACGAAAACTAAATCTCAAGCGCGTTGTTGAAGCTTTTTGGCTAAAGTGAATTCAGATCGAATGTGGTATAGTGCAAAGGGTGAAAGGCTAGAATAAAACGTTTCCCGAAATTAAGTGTGCCATCACTATCTGAATTTGAATGCCACATAGTGGCGAAGCAAGCCCCTTCAATGCCGGTAATTAAGAACGGCTACGGCCCCATCAGACCACCAAGAGCGTATACCACGTTTGAAACAAGTCGATAGACCCATGGTTGCGCATGTAGACCTTAAGACCTTACTCCAGGGATTTCTTGGATAACGCAGAACATATGTTGTGATCGCATTCTATTCTAAGGACCACAAAGAGCATGTACCACTTTTGAAAAACAAATCTTCGGCTACGCGTGTAGACCTTATGGCCTCCAGGGAATTCTCATATAACTGAGTCCTTATCCTAGAGACTTCGTGGATTACACAGAACATATGTTATGATCACATTTTATTATAAAGACTATAAAGAGCAATTTTTACTTTTAAAACCATTTGATAGACCTCTGGTTACACGTGTAGGTAATTGGGCCTTACTTCAGAGATTTCTCGGATAATGCAGAATATTTGTTGTGGTCACATTTTATTCTAAGGACCACAAAGAGCATATACCACTTTTTGAACAGACCGATAGACCTTTGGTTACGCGTGTAGAATTAAAGGTCTTATTCCAGAAATTACTTGGATGACCCAGAACATATACGGTGAACACATTATATGCTAAGTAACACAAAGAGCATGTACCGTATTTGAATTTCAACGACAGGCCTTTAGTTACGTGAGTAGACCTTAAAGCTTTACTCCAGGGATTTTTTGAATGACCCGAAGACAATACTATGAACATCTTCTATTTCAAGGACCACAAAGAGCATGTAGCATGTTTGAAACTGGTTGATAGTCCTTTGGATACGCTTGTAGACTCTAAGACATTACTTCAAGAATTTCTTGAATAACCATGGACAATGCTGTGAACCTTGTAATTGGACAAACAGTTTATGTAAAACAGATTCGTTGATTCACCTGATACAGGGCAATGGCACTGGAAGGCCTCGATAAGGCTCTGGGATGATGGGAATAGTTTGAAAAGGCTTATTTTGAAATTTTACTATCAAAAAAAAAACAGCCGGATTCCCGGTTACTTCCCGGTTTTCTACGGTTCAAAAAAATTCCCTGTTCTCTCGGTTTTCCCGGTTTTTCACATATTCGAATGGTGAAGCGTGTTTCTCAGCTAGAATTTGATTTCCCAGCAAAAGATACTAGGAGATACCTCAAGCAATGGCTAGGCCTCAAGGGATACCACTCAAAAAAAGGGTTGAGATCCGCTGTTATTGACAATCTTCAAGTTCATGAACATTTTTTGGAAAATCGAAGGAAATTCCTGTGGAAATTGAAGGAATCTCCCGTGGAAATTTGAAGGAATATCCCGATGAAAGTCGAAGGAATTTCCCATGAAAAGTCGAAAGAATTTCCCGAGTAAAGCCGAAAGAATTTCGCAAGGAAATTTAAAAGAATTACCCGAGGAAATTTAAAGGAATTTCCAGTGGAAATTCGAAGGAATTTCCCGTGGAAATTCGAAGGGATTTTCCGTGGAAATTCGAATGGATTTCCCTTGGAAATTCGAAGGGATTTCCCGTGGAAATTCGAAGGAAAATCCGGTGGAAATTCGAAGGAAAATCCGGTGGAAATTCGAAGGAAAATCCGGTGGAAATTCGAAGCAGTTTACCGTGGGAATTTCAAGCAATTTCTCGTGGAAATTCGAAGGAATTTCCCGTGGAAATTCTAAGAAATTTCCCGTGGAAATTCGAAGGAATTTCCCGTGGAAATTCAAAAGAATTTCCCGTGGAAATTCAAAGGAATTTCCCGTGGAAACTCAAAGGAATTTCCCGTGGAAATTCGAAGGGATTTCCCGTGGAAATTCGAAGCAAATTCCCGTGGAAATTCGAAGCAAATTCCCGTGGAAATTCGAAGGAATTTCCCGTGGAAATTCGAAGCAAATTCCCGTGGAAATTCGAAGCAATTTCCCGTGGAAATTCGAAGCAATTTCCCGTGGAAATTCGAAGGAATTTCCCGTGGAAATTCGAAGCAATTTCCCGTGGAAATGCGAAGGAATTTCCCGTGGAAATTCGAAGGAATTTCCCGTGAAAATTCGAAGGAATTTCCCGTGGAAATTCGAAGCAATTTCCCGTGGAAATTCGAAGGAATTTCCCGTGGAAATTCGAAGGAATTTCCCGTGGAAATTCGAAGGAATTTCCCGTGAAAATTCGAAGGAATTTCCCGTGAAAATTCGAAGGAATTTCCCGTGGAAATTTGAAGCAATTGTCCGTGGAAATTTGAAGCAATTTCCGTGGAAATTCGAAGGAATTTTCCGTGGAAATTCGAAGGAATTTCCGTGAAATTCGAAGGAATTTCCGTGGAAATTCGAAGGAATTTCCGTGGAAATTCGAAGGAATTTCCGTGGAAATTCGAAGGAATTTCCGTGAAATTCGAAGGAATTTCCGTGGAAATTCGAAGGAATTTCCGTGGAATTCGAAGGAATTTCCTGTGGAAATTCGAAGGAATTTCCTGTGGAAATTGAAGGAAATTCCGTGGAAATTCGAAAGAATTTCCGTGGAAATTGAAGGAATTTCCGTGGAAATTCGAAGGAATTTCCGTGGAATTCGAAGGAATTTCCGTGGAAATTCGAAGGAATTTCCGTGGAATTCGAAGGAATTTCCGTGGAAATTGAAGGAATTTCCCGTGGAAATTCGAAGGAATTTCCCGTGGAAATTCGAAGGAAATTCCCGTGGAAATTCGAAGGAATTTCCCGTGGAAATTCGAAGGAATTTCCCGTGGAAATTCGAAGGAATTTCCCATGGAAATTCGAAGGAATTTCCCGTGAAAACTCGAAGGAATTTCCCGTGGAAATTCGAAGGAATTTCCCGTGGAAACTCGAAGGAATTTCCTGTGGAAATTCGAAAGAATTTCCCGTGGATATTCGAAGCAATTTCCCATGGAAATTCGAAGGAATTTCCCGTGGAAATTCGAAGGAATTTCCCGTGGAAATTCGAAGGAATTTCCCGTGGAAATTCGAAAGAATTTCCCGTGGAAATTCGAAGGAATTTCCCGTGGAAATTCGAAGGAATTTCCCGTGGAAATTCGAAGGAATTTCCCGTGGAAATTCGAAGGAATTTCTCGTGGAAACTCGAAGGAATTTCCCGTGGAAATTCGAAGGAATTTCCCGTGGAAATTCGAAGGAATTTCCCGTGGAAATTCGAAGGAATTTCCCGTGGAAATTCGAAGGAATTTCCCGTGGAAATTCGAAGGAATTTTCCGTAGAAATTCGAAGGAATTTCCCGTGGAAATTCGAAGGAATTTCCCGTGGAAATTCGAAGGAATTTCCCGTGGAAATTCGAAGGAAATTCCCGTGGAAATTCGAAGGAATTTCCCGTGGAAATTCGAAGGGATTTCCCATGGAAATTGGAAGGAATTTCCCGTGAAAACTCGTAGGAATTTCCCGTGGAAATTCGAAGGAATTTCCCGTGGAAACTCGAAGGAATTTCCTGTGGAAATTCGAAAGAATTTCCCGTGGATATTCGAAGCAATTTCCGTGGAAATTCGAAGGAATTTCCCGTGGAAAATCGAAGGAATTTCCCGTGAAATTCGAAGGAATTTCCCGTGGATATTCGAAGCAATTTCCCGTGGAAATTCGAAGGAATTTCCTGATGAAAGTCGAAGGAATTTCCCGAGGAAAGTCAAGGAGTTTCCCGAGGAAAGTCGAAGGAATTTCCCGAGGAAAGTCAAAGGAGTTTCCCGTGGAAATTCGAAGGAATTTCCCGTGGAAATTCGAAGGAATTTCCCGTGGAAATTCGAAGGAATTTCCCGTGGAAATTCGAAGGAATTTCCCGTGGAAAGTCGAAGGAATTTCCCGAGGAAATATTCAATAAAATAAAATTCGAAGGAATTTCCCGTGGAAATTCGAAGGAATTTCCCGTGGAAATTCGAAGGAATTTCCCGTGGAAATTCGAAGAAATTTCCCGTGGAAATTCGAAGAAATTTCCCGTGGAAATTCGAAGAAATTTCCCGTGGAAATTCGAAGAAATTTCCCGTGGAAATTCGAAGAAATTTCCCGTGGAAATTCGAAGAAATTTCCCGTGGAAATTCGAAGAAATTTCCCGTGGAAATTCGAAGGAATTTCCCGTGGAAATTCGAAGGAATTTCCCGTGGAAATTCGAAGGAATTTCCCGTGGAAATTCGAAGGAATTTCCCGTGGAAATTCGAAGGAATTTTCCGAGGAAATTCGAAGGAATTTTCCGAGGAAATTCGAAGGAATTTTCCGAGGAAATTCGAAGGAATTTCCCGAGGAAATTCGAAGGAATTTCCCGAGGAAATTCGAAGGAATTTCCCGAGGAAATTCGAAGGAATTTCCCGAGGAAATTCGAAGGAATTTCCCGAGGAAATTCGAAGGAATTTTCCGTGGGAATTCGAAGGAATATTGGCATATTACGAGCACATTTACCGAAAGGAATTCTAGTGTAATTATAATTCATGTATTTCATTACCTTACCCTGCCAGAACTAAATAACAGAACATGGTATAGAATTGATTGATGTAAGAGCTAAAAAAACAGGCAACAATATCAAAAATTTGCACCGATATGTCATTTAGATATCAAAATATGTTAAGGATAAAAACAAACTACTAGCTCGAGGCATTGATCACTTCTTACAAATAGCATAAACTCCTCATGATATTCCAGAGCAAATATGGATATTGTCATTTGATTTTTTATCTCTTATATATCAATTAAGTTCATATTGCGTTTTTACAATCAGAATTGTGAGAAGATCCAATATACGTTGGTTGGGTGTATGAATCCACAGATAAACGGCTTGTGGATCAAATAAAAAGAAATTAAACATCTTCAAAATCTAAAGCAAATAGGATTAATACAGTAAATTTAAATATTTACAACAACGTCACCGTTTTGCAACGACATTGGATTCAAAGTTTATACATTCCAAATTAATTGAACCTCATCCGACCTTGCACAACATATCAAATTTTGATTGCTCTGACATTCCAAAAACAAGCCAAACCGAAGAGCAGCTCCGTCCAAAAATGGCTATTAACCACTTGACTGCATTCGCTATCGAAACCCATAAATGTTGTGTTAATACTGGCGGCGGAATGGCCCTGCTCCGTACCTTTGGTCTTTTGTCTTTAGTCACTTGCCGCTAGTAAATTCGATAGGAGTGGTGCGGTGCCGCTTCCCGTGTGTGGTAACTCTGAAGCAATCGACGATGTCACTCGAAACAAAAGTATTTTTTTAGATTTTTCAACAGCGATCCATCAGACTGAGGTATAAAAAAACACAAACATGGGTATGCCCACTTAGTACTTTGGTTGAGTAATTAAAATGGTCAGGTTTTATTTGTTGTGATGCATTCGTACTTTGTTCATACGGAAGTGGTTTTTTTATCGTGTGCGATTGCAGTTCAATTAAGAGTACAAAAACAATATGAATCATTCCAACTCGGACAGATCAATCATATTAAATTTAAATATTGATCCATTCACATTTAAATATTGATCCATTCACAATATAAATAATGGGCCTAGAATTCAGTTTAAGGACTACCAGGTGGCAGCTATTGTTATTTTTACAGCATTCACAATTGTTCGCAAAATAAGTAAAATTCTCACCAGCAGTCAATTTTTTAATCATCAGAATTACAGTGTTTTTGACAGTGCCATACATTACTCGACCTTTTATGATGTTGAGCTAAATTAACGTGATATTACTATTTTAGTTTTTCCTGTGTCTGCCAAATAATGGGTGTCACGTTGAACCACGAAACGTGTTACTAAACCCGTCCTGTCTGCAACACATGTGTTGACATGACACTAGAAGAAATTGAAAACATACAAAATAGTCGAGCACCGATCGCACAGCAACAGCATGTTATCGATGTTACTTTTTGTAGGACCTCTTGTTATTGTCGTTGCCGTAACTTTGTATATTGGCTCTATCCCGCCATACTCGACCATAAATAAAGAGATAATGTTTCCGAACGTGCCAAACACATTGGCTGCATTCTTCGCTGAAATGTTGTTTCAAGGTGTGGTTGTTTCGTCGATACCTAGGCTAGGAAGCCTTTGGTGCACTCGAGGGCGTCCTCTGCTCCGTATCCATGAACCGCACCACTTCAGTGTCCAATAATACAAGTACTTGTTTTTTGAGGCCAATAAGCAAGAAATTGGTTGGTACGCCGGTTGTCCACTCGAGGCGGCGCGGGGTTTAAGTGGGGGCTCTTTCATCCAACCGCGAACGCCACACCCTCTCCAAATACAGGTTTCCTTTCCGAGCGATCACTACAGCAAGAGATATGGATTACAAGCAGCCAATTGCCAGCAGCGGCCGTGTGAATCGGTCACCTGTTTTTGGACGTTTCTTTCAGAAACAGAAAACGGAAGAATGGAATTTAGCTTCTACCTACTACCGACTGAGATCAGCTAAGTCGAAAATGATGACCGGTTATTTGCGCGCAACACGACGAAGATTAGATCATTCGGCGCACTCGGTTGAGGGAAACTGTTCGCTTCACAAATTCTTGGCACATTAGTAGCCTAATGGTAAAATCACCGTCGAATGAGTATGGGCATGAAGACGAACAGGGCGCCGGTGGGTAAACGGAACACGGTTGAGACCACGAGAGCTGCTAAGCCTACGAGTCACCAATCGTTTCATTATTTATTCTGACTGCATGTTAGACTGACAAGTGAAAACAACTTCAAAATTTATTTGTACAAATTTGAAAACGGGAGAATTTTTGAAGCGAGTTCAAGAAAAAAAATGGTAGTTTATTTCCTGTTGAAATGATTTCAAGTTCTTCATAACATTTCTAAGGATACCTAAAATAAATGCAACGTGATTTCAAACGTTGATATTGTTATCATTCAGGAGTATCTTGGAGCTGCAAAAGTGTATTTCGAGGTTCTCATCATGGAGCATCAAATGCATTGCCAATGGATCCAGAAGTCATTTGACGTAAATACTGGTCCTTTAGAATGATTCAAGAAAACCGAAACATTTGGTGACCCTTCAAAAGCATTTCAGAGCTTCTCAGAAAACAGAAACATTTCGTTTGAGTCCACTTATGGTTCACTAGAAAAGAATGTTGACTTTGTAGGTGTGGCAAAAAACAATTAAAATATCCAAGCTTCACTACTGCAACGGACCTCCTTTGACTATAACGCACTAAAATGCACTATAATCATGACACAAATCACATGTTTACAACAGCCACAATTAATCATTCGATCTTCCAAACACAAACCCAACCCCGAGCCATGCCGGCGAAACCTTTCGAATCGAATCGTCCAGCCCGGTCCGGTCACTGCACTCTTGCTGTCGTCTCTCTCACTTTGTAGCCCACCGCGTGTCTTGTCCTCCTGATTCGACCGGACTTGGTGGAAATGGAAATATGAAATATCGATTGCCGTCCGGCCCGTGCGTCGATCGATGTCACTTTGGTTTAGTGTCAAAATAACAGCAACCAATAAAAATAATAACGACAACACTACCAGCGGACGGACATTCACTGTATCGTAGGGATAGTGACCTACGTTGCATCACGTTATGACGCGGTGTCGTAGGACAGCCAACCAGATAGAATCGTTAGAAAAAGCATTCATTAGCAATGGTTTTTTTGTGTGGATCGTGATCATAATGAAACTATGGAGAAGTTTGTAGAAATGTTTAAACATATTTTCATATTGATCACTACATGCATTTAATAGAACAAGGAAAAATACTTTAGAAATTCGGTAAAAAAAAGCATAAACATTCCATACCGATGAGTTTTGGACCATCACCCCCGTGCAGCTTGGTGATACTGAGACCAGGGCAAGGCGCACGCAAAGCTGCTTACATCAGCTAACGTGCGGCTGCAAAAGTCGAAGCTTCACATAACAAAGCCCCGGGAGGACGTTTTGTTGGTTTCATATGTGAGTACACGTACGGATGGATGGGTGGGTGTGAAATGCGAGTCGAACAAGAATGGAAGCAGCAGACGAGCCAAGATGATGCCGTTTTCTGCAAAATAAATATGACACCCGAGGCGTGGGATTGAGTTACCGGAATTTCTAAGTGCATTCGTTTGAATTCGATCTCCGACGTCAGCTTCCAGTTGTTGGAGTACCTCTTGGCTAAGTTGAGTATCGAGAGCGCTGACCCGGATAAAAATGCGAAAGTAAAACCACATTTGGAAAGATCCTCGTTGTATCGTTTCAAATAAGAAATTAGGTAGTCCAAAGGATGTCGTCTTACGCGGATGGTAGAACTTCTCCTTGACCCTAAGGCACAGGGCTACTATTCCCTCTATCACAGAAGCATGAATTGATAAAAATCTTTTGGTTTAACCCTTAGAGCCCCAGGACATACTTGTTCAGACCAGAATTCCTGTTTAGATCCGAGAAATTGCTAGAAAAAAGTGGGCGTGGGGTCCTTTTCCCTGTAATTAGAACATTTTGATTTGACGTTTTTTGCAAATATCCGCCTGAAGCAATTGGGACAGGATAAACTACCAAATTTCAAATTATTCTAGAAATCCGAGAAAAATGGCAGCCACTTGAAGGCTTCCAAATCTCTTGAAAGGAGGCTTCCGAGCCTTTGGAAAGAAGCATCTTCTTCTGAGCCTCTGGAAAGAAGCATCTTCTTCCGAGCCTTTTGAAAGGAGGCTTCCGTGCCTCTAAAAAGAAGGCTACGAAGCCTCATGAAAGAAGGCTTGTGAGCCTCTTGAAAGAAGGCTTCCGGGCCTTCCGAGACTTCCGAGCATCTAGGAAGGAGGCTTCCGAGCCTCTCGGAAGGAGGCTTCCGAGCCTCTTGAAAGGAGGCTTTCGAGCCTCTTGAAAGGGAGCTTCTGAGTCTCTTGAAAGGAAGCTTCCAAGCATCTTGAAAAGAGGCTTCCGAGCCTCTTGAAAGGAGAGCTTCCAAGCAGTCTCCAGAGTCTCTCGGAAGGAGGCTTCCGAGCCTCTCGGAAGGAGGCTGCCGAGCCTCTCGGAAGGAGGCTGCCGAGCCTCTCGGAAGGAGGCTGCCGAGCCTCTCGGAAGGAGGCTTCCGAGCCTCTTGAAAGGGGGCTTCCGAACCTCTTGAAAGGAGGCTTCCGAGCCTCTTGAAATGAGGCTTCCGAGCCTCTTGAAAGGAGGCTTCCGAGCCTCTTGAAATGAGGCTTCCGAGCCTCTTGAAAGGAAACTTTTGAAACAGTGGAAAGGAGGCTTCCGAGCCTCTTGATAGGAAGCTTCCAAGCCTCTTGAAAAGAGGCTTCCAAGCCTCTGAAAGGAGGCTTCCGAGCCTCTTGAAAGGAGGCTTCCGAGCCTCTTGAAAGGAGGCTTCCGAGCCTCTTGAAAGGAGGCTTCCGAGCCTCTTGAAAGGAGGCTTGAGCCTCTTGAAAGGAGGCTTCCGGGCCTCTTGAAAGGAGGCTTCCAGCCTCTTGAAAGGAGGCTTCCAGCCTCTTGAAAGGAGGCTTCTGAGCCTCTTGAAGGGAGGCTGAGCCTCTTGAAGGAGGCTTCCGGGCCTCTTGAAAGGAGGCTGAGCCTCTTGAAAGGAGGCTTCAGGCCTCTTGAAAGGAGGCTTGAGCCTCTTGAAAGGAGGCTTGAGCCTCTTGAAAGGAGGCTTGAGCCTCTTGAAAGGAGGCTTCCTGAGCCTCTTGAAAGGAGGCTTGAGCCTCTTGAAAGGAGGCTTCCAGCCTCTTGAAAGGAGGCTGGGCCTCTTGAAGGAGGCTTCCTGAGCCTCTTGAAAGGAGGCTATCAGGCCTCTTGAAAGGAGGCTTCCGAGCATCTTGAAAGGAAACTTTTGAAACTGTGGAAGGAGGCTTCCAGGCCTCGTGATAGGAAGCTTCCATGGCTCTTGAGATGAGGCTTCCAAGCATCTTGAAAGGATGCTTCCAGGCCTCTTGAAAGACTGCTTCCGAGCCTCTTGAAAGGCGGCTTGAGCCTCTTGAAAGGAGGCTTCCAGGCCTCTTGAAAGGAGGCTTCCAGGCCTCTTGAAAGGAGGCTTCCAGGCCTCTTGAAAGGAGGCTTCGAGCCTCTTGAAAGGAGGCTTCCAGGCCTCTTGAAAGGAGGCTTCCAGGCCTCTTGAAAGGAGGCTTCCGAGCCTCTTGAAAGGAGGCTTCTGAGCCTCTTGAAAGGAGGCTTCCAGGCCTCTTGAAAGGAGGCTTCCGGGCCTTTGAAAGGAGGCTGCCGGGCCTCTTGAAGGAGGCTTCTGAGCCTCTTGAAAGGAGGCTTCCGAGCCTCTTGAAAGGAGGCTTCCGAGCCTCTTGAAAGGAGGCTTCCGAGCCTCTTGAAAGGAGGCTTCCGAGCCTCTTGAAAGGAGGCTTCCGAGCCTCTTGAAAGGAGGCTTCCGAGCCTCTTGAAAGGAGGCTTTCGAGCCTATTGAAAGGAGGCTTTCGAGCCTCTTGAAAGGAGGCTATCGAGCCTTTTGAAAGGAGGCTATCGAGCCATTTGAAAGGAGGCTATCGAGCGTCTTGAAAGAAGGCTTCCGAACCTCTTGAAAAGAGGCCTCCGATCCTCTTGAAAGGAGAGCTTCCAAGCATTTTAAAAGGAGTGCTTCCAAGCCTATTGAAAGTAGAGCTTCCAAATCTCTTGAAAAGAGGCTTCCGTGCCTGTAAAAAGGAGGCTACGAAGCCTCATGAAAGAAGGTTTCTGAGCCTCTTGAAAGAAGGCTTCCGGGCCTCTTGAAAGGAGTCTTCCGAGCCTCTCGGTAAGAGGCTTCCGAGCCTCTTGGAAGGAGGCTTCCTAGCCTCTCGGAAGGAGGCTTCCGGGCCGCTCGGAAGGAGGCTTCCGGGCCTCTCGGAAGGAGGCTTCCGGGCCTCTCGAAAGGAGGCTTCCGAGGCTCTCGGAAGGAGGCTTCCAAGCCTCTCGGAAGGAGACTTCCGAGCATCTAGGAAGGAGGCTTCCGAGCCTCTTGAAAGGGGGCTTCCGAGCCTCTTGAAAGGGGGCTTCCGAGCCTCTTGAAAGGAGGCTTCCAACCCTCTTGAAAGGAGGCTTCCAAGCCTCTTGAAAGGAGGCTTCCAAGCCTCTTGAAAGGAGGCTTCCAAGCCTCTTGAAAGGAGGCTTTCAAGCCTCTTGAAAGGAGGCTTTCAAGCCTCTTGAAAGGAGGCTTTCGAGCCTCTTGAAAGGAGGCTTCCAAGCCTCTTGAAAGGAGGCTTCCAAGCCTCTTGAAAGGAGGCTTCCAAGCCTCTTGAAAGGAGAACTTCTAAGCATTTTGAAAAGAGAGCTTCCGAGCCTCTTGAAAGGAGGCTTCCGAGCCTCTTGAAAGGATGCTTCCGAGCCTCTTGAAAGGAGGCTTCCGAGCCTCTTGAAAGGAGGCTTCCGAGCCTCTTGAAAGGAGGCTTCCGAGCCTCTTGAAAGGAGGCTTCCGAGCCTCTTGAAAGGAGGCTTGAAAGGAGCCTCTTGAAAGGAGGCTTGAAAGGAGCCTCTTGAAAGGAGGCTTCCGAGCCTCTTGAAAGGAAACTTTTGAAACTGTGGAAAGGAGGCTTCCGAGCCTCTTGAAATGAGGCTTGACGAGCCTCTTGAAAGGAAACTTTTGAGACTGTGGAAAGGCTTCCGAGCCTCTTCCGAGCCTCTTGAAAGGAAACTTTTGAAACTGTGGAAAGGAGGCTTCCGAGCCTCTTGATAGGAAGCTTCCAAGCCTCTTGAAAGGAGGCTTCCAAGCCTCTTGAAAGGAGGCTTCCAAGCCTCTTGAAAGGAGGCTTCCGAGCCTCTGAAAGGAGGCTTCCGAGCCTCTTGAAAGGAGGCTTCCGAGCCTCATGAAAGGAGGCTATCGAGCGTCTTGAAAGGAGGCTTCCGAGCGTCTTGAAAGGAAGCTTTTGAAACTGTGGAAAGGAGGCTTCCGAGCCTCTTGATAGGAAGCTTCCAAGCCTCTTGAAAGGAGGTTTCCAAGCCTCTTGAAAGGAGGCTTCCAAGCCTCTTGAAAGGAGGCTTCCAAGCCTCTTGAAAGGAGGCTTCCAAGCCTCTTGAAAGGAGGCTTCCAAGCCTCTTGAAAGGAGGCTTCCAAGCCTCTTGAAATGAGGCTTCCAAGCCTCTGAAAGGAGGCTTCCGAGCCTCTTGAATGGAGGCTTCCGGGCGTCTTGAAAGGAGGCTTCCCGGCCTGCCTTTCGAAAGGAGGCTTCCAGGCCTCTTGAAAGGAGGTTTCCGAGCCTTTCGAAAGGAGGCTTCCATGCCTCTTGAAAGAAGGCTTCCGTGCCCTTTGAAAGGAGGCTTCCGAGCCTCTTGAAAGGAGGCTTCCAGGCCTCTTGAAAGGAGGCTTCCAGGCCTCTTGAAAGGCGGCTTCCAGGCATCTTGAAGGAGGCCTGAGCCTCTTGAAAGGAGGCTTCTGAGCCTCTTGAAAGGAGGCTTCTGAGCCTCTTGAAAGGAGGCTTCCAGGCCTCTTGAAAGGAGGCTTCCAGGCCTCTTGAAAGGAGGCTTCCAGGCCTCTTGAAAGGAGGCTTCCGAGCCTCTTGAAAGGAGGCTTCCGAGCCAGCCTCTTGAAAGGAGGCTTCCGAGCCTCTTGAAAGGAGGCTTCCGAGCCTCTCGAAAGGAGGCTTTCGAGCCTTTTGAAAGGAGGCTATCAAGAGCCTCTTGAAAGGAGGCTATCGAGCCTCTTGAAAGGAGGCTATCGAGCCTCTTGAAAGGAGGCTATCGAGCCTCTTGAAAGGAGGCTCCAGAGCTTCTTAAAAAAAGGCTTCCGAACCTTTTGAAAAGAGGCCTCCGAGCCTCTTGAAAGGAGAGCTTCCAAGCATTTTAAAAGGAGAGCTTCCAAGCCTATTGAAAGTAGAGCTTCCAAATCTCTTGAAAGGAGGCTTCCGTGCCTGTAAAAAGGAGGCTACGAAGCCTCATGAAAGAAGGTTTCTGAGCCTCTTGAAAGAAGGCTTCCGGGCCTCTTGAAAGGAGTCTTCCGAGCCTCTCGGTAGGAGGCTTCCGAGCCTCTTGGAAGGAGGCTTCCTAGCCTCTCGGAAGGAGGCTTCCGGGCCGCTCGGAAGGAGGCTTCCGGGCCTCTCGGAAGGAGGCTTCCGGGCCTCTCGGAAGGAGGCTTCCGAGCCTCTCGGAAGGAGACTTCCGAGCATCTAGGAAGGAGGCTTCCGAGCCTCTTGAAAGGGGGCTTCCAAGCCTCTTGAAAGGGGGCTTCCAAGCCTCTTGAAAGGAGGCTTCCAAGCCTCTTGAAAGGAGGCTTCCAAGCCTCTTGAAAGGAGGCTTCCAAGCCTCTTGAAAGGAGGCTTCCAAGCCTCTTGAAAGGAGGCTTCCAAGCCTCTTGAAAGGAGGCTTCCAAGCCTCTTGAAAGGAGGCTTCCAAGCCTCTTGAAAGGAGGCTTCCAAGCCTCTTGAAAGGAGGCTTCCAAGCCTCTTGCAAGGAGGCTTCCAAGCCTCTTGAAAGGAGGCTTCCAAGCCTCTTGAAAGGAGGCTTCCAAGCCTCTTGAAAGGAGGCTTCCAAGCCTCTTGAAAGGAGGCTTCCGAGCCTCTTAAAAGGAGGCTTCCGAGCCTCTTGAAAGGAGGCTTCCAAGCCTCTTGAAAGGAGGCTTCCAAGCCTCTTGAAAGGAGAGCTTCCAAATCTCTTGATAGGAGGCTTCCGAGCCTTTTGAAAGGAGACTTCCGTGCCTCTAAAAAGGAGGCTACGAAGCCTCATGAAAGAAGGCCTCTGAGCCTCTTGAAAGAAGGCTTCCGGGCCTCTTGAAAGGAGACTTCCGAGCCTCTCGGAAGGAGGCTTCCGGGCCTCTCGGAAGGAGGCTTCCGGGCCTCTCGGAAGGAGGCTTCGGGGCCTCTCGGAAGGAGGCTTCCGGGCCTCTCGGAAGGAGGCTTCGGGGCCTCTCGGAAGGAGGCTTCCGGGCCTCTCGGAAGGAGGCTTCCGGGCCTCTCGGAAGGTGGCTTCCGGGCCTCTCGGAAGGAGGCTTCCGGGCCTCTCGGAAGGAGGCTTCCGAGCCTCTCGGAAGGAGGCTTCCGGGCCTCTCGGAAAGAGTCTTCCGAGCCTCTTGAAAGGGGGCTTCCAAGCCTCTTGAAAGGAGGCTTTCAAGCCTCTTGAAAGGAGGCTTTCAAGCCTCTTGAAAGGAGGCTTTCAAGCCTCTTGAAAGGAGGCTTCCAAGCATCTTGAAAGGAGGCTTCCAAGCCTCTTGAAAGGAGGCTTCCAAGCCTCTTGAAAGGAGGCTTCCAAGCCTCTTGAAAGGAGGCTTCCAAGCCTCTTGAAAGGAGGCTTCCAAGCATCTTGAAAGGAGGCTTCCAAGCCTCTTGAAAGGAGGCTTTCAAGCCTCTTGAAAGGAGGCTTCCAAGCCTATTGAAAGGAGAGCTTCCAAGCCTATTGAAAGGAGAGCTTCCAAGCCTCTTGAAAGTGGAGCTTCCAAATCTCTTGAAAGGAGGCTTCCGAGCGTCTTGAAAGGAGGCTTCCATGCCTCTAAAAAGAAGGCTACGAAGCCTCATGAAGGAAGGTTTCTGAGCCTCTTGAAAGAAGGCTTCCGGGCCTCTTGAAAGGAGGCTTCCTAGCCTCTCGGAAGGAGGCTTCCGAGCCTCTCGGAAGGAGGCTTCCGAGCCGCTCGGAAGGAGGCTTCCGGGCCGCTCGGAAGGAGGCTTCCGGGCCGCTCGGAAGGAGGCTTCCGGGCCTCTCGGAAGGAGGCTTCCGGGCCTCTCGGAAGGAGGCTTCCGAGCCTCTCGGAAGGAGGCTTCCGAGCCTCTCGGAAGGAGGCTTCCGAGCCTCTTGAAAGGAGGCTTCCGAGCCTCTTGAAAGGAGGCTTCCGAGCCTCTTGAAAGGAGGCTTCCGAGCCTCTTGAATGGTGGCTTCCGAGGCTCTTGAAAGGAGGCTTCAGGCCTCTTTAAAGGAGGCTTCCAGGCCTCTTGAAGGAGGCTTCCGAGCCTCTTGAAAGGAGGCTTCCGAGCCTCTTGAAAGGAGGCTTCCGAGCCTCTTGAAAGGAGGCTTCCGAGCCTCTTGAAAGGAGGCTTCCGAGCCTCTTGAAAGGAGAGAAAATTAGATGGATGCATCCAAGTCTCTAGCAACGAAGCTACTAAGCTCTACGGAATAAGTCTCTCAATGAAGACTTGCGAAACTAGATTCTAGATTTAAGTTCAGAAACTAATTATTCAAAATTTTGGGTAGTTCAAGTAGATTACATTGAATATTTTCAAAACTTGTTCATACGTTGCTTTGTCCTTTGGTCTTTTGTCCCACAGCCCTTTATACTCTGTGCTGGTTTGGGTGGGCTGGATTCAAAAGGCTTTTATATGCTGATCGCCATGCATATATGTACTATACAACATTTTATAATCAAATAAAAAACCCTGATTAATCCACCTAGCGCTGTAAGTACCTTTCTCGTACATTGAATGTACCAAAAAATATAAGCTTGGCACATAATTTTCTAATATAAAAATATCTAAGCAAATCCTGGATGTCTCCCAAAATTTTCCCCAGATACGTCCGCCAACATTTTTCAAGAATTTGCCAAAAAAGATCTCCACATTTTTTGCGGAAAATTCTTTCAGAAAATCCTAAATATATTACTAAGGTGATTCTTCCAGATATTCTTCCGTTTTTTTGTTTCACAAACTTCTCCAAAAAATCGTCTAAAAATTTCCCTTTTGCTTCAATTTTTCCAGAAATTTTTCATGGAATTTCTTTTATTTTTTTTATTTTTTGTATCTTTCAGAATTTATTTTAAATTCTCCAAAAATCATAATAGAAATTCCTCCGGATTTTACGAAGAACTACGTAAGTGATTTCGTGAAGCAATTCATGGAGAATTCCTAAACAAATTCGCGAAGAGAATTTTTCGGATAAATATATGAATTTTCCAATAGACTTCCTGGAAAAATTCTTAAATAAATTACTGAAAAATTTGTTATAGAAATTCCACGATAAATCCACGCCCGAATTCCCGGATCGAATCCACAAAGACATTTTTTGATATTTTCTTGAAGAAGTTTCTTGCGGACCTACCAATTTGATTGTCGTTTCATAGCCATCGGCGTGGTAAAAATATTCGGCAGTGTGGTCGATTTTCATACGGCAGCGCGCTGATTAATTTTTTGGCGGCAGTGTAAGAAAATCAACGACGCACCGGTCTACCATCTATCGCGCGGTATAGAAGGCGACCGGTACATGGAGGAGACAAATGAGCCACGAGTTACATCCGCTGTTGAAAAAACCGCCCTTCGTTCACACAGCCGTAATGTCGAGCAATGGACCGGAGAAAATGATTCGCGATAACCATCAGACGTGCGGAGTGTCACGTGACAGAACGGCAGTTAATTCGTTCCCGTTTGGGCCTATAGGGTAATGTTTTGCTAGGACGCCAGGTTTTGCTAGACCAAAATTTTTCTGTCTATTTAATTCTTGTGCAAAATATGTTATTCATACTCGAAACAGTTTCCAAGATTTTTATCAAACAAATCAGAGGCGCTAAGAGTTCTATTAGGACCGAAAGCAATGTCTCACTTTAAAATACCGTCATGATATTTGTTATGAAAGTATTATCCTCATGATATATGAATGCAACAGAGATAGCTTGGCATATAAACTACGCAGTTAATGACCGAGGAAGTGCTTAAAAAATGCTAAGTTGCGAGGTGGCATACTTCCAAAACATTTAAAGTAACCATCAGAGCAATTTAAAAAGTAAATTATCAAATACTCTTCTAACTCGTAGTTCGTCATAGTCATAGTTGATATCTAGCACAGTGAATATCAAACGTAAACATAATATGCACGATACTCAATAACTTCCTACTTCATAACAATCATATCTCGTTACTCGATTGGCTTCCGCAGAGCCCTATTCCTATGCAATCTGCATCCATGTGAATGGGTGACACGAAATCAGTTTTTCGCTTCTCGGTTCAACAGCCGATTATTTACCACAACTCTCGAGGTTTCATACAACTCCCGAAGGGTTGCGTAACTTCGAACTTTCCTTGCGGTTTTTCGTTTTCCGACCCAAGTCACGGCGTGCCCATTATTATTATCAACCCGACGACTGCTTATGCTTCTGGTACTGAACTGACTGCTACCCAACAGGCAGCCTCCACCGCTACCGTGCTGCTGACTGCACCACTGCTGCTGCACCCAACCAAACTCACTCAGCGAGTGTCAATCAAAGTCCGTCCTGGGAGTCCGCGGGAGAAAGTCTTTTAAGGTTCCCCCGACTCGATTGCAGCTAAAAATCGGGCCGGTGTCACCAGACGCAGCGCACAGTTGAAGGTTTTCGTACAACAATGGTTCGATTTTGCGAAAAATGGCGAGTTTCAAAAGTTTTAAGTCAATACTTGTCATTGTCATTTTGAAATAAATTAATAAATTTCGGAATTTGCGCAGGATCCACAATCCAAGGCCACCGTGAAAACAAAATGTAATTTTATTCTACTATCGGCCACTGCGTACCGCTACTCGAAGCGCGGAATATCCGAATCTAAATAATGCAGCTACCGTACGGCTCGGCGCGTAGTTGTTGCGCGATCAAAGACGCAAGACGACTTTGTTGCGCGATCGGTCGGTAATTCGGAAATGGAAAGTTTGACATTTCTTCGCGAACCTCTGCGCCGGGCAGAGGGATCGGAACCGCAGCGTCAGCGTCAGCAAATCGCCTTTGGCTTTTGGCGACAGTTCAGTCCATTCGGCTGAACGACCGTTGTTGACATGAGATGTGCGTGCTGGCATTTGTTGATGCAATAGAGTTGTGGTCAGGTTTTGAATAAATTCAGCAGCACGGTTTAGATTTATGACCCGCGTCGTGTGGTAAATGTGTTCGATGGATGGATCACCACTGATGGGAAATGCAACAGATTGAATAAATTAATCGTTTCGGAATCCAAAGTTGGCGATGGCAAAGTGATTTTCGTCTTTGACAGAGATGACGAAACACATTTCGATATGAGCTTGTTTTTGAACCGTAAAGGTTGATATGAACAAAAAAAAAACACAATTTCATCATTCGTCCACAGCATGCACTTAAATTGTGTCAGAAGTTTATCTTTTATCGGGCAATACTGTCTGCAACTTTGTGTTCACTACCATTTAGCAAACTGATAGATAACAGACGCAAAACGGACACCTACTTGTCTACACGTTGATGGTTTTCTGTGATGATGAGCAAAGATAACGTACCTGGAATGAGATAAAGAGTGGAAGTTAATTGAAGTTGGATTTTAATATTTGTTTTAAAAAATAACAAGGCAAAAATAAGAAGTAGATAACACCAATAGTAGAAACGAGTAGAAAAAAACATCTCTATGACCTCAAAAAATTTTCCATCGGATTTTGGTTAGTTTTGGATACTGGGAGGCTTGTCCCAAATATACAGGAACTAAAATCGTGAACAAAATTCTCGAGTTGTAGTGTAAAGTTAACTTAATCCCGAAACTTTTATATTTAGTTTTGGATAACAAAAATCATAACAACATATATAAAAAAACAAATGCATTCCAGTTGGAATGAAAATATCAACAATAAGAAAAGTGATAAAACCGATCCATTTGATTGTGTACCTATCAATTATGAAGCGCATGTCGAGATGCAAATTGAACAAAACCGCGAATTACACCGACGCGGTTACCCCAAGCATGCAACTACGCTACTGAGTTGCGGGTAACCGGTTCTTTCGCGGTGTAGCCGGTCCAATTAATTTTCACACCATGCGATTCCTATAGCGATCGAAATCTCGATTATCAAGTCAAACTTCGATGCTGTGCCAATGCCAACCAACGGTCGGTATTGTACGTATTGAACTAATTGATTTCCATTATTTTTGCTGTATGTACGAGTGTCAGACAGGCGATGAGTCATCACAAATTGATTCCAGTTTTCTTAAGCTTAATCAATTAGTGTATAGTTGGTGCGAAATCGATTCTGAATTGTAATATTTTTTCTGAAACATATAGCCCGCTGTTTTATAGAAAAACAGCCAATAGATTAATTTTGAAACAACTGCTTTCATTCATTTTATTTTGCAGAAAACTGCTAAAAAATTGCCAAAAATGTCAGTTATAGGAAAAAAAATTGTCAGAACATTATTTGATGAAATCTTCATCAGCGAATATACTTGATTGACTTTTCTTGCAACCTCAAAATATGATTTTTCATGAGAAAAAATAGGGTGTTTATGTCAATTATGAATTCTCCCTTGTCTTAAAATCTGCTACGTAACACTAAAAAATCGAAACACATACAAACAATAACCCTCAAGATGAAGCGAAAAGTTTCATTGATAATGCGCAAAATAAAAACTTTCTACTTTCGATGTCAGTTTCCAAAAGGCGGCTGATGCTGCTGTCGGCCGTTGATTGCTCATATCGCGCGATCGGCAACTGCACCTGTGGGTGGATAATTTGATCGCGTGCTTCTTTGAAAGTAAAAAAAATCGAAAAAACAAGAACATGCAACTTACGCCTTGAAACGATATGTAGGTGAAAACTTTCATTGATTATGCGAGTTCGAACCGAAAGCGAATTGGCTAATCACCAGCTGACGTCGTCAATCAACTCGGCAGTGAGTACCACCAAGCGATTATTAACGCCAAAAATTAGCATCTTTGCGTTTTTGATCTCTCGGAACGAAATATGTATGACTCGAGATTCAACCAATTGTGGCGGCTGCTGGTTAATCTTCAACCAAGTCGATTGTGGCTAATCTTCACGATCTCGCATTTGCATTGCAGCAACTTGCAGCGGCAGCCAAAGCTGACACACATTCCACGCAACCAGTGGAACCGGCTCCTCGGACAGATCCGCACAAAGCTCGGCCGCCATAAAATGTCACGTTCTCTAGTGCCTATTAACCTTCTCGGTGGGCTGACCGGCGGGTGGCCATCGGGTTGGCTGCGGGACGGGTTGTCATTGAAAGGAGTTCTTTGAGGGTTTATGCTGTTTCGCATACCCTACTGGGTGCGAAATAGTTTTACCATGACGACATCGCGGATCATGGTGGCCGGAGCTAGAATGTCGGTTTGATAAGACACTGGTTTGTGCGATTAATCAGAGGCATTTCTGTGTGTTGCGATTGATACTTTTGCGGTTGATATAATGAATATAACGAATCGTGATTGAGGGTCGATTGTAGCAACTTCAGAGAGAAAAGAATTACACAAACAAAGGTTAGTTATACTGTCTCTACACTGAAGTCTACAAATTTATCATCCAAAGAATCTAATAATTAGAAAGAAGGAATAAAGCACAAATTCCTTTGGTTATTTTTGGTAGCCTAACTAAAAAAACACCTCTCAACGGATTCTCATTTTTATGTTTTTCTTAAGGAAAACAAGAAAGTCATGAAAAACCGGAACAGTAACGGTACTGCCGCTAATCGCAAGTCAGACTTATCTGTATATGGACGCCATATCCAGATATGGGTTCTTTGAGAAAGTTGATCTTAAATAAGCCAAAGTATCGACTGAGACAATAAAACGAGAAACATTTTTTGACGGGAAAGGTCAATTGAGTCCATGGATCACACCCTCGGAGGAAAGTACAAGGGGACTATTAAGGTAGGTTCAAATATCCGGCATTCCGTGGCCATAGGGATCCTTCGGCATGCCTCGTTCGACGTACTTCAGTTCAACGAAGGTCTCCCAGTTGTCCCATTTACCCAATTGTCCTTCTCCTATCCTTCTTTTGGGGACATGAACGCGCATCACTCAGCCTGAGGAGATTCTATGTATGATCCCCAAGGTACCGCTCTATTGAATCGTTCGAAACTGAAACTCAACAACGGTTCACCCACCTTAGTTAATGGTCACTACCATCAACGTGACCGCTCCCAGTCGGTCTGTTCTTTCCCCTCTCAAATGGGAAGTTTCTACCGACTTACTCGGGTCGATCACTTTCCAATTTCGGTTTCCGTCCATGCCTCGCCCACGGAAATCAGTCGGAGGCCAAGATGGCGCTACGATGCCGATGACCTCAATATCCGACACACTTTTGAAGGAAATACGCATACGACCCTTCCCGACTTCACCCAAACCGTCATTGATGCCACCGTTGCCTGCATCCCGGAAACCCGGCCATGACGAAACGGACTCCCTGGTGGTCGGATGATACGTATCGGTTGGTCAAAGCTAGAAGGAAGGCCCTCCGAGCGCAACGGAGACTCCCGTTAGTCATCCTGGCAAGGTAAGTGCCCTTCAGGCTCACAAAGAAAAGCACTACGAATGCAGTAACACTTGAAGCCAAGAGGAAACAGTGGAAGGATTTCTTCGATTCGGTTAACCCGGCTGAATCCGCTACCAAAAGTCAAAGTGCTTAATGGCTAGCGAAGACCTCCTCCCATCCCTCCGAGGTAGCCAACACCCTTGGGAGTACTTTGCCGGGCTAGTGTCGATAAACTACAACTTTACCGAGTTCTAGCGGACAACCCGACCAGTTAGTCATAACAAAATTTTATCACAATTATATCAATATGTGTTATAAATAACAAAACTTGCAATAATTTTGTTATAAATTCTAAGTCCAACATGGAGGAAAGAGAATGTCAAGATCGTCATAACATGATTATAACATAATGTGTTATGTTTATTTTCGACTAAAAAAAAATGCCTACATAGATAGGCCTAGGTAGATAGGAATTGGAAAAAAAACAAAGGTACCACCTTCAGTATAACTTGAACCTACACTCAAAGATGAACCAGCTGGACAAAGTTAATTGCCTACATTATGGATAATCATAATCTTTTCAAGAACATAATTTGTTATAGTATATGCGATTTTCACCTCTATTTATGTAACACAACGAGTTATATTTTTGTTCAATAAATAACACATTTAGTAATATTTTTGTTAAAACTAGAAGAGATTTTGTTACAATTTTTGTTATTTTAACTACTAATGGTACATGTTTTATAACAACCGCTGTTATCAAAAAATACTCTGACAGAATAAGAAACTCTGATATAAATCTGTTACCATCTACTGGTCGGTAATCACTGGTAGCACTACGTCTCTCACAACCTTTCCGGTCCCTCCGAATTTACAAAATTTGATTTCAATCTACCGTTTGTTCAAAAACCTTCCATTTTCCTCCAATATCTGATTCCTAGAGTCAAAACATGATCTGACAAAACCTGTGGCAAAAAGTAGCAAAAAAGTTTAGCATCTCCTCCCGGGATGTCACGCAGTACCGGCCCATCTAGTTGACCTCTTGTGTGTCCAAGGCCGTCGAGAGGTTATGACTAAAGTAAACGGTACGGGCCCATACTTTGCAAACTTGTGAGACGTTTTGCAGGACGCTTACAACACGCAGACCTAGTATCTCAACAGAACTTGGATCCCCTCGATCTCATAAGTTGACCGAAAGTCCGGAATTTCCTTTAGTCCGGAATTTCCTTTAGTCCGGAATTTCCTCTCAGGATGCTACTTTCAAGTCCTAATCGGGAACCAGAGTTCGACTTTTTTCGTTCATTTTGCGATATTACTTTTATCGTTCGTTTTGCGAACATCTTTTTTTTAATTTCACAAATACTTTAAATGACCTGATTCCAAAATTTGATAGTTGTGGCTTGTAAATTTAATTTTTGGTTGCTTGTTAAAGTAAATGGTATAAGGCATCTCTTTAACAAATTAGTATGGGAAAAGAAAATTTGGCTGAACTTTTTCCGGAAAAGATTCGGAACGATCTGGTATCATGTATTAAAATCTATTTTTTGTCTACTTTCCGGTAGTTAGTGTGGTGATTTGCTCCTAGCTGCTCCAAAGCTGGAAATTTACAGTTTCAATGTTAGCATGAGGACACTGTTAATGCTCCAGACCCTGAGTCATTCCGGAACTACTTGAGTAGCATAGTATAAGTTGGAAAACAACCTCAAAATGAATTTAGCGTTCCAAAATAACTCTTTGGTGAAGAATTCGAGCAACATATTAGGTTTCGTCCGGCATTTGTATGGGGGCCCGCCACTGTGTGACGCTTCATTGGCATACCTCGAGGTGTTTATAGCGGTTACTGCCTGGGTATCATCTCGAGCATCACACTGTGGCGGGTCCCCATACAAATGCCAGAAGAAACCTAATGGTGACCTGAGAGTGGTGAGGTGACGCATTATGAAACTCGTGCCTTAGCACAAGCAGATCAATCGGTCCCGGCCGAAGCAGCCTACACACCCGAAGTAGGGACACTCTCCATGCCAGTTGGCACTCCCTAGGCTGCTGTGCGCTATGGGTGGCAGTCGGTCATTTTGATAGGGTCTGCTTGCGGATAAATGAAGCTTTTTGTAGAGGTTTAACAGATCCCACCACCAAACCCTACCACGCCCTAGACAGCCCCTCTAACTCGCAGAGGCCGTAAGGAGGGGTCGTAAACCCCTTGGACATTGTCCCTGCTGGCTCCATCGTGTACGATCTAGTGCGGGTGGCAATCTGCAATGATGCGAATCCACTAGCAAAAGGCGAGGAATTGGCAATCCAAAGCCAACATAAACAGCTTTATACCGCACAATTTTCACAACTCGGTGGCTCTTAACAGGCTGGTGGTCGAGCTATTAAACAGAGAATTTAATAATTACGAAGGCAGATATACGGATAGCATCTTGGCTTCTAGCCCTTTTGAAAAGAGGCTTCCGGGCCTCTTAAAAAAAGCTCGGAAGACTCCTTTCAAGAGGTTCGGAAGACTCCTCTCAAAAGGATCGGAAGCCTCCTTTCAAGAGGCCCGAAAGTTTTTTTCAAGAAGCTCAGAAGTCTCCTTTCAAGACCCGTAAGCCTCCTTTCAAGAGGCACGGAAGACTCCTTTCAAGAGGTTTGGAAGCCTCATTTTAAGATGCTTGAAAGCCTGCTTTGAAATGGCTCGGAATCATTATTTCGAGACGTTCGGCGGACTCCTTTCAAGAGGCTCGGAAGCCTTCTTCCAAGATGCCCGGAAGCCTCCTTTCAAGAGGCGTGGAGGCTTTTTTTCCGAAAAGGCTAGAAGCCTCCTTCCAGTGGCTCGGAAGCCTCTTTACAAGAGGCGCGAAAGCCTACTTACCACCGAAAACATCGTCAGAAGAATGTGCTAGAACTCAGAACAGTGGAAAGCGGTCGCAAGAGTGACGTCCTGGATACCCGACGTTATCCTGCAACGAAGTTGGCGCACGGAGCAGTAGCAGGCCGTCATTGCTGATATCGGACTATGAGCACTCCGCCGCGGAAAATATATGTCGATTATGTATGGGAACGCCAGTGCAAGCTACGTCAGTTTGAGGCGACCGCGTAGTAGAAGGTAGTGAAACGGCGGGATTCGGGGGAGCTCCCGCTTTCGGGGAACTTCTCGTCGGAGTAGGTTAGATCCGCCGTCGGGGACTACCGAGTCGTTCGCGATCCGACTAAATGGCTCAACGAATAAGCTGGTGGGAGCTGAATGACTCAAGAGCTTCGACAGTCGATTATCGGAGTAGGAGTAGACCGCGACATACGAATGCACCGGCTTCGGGTCGTCAAATGGCTCAGACGTGCCGTTTTAGGGGGAGTAGGCTTAGTACTGCCTATCCTCCAGAAGTAATACTGGGTGGTGGTTCCGGGGGGATCAGGGCATTAGAAGAGAGGGTAACCCTTTTGCCATCCCCACACCCTGAGTTTTCAGATCACGCGGAGGGCATGGCCTAGTGCGACCGATGTGATGAGTGGATGCACTACACATGCGGCGGAGTCAACGAAAGCATCGTCGATCGACCGTGGGCGTGTGGCAAGTGTAATGCTCGACAAGGCGAAGACACGGTTTCGATAAGTAGCGGATTAAGTCGAGCCAGTTCTTCATCCGAGTTTTCCATTTGCCTGAAGCAGTGGAGGAGCGGCAACAATTGGAACGCACTCGTTTAGACCTGGAGCTGCAACGTCGGCACATCGATGAGCGCCAGAAACTCGTCGACAACGAACTCGGTGGGGAGGAGTCAAAAATCCAAAATAGGCGCGGTTCACCCAGCAACCCGGTCAACGCAGAAGCTTCGTCCTCATCGAATAGACAACTCACGACAAAGCCGCCTTCCGATGCTAGGTCAGCGCCGACCGATTACCAATCAGCATCGTCCACCAACACATCTATTACTGCGGGACCTGTTCTGGTTTCCATTCCTCTCGTAGCACTAGAACCGAACACGGTATAAACGTTGCGTGGAAAAGGACTGACAAGCTGTCCTTTTGGAGCTCAGAAACCGGGTTGGGCTGTGCGAGAACCAGCGCGCCAACCCAACACCTGAACAGCTGTCTTTTCTACAAGATCAGCTAAAATTGTGCCGGATCAGCGCCGGAACCATTTTCGCGCAATCCTGCACCGTACAGCCACCAAATGTATTAGATAGTATGCTGTACATGGAGCGGCGGACTGGAGCCATCCCGAAAGCCAATCGGGACTTATCAGTGATTCCTGGAGACGAACATAATCAGATTTACTCTGAAGGTGGAGCAGTAGGAGGTATTGTCCAGCCGAAGCCTAAAGGGTTATGGAAGAAATCGGTGAGCCAAACCGGTTGGCCTGAGGTAAGTGAAGCAATTCCATCGTCAGAGATGCGACCGAACGACACTGAACCCCCAGGTAAGCGTCAAGCCTTGTATAAATTCGTTGAGTATACAAATGATATCTTTTACCACCGCCCCACAACCAATAATTCAACTACCCGAGAGCAGCTGCGATTGAACGCGCGCCCGGGAGAAAACTGTATGCCTCCTTTGAACACCCACGAGCAGCAGCGATACTCAGCTGACTACACCTGTCAGTCAGCTCGAACGAAAACCAACCGAAACAAAAGCCCGTAATCCGGCTTTTCGTTCGGTTGAAACATCTCTACCCCCTCGTCAATCAGTCAGTATCGCGCAAAACCAATCGATTCTCACGTAAGATTCAATGCGCCCCACACAACAACAACTTACAGCAAGCCAGTCCACAGTGGTTCGCCCCAGAACAAAGGTTGGCCAAAACCTCAAAATGTCCCTAAAAATATCCCTTATGTTTGTATTATGGTATTTTGATGGTTTTTGTCACATACAGACTTGAACGTGGGTGTTGGAAGCACTACTTTGCCAATATACAGCCGTTTTAGGCATCTCTGTGAATAGTAAATACTTTCATTTTACTGCTACATTCGGATTTTGAAAACAGATTGTTTCGCAACAAAGATGATCTCACTTGCCATAAAACTAGTTAATTCTATTCCATTTAATTCCATTACTTGATTGTTACTTCACAGTTACGTATTTCGACTTCAACCGTAAGGCCGTTATTGGTTTTCTCACTTGACTCAAGTGGTGGAATTAAATGGGATAGTACAAACTCGTCTTTTGAAAAGTGAAAAAAAGCTATAAATAATGTTCGTATCAAAAGACTTACTTGCTAAATACTGGCTGTGCATGTGCTAAGACAAATAATTTTATTTGAAACATCCACAATTATGGAATATTTTTGAAAAAAGTTGTATTTGAAAAGAATCAATTAATTTGCATGACACACGAACAACTTTTATTTCAACTGTGTACTTACATTTGTATTCTTCATAATCTTGACTCGAAATATGCTTTTCTTTTTCCTTCCTTGGAGAAAGTTTTGAAAATAAGAAACCTTGTGTGTAATATCTTTTAGTCGTTTGGGAAGAAAACTATCCAATTATTTCACTTAAAACAGCAAAAATAAAATTCAAATAAAAGTATATAAATGATTCCATCATTGAATAATTATCCTACGAGATAATTCCATTTTTCAGCTTTCATTTAATGCTTTCATTACATGTTTTAAATATTAAATAATTATATCGAACGTTTCAGCTTCAATCTAATAATTTAAAAAATGGCATTTGGGAGTTGGAAGGCGGACGATATTGAATTCCCAGGCAGCAACTTCATGGCGGTGCGTCGGCTAGAGTTCCTAGAACGCCGAATGGATCGTGACCCGACACTAAAGGAAAATCTCCACCGACGAAGGTATGACCTGAGGGTGACCATTTTTAGCCCCTTCTCCCTATACAACATGCTTAGATCAGAATCTCAAAATTCACATAAAGAAAAAGAAGGAACTTTATTTGTGAAATTGAGAACCTCTCGTCGAAAACAAGTCACGGGGGATGGGTCAGTGTTATTAAATATGTACCATTAATATAACATCTACCGTTATTGCTCGCTGCTGAATCGGTTAATCGCGATCGTCATAACCTTACAAAGCAATAAAGGCACGTCCCCGATCTACGACAACGCAGTGCCAAGCGATTTTGTTGTAATTGTTCCCGAACAAGAAAAAATGTTTGTTGTAATAATATACGTAAATAGGGGTTCAGTTTTGCCATTTCAGCACTCGTCGTCGCAATTGATTCCCATTGCAGCAGACGCGAATGAAGTGGACTGAGAGGTCCCTAGACAGCGGCTAATTGTGCATTCGTTGTCTGACAAATTGAGTGAAACAAGTCAGGGTCGAACCGCAATTGCCGTTTCCTTGCGTTGCGCGAGTAGATAAATTCGATCAACTCAATAGCAGTGTGGGGTGCAGTGTCTGAAAAATTAATAGTTGAAATATGAAATACGAATCAATCGTATAGGCGAGATTAATTTGAAGAGATCAAAGCGAAACCGTTTTAAGACATGTGATGAAGATGAACGAATAAAAAAATTACAATAAATTGGTTGGAATATTTGTAGTAACAAGCTTACAAAAACAATTTTAGCAAGGTGGATTGTGTTCCCTACTCAAATAAACAGTACAAAAGCCCACATATTTCCACATGGTCTACAGAGGCACAACTGAACTAACAAAGTTCAGTAAGGTCGGGGACATCACTCTAAATTCCGGTTGCATTTCCACATACTTAACAGTTGCATAGTCACAAACAAAACTTATTCCACTTGAACGGATTGCAATCCCCTCTCAATTATCCGATTGATATCTGTAATTGCAATTCTTTTGGATGAGCTGTCAAATCGGGCGTGCCAAAATACTTCTGTTCGCTGATAGCACGGGGAACCTTCATCCTTGTCACCTGCTGACAACATCGCCGCCGTGTTGCTCGTTGACACTGTCAGATGCGCCGATATGCACACACCAACAACACGATGATTGATTAATCGTCCATCATCATCGCGCGCGGCTGGCTGCGTAGTTGTGATGTCCACAGAAACCGCGTGCTTTCGGTGGTGAAATGTCTGGCGCTATCTCGATGGCTGTTTCCTGCCTGCCCGCCTCCCCAATATATTGATGATATCACATTGCGAATCGACCCAAAAGCGGAAACCGCGCAACATCATGGGGCCTCCGGTTGGTATATGTTCGGTGGCGCGGATTAAACATGTTCGCCTCTCTTGCGCCAATTGCATACATGGGGTGTGTGTCTCCAAGATATCATGACAAGCTGGAACTTGTTTTGGCGCCGATTCGAAATATTAAGGCTATATCCATTCGAATCGAAACCAGTCGACCAGCAGCATGTTAATGGGAAATTGGGACATCTGTGACAGGAAGGATGGCGGTCAATGAAGTTGTTGAGTTACATCCGTACAAGTTTGTTTTTTATTAGACCAATATGTCTAATGCAGGTTTCGCTTTTCGAAACTTATCGCTTGACACGATACAGTAGTTTATTTCAATTTTTTGGACACTGTTTCTCTTCACTGTATCTGGGCTTCTGAAGCGCAAAAAGTAAATATGACGGAATAATAGTTCTAGTTTTACCTAACTAGCAAGCAGTTTTTGTCACGCCGCTGCCCGAAACCCTTTACGCCGCAGATCTATAATTTCTCACGCCACTTCAATTTGTTATTTGATACCGGGAACTAACCCCAAAATGTGTGCAACTGCACTTTCAGTGAAATCAGTCGTGATTTCAATGACATTGAAACCACTGAATTTTATGGATTTGAACCACTAATAAATTATGTTTTATTTCTTCTTCGATTTAATTAGCCTTACGTTGATGGAGTCTTTTTGGGCAGTAATATTGATCATTCAATTAAATGTTTTGGAAGAAGGACTTACGTATGAATTCGAGGAAGCTTTTTTTAAAACTGGGAAATTGCCTTGAAAAGCGAGTAGCTGAACATTTAGAATGTAATTCAAATTCAAATATTCACGATGAGATTTAAGAACATTCAAATAATTTCTCGTATAGTTTCGAATGTATTTTCCGTAAAAATTCAACTGAATTTTCGATTTATTACATTCAAACATTTTTTTCGTGGAAATTCATAAAAAAACTGTAAAAAATCAAGCGAATTTCCCTGAAATTAAAAAAAATCCCGTGGGAATTAGAATGGAAATATGTGGAAATAATAATGAATTTCCTGTGGAAAATCAAACTGGTCGATAGAGAAGAGCCGAAGACCATTTCTAGATTCAACCAGAAAACATTTTTAGAATACTTTTTCTCAAAACAATTTATCGCATGAAAAACATGGAAAAAAACACGTTAAAAAAAACGAGCAATAGGTAATGTTTTCAACATAACCGCGAGTAGACGTAGGACTTGTATAAACGTAACGTATTTACATTAACTTCTAACTTTTGGATCTATGGAGTTTGATTAAAGGTATTGATATTGGAAACGACAACTTCCATGCTGTGTAGAATTATTAGCAATTTGTTTATTCAAAACTTCTGGAAATAAAACTAATAATTAAATACATAATTAGCAGGGTTTGCTCTCAATAGATAACGAACAACGATAAAAGAAAGGCAAAAACTGTTCCGAATCATAACAAGCTATGATAACAAATTTATCAAACTTGTATACAAGTGCGAAAAAACAGAATCGAATAGGCAGCCCCCACATAAAAATGGTGATTTCCGCTTTGTTTTCGCTCCTTTCGTGTTGGTTACTGCACAGCTGTGTATAACAAGTTGAAATGCATCATCAGAGCCAGTACTCCCCGCATTTGGAACTTTCTAAAAGAAATTTATCATGGGGTATAGCATCCCGAATCAGTTCTCTATCATGACAGCATGCGAAAAAAGTTTCTCGCGGTATGCTACATATCGTATATGTATGCAGAGATGATACGTGAGAAACTTGCTCTCTCTCTTTATTATTCAATCCCTGATAATTAGAATTGCTTTGTTCCTAACTATTAAGCCCTTATTTACTCAAGCTAATTTAGGACATTTATAGATTTCTTTTGATGGAGCAGTAACCCTACTAAAATAGAGGAGGTATGTACTGCTATTACGTCACGAAAAATTATTTAATGTTTTGATTCTAAACTCCGAGTCTACGTCAAGTTTAATAATATAATTTCTCAGAAAATGAAAAACAAAGAATAAGATAAGACTTTTTTAAAACATTTACATGTATACAGTGAAATTTTCTAATCTAAAATGGATATTAACACTATTGCTGATTGTGTATCTTTAATTGCTAATGCCTTCTGCAAATAAATGAAAGTATTATTCTATTCAAATTTTTATTTTCATCAGTGTAGTTGATTTTTTTGCTGGGGAATCAGAGCTGTTACAGTATAACCGTTTTAATGTACGTGTCGTTTAGTACCAAGCACAACTTAACATATGGTCAGTCATATGACATGACTCCTACCCATCCCGGTTTCATGTGGATTATGAAACCAATCACTTTCCGTGGATGAGCAATCCAAATCTCTCTGGGCTAATTTTATTTTTCTTCATCTACCACCGCTGCCATCGCTGCCTCAGCCATCATCGACATCTAACGGTGAAGTCCGAGCGATACGATGGGCGATCGCATTCATCGCATCTGATACCACTGCATCCGACCATCATCATGTACAGAATGACAAAAAAATGTTTCATGCAAATTCGCAGACCCACAGGCAGCTCTCCCGCTGGCGATTGCATGCTGTAATGACTCGCACACGTCAGGCACTGCTTCTTTTATACGCAAAGAAAATCTTCCGGTAGACCCGAAGGCCAGTAACATACCGCATTTTGATGTCCGTGTTAGGAATGCACGGGATTGGTTACATATGAAATTTTTACTGGCTTTGACAAGAATTGAAATTTTCAATAGCTTATCGTTAATAATCTTAAGTGTCAATGAAATAGGCAAAATGGTGGAGAGTGTCCGAGTCGATTGATATATAAATCTTAAAAATCCATCGAAAGATAAAGGCGCTAGTAACGTCTTCCCTTCCCTTCCAGCGTAACGCTCTCGATTTCCAAAAATCTAATTGACACCCAGTATAGTAAAGAAAGACGCAAGTCCTACGTCAAAAAATATGTTGCTGCTAAATTTCAAAGTGGATTGATCCGTCAATAAAATGGATGGATGAGGACTATTCAGTTTATAATATAATATATTCACCACACAATAATGCTAAACTCCCACACTTTAATCTTTTCTATTTGTTCGTATCACTAGATCTTACATAAAAATACTAGAATACATTTAAAAACGTATTCTCAAACCGAACAAAAAATCACCTCGGCCTAAGAACTTTCAGCCGCATCGTGCTCCCAAAAAGCCAGGAGCCTTTTTTAGTATGAAAAAAATCCTTCATCGTTAATAGGAAGACTGTCTAATACGTTGACGCTATCATGTTACTTACGATTCTCTCGATTTCAAAAAGTGAAAACAATATTGTTTTTAAGTATTTGGAAGGAATTTTGATGGGTAAATATATCTTCCAGAGGCGTCGCGTGGTCAATTCTTCAACCTGTGCACCGAGCGGTGTATTTTGGTTTTCAGTTGTTTGATATAGCTGCCAGGGTATCAGCATTAAAATTACGAGTAAGCACGCGCCGGTGATATTTTTTTTTAATTATATTTGTATTAGAAAAAAAAGTTAAGCATTCAATGATGTAAATTATGACGAGTTGATAATTGTTCGTGCTTCCCGTATCAAAGTTAAATATTTTAAGGGACCTGAAATGATACATCCAATATGAACGATGTATCTTCAACCGTGTTTCCCATATGTTTCATCTATCTGCTTCTAAGCTACATCTAATTTATCGAATTAAACTCAAACTAAACTAAAAGTGAAAGTAGGTTTAATTGAAAAACAAACCTATCTGGGGAATCATATTGCTTTTCAATATGACATATAAGACAGCTATTCAATGAAACGGTATCTTTTAATTTTAATTCAAGTTATTTCGTAGAATGAGACAAGTCTTAATAATTATGTGTTCATAAAATTTATATTAAGAATGATTAGACAGGTAATACACATTTGTAATTAGCATGTCATACATATCAGAAAAATGGGGTCTCTACAATGAAGCTTATACAGATATGTTCCGTTTTTATCAACACGGTCCGTGAGTTTCAGTTGATAAAATCGGAACATACATTGATACATTCGGATATGTACTCCAGAATAGTTTGGACGGCCTAGGACATCCGAAAAAATATTTCAACGATTTTCCAGTTATATCAGAACGCTACATAACAATGTTATCCTTCGTCCTGAAGTAATAAAGGGCAGACAAACCCGCAGCTTATCACTTTTATTTCGATGAGGGGAAGTCGGTGAAAAGAATCCTCTCTTGTTAGTTACGGTATTATTACCGTTAGTGCTTGAAATATTATAAATACAACATTTAACCAAAAACTAACCCAAGTTTGTTTTAAAATAAACTAAGGCTAAATCTCTAAAAAAATGATTGAATTTTCTTGTTGATATAACGGAATTATTTTTGTTGACGAAATCGGAGCGTGATAAAATCGGAACGTGATTAAATCGGAACATATCTGTAATCTAAACGTTACTCAATTATTAATAATTCTATTTTAGTTTATTCTTTTGATGAATCTTTTTTTTCCGAAGGGCTGTTTTCATACCACGTGGACAGATGTTAAACAATTTTAGATGTGTACTTCCCTCCATCAGCGATCCTGCAATTTTTCATTAATTTGTGTTAACCATGGTCATTTTCCTAGCCCTCTACCCGCTAAGTTGTCCACATGGTATACGAATAGCTTTTGGATATTGGATTTGATGGAAAAAATCATCATAAGCCATAATCCCAATCAATATGAAATATTAAAACGCTTGTGATCCAATGTGCTTATTCAAAACCGGACGTTCGCCATGGAACGCTTTGAGAGAGCAGAAAATTCATTCACCGCCTCTTTTCTTGTTCTATTTTGTTCCGATTGCGCGCTCTTCAACCAAGCGCGCATGCGCTGTTTGAAGCGGTATGGGTAGGTACCTACTCGGTTAGGCACCCAACCGATGTGCTTTTCTGCATCGGCACCAAACCGTGCACTGCAAACGATGAACGCTTTGGCTACCTCTACATCGCCGATTGCGGTTAAAGCGGATGACCTTCTTCTTCTTCTTCTTCTTCTTCTTCTTCTATATACATAAAAATGAATTTCTGTCTGTCTGTGCCTTATAGACTCGAAAACTACTGAACCGATCGACGTGAAAATTTGTATGTGGAGGTTTTTGGGGCCGGGGAAGGTTCTTAAGATGGTTCGAGACCCCTCCCCGCTTTGGAAAGGGGGGCTCCCATACAAATGAAACACCAATTTCTTCATAACTCGAGATCTAATCAGAAAATAAATCAATTTTAGGCGAAACGAAGTTCGTCGGGTCTGCTAGTACATAATAATGCGTGTATGATGCATGGCAAACCGTTCTCTGCTGAAAGTGCACGTGTTGGACATGTGGCGGTGCGTCGTCGTTCCGGTATCGTGGAGTAAAATATAACGCGCCCCCATCGTTGGATTTCTGGTGCCTCATATCACATGTCGCCTGCAAAAATTCCGTTGAGATTTTACGATTATGTATTTATACTCAATCGTTAAATTTGTACTGAACATATGACAAATGCACATAATCCAAGTATTTGTATAAGAATGACAAGAAATCTATTGAGAGTTTAAATGTTAGGGACAAAATTGCTACCTGTGCAGTGCACAGGTTGCACATGCGGACGCGACGCCTCTGCTTCTCAACCAAATAAAAATGATTATGAATAGAACCATCCGGCATCACGTTGTCGTGGAACGTGCATATTTTTGTTTACGTCGCATTTCCTACCGCCCCGAGAGAGAGAGAATGAGAGTACACGCTTAAAATCAATAACACAGAGATGTGTTTGCATCACACAAAACGGACCTAATGCGGAACATCCCCTAGATGAGCGATAGTTACACAGCCACAAAAATAGCTCGTGTAGTTTTATTGAAGCTTTGATTTCCATATTTTTAACAGTATTTGGTTCCTCATGAAACAAGGAATCTGTACAAACGTTTACATGTTGAAAAGGACCGTTATCACGACCGTACGAGGCATTTTTGTGCCTGTGTAACTATCGCTCATCTAGGGGATGTTCCGCATTAGGTCCGTTTTGTGCGATGCAAACACATCTCTGTGTTATTGATTTTAAGCGTGTAAGATGTCGAGAGATTGCGTATGCCGAAGAGACTTGGGGTATACCGGATAAGCCATCGCTGTAACTAAAATGCGTGCTGCACCTTGTTTATTTGAATCAAATAAAAGCTTTTTCAATCGATGTTTAGCTCGAATAGCTATTTTTTCAACAAAGTTGAACCCCATTGCAGTATTACACGGCCCACAAAATTCAGGAAAAGTTGCTCCTTGCCATAAAAATCAATTAAATAATGCAGTCGTACGCATGTTAGGCCGGGAATGGGGTAAGAAACCCTATCAACAAAACAATTCTAACTCAGAAATTTGCGAAACAGGCCGGACTCGATTATCCGGAGTATTGAAAAAAATTTACTCCGGATAATCGAACCCTCCGGATAATCGAGCCATTTTTTGTTGTCGCTGAAAATTAAACTTTTGCTCAAATAATCTTTATTCTAGTTAGGGGAAATGACGGCTTTGGCAGGTTTTGTTCCATTATTGTCAGGGGGGTTTTCTATAACTAATTATGCTCAAATTTGGTCTGAACATTCTTTGCATATCAAAGAATATTGTGGCCAAATTTCATAAAATTTGGCCAACAAAAACCCCTCTGACAATAATAGAACAAAACCTGCAAAAGCCGTCATTTCCCCTATATAAAATCTAATAAAATATCCCGTTGGTCCGTTCATGAATTCTACCGTTACAGGTCAGCTCCGATCCGAAAATCGTCGACGCACATAGGGGTATTTTCGCAATCTAGCCGGAATAAATTATTTTATTCCTCAAACTGCTATATTTCACCTTATTTTATGATACTGTGATGATAATTTAGCTGAAATATCAGTTTTCTTGTTTTTCACTTTTTGACCCATGTGCTTTACCCTTTAAAACCCTGAAAAACATTGATAATTTTAATTAATTCGTTCTCGTCATCGCTTCTACCGAAATCAGTTCAACTCTATGCATTTGCAAGGGGAAACATAGAGCTAAAAGATGGCGTCATGGAAATTGCTCTATGACTCTCCCTCTTTTCATAGGGATGTTGAATGTATGATATAGGTCATAGATGCCTTAAATACAGTACCAAACTAAAAACATCCGCTTTCAAAATGGCGCAAATTTGCGCAAGATTTTTCTTCGGGATCCTAAAATATAGACATAAATGCGTCCTCTCTATAATGAAATATTACCGAATATCATCGAATAAGTGTTTTATGCTTATTGAAAATATGAGGAACATTAACTAGTTTTAGCTCGAAAATGGACTTCGAATTACTCTTTTGTATTTCTGTTTAGAATCATTTATTCTTGTCAAAAACACGTTCACATGATACTATTTTGTCTACTTTTTCATGGTATGTACTGATCTGTGGATTACTGTGACAAATATTTGACCACAATAAAACATACCGAACGTAATCAAATTCAACAGAAAAACCGGTAATTTTCTCAATGAAAAACCCCTAACTTTCTAGAAGTGTAGTGGTAAAACTTTAAATCTAAATAGAAAACCTAGTACTAGGAGTGGCTCGTCTACTATTCAGAGAAGTTTGAGACATATTTAGACTGCTCTAGGACAATTTTGAAAATTTAACTTTATTCCGGCTAGAATGTCGAAATACCCCTATGTGCGACGGCGGCGCTTGTCATAATTTAGGTCGGCGAAGGCTTGGTGATTTATTTACCACGTTCGTAACGTGAAGTTTTATTTTCAGAAGATTTTTAAGATATTAACGGGAGAATCTTTTTATTTCGCCCGAAAAATCTAATGAACTGTCCCTGGAGATTCTTTCAAGTTTTTCGAATTTTCAACAGGAAATGCTCTAAAGTCTTCACAGGAATTTCTTTGAAATTATCACGGGAAATTTTTTATAAGTTTGCGTATGCCGCCGGGCATGTACGCTTCGGTTTTGTTTTCTTGGGAGTTTCCTTGTGATTTTTATTGAGTTTCGCAAAAGCTGTTTCCGGCGGAATTTCAACTGGAGGTTTTCGGGATTTCTTTGGATGGATTCTACGTGAATTTTTTATGTTGTCCATTGGTAGGGAACGGTTCGGCATTTCATCCCATAGCTCCTATTTCCATCTCATCAAAAACAAAGCAATGAAAAGGAATTTGATTTGTTTCTTATTTTTGTGACGAGATTGGTGCTGTATTTCTTTGTTTTGCGATGAGATGGATATATATTCAGTGAGATGGAAAACGGAACATTTCCCCCAATTCTTCGGAAATTCTACGAGGAAAAAAACGATTGTGGAAAACGGTTTGACGGTACGGTACGACCAAACTAGTCATTTGGCTGAAGAAGGCATCCCAAGTAACATTTTAAGTTTTATAACACTCTTGAAGACCATATTTCGCTCTTCAAGAGTGTAATAAAACCAAAATGTTACTAGGGATATGCTCTTACAGGTCGTTTGGTTCCCGTTCAATCCTCGTTCAATGTGTCACACTTTTTGTATGAGGTATCTAAAAAAAAATTATGGATTGTCACACTTCAGGAACCCCCCCCCTGTAAGCGTTACGTAATTTACGGATGTTCCCTAAACACAAGGATTTTTCAGCGCCATTTGTTGTTACTATGAATATAGAACTGGTGTTTTAATCCATACATGGACCACCGTTGGTGAAATAATTATTTTTTCTTCTAAGTATTGAGGCTGTTCACAAATTACGTAACGCTGAAAGGAGAGGGAGGGGGTCAGGACGTTACGATTATTACAAACCAATTACACCTTCCATATAAAAACCGTTACGATGGAGGATGGAGGTACAAAATCTTCAAATTTAGCGTTACTGTCAATGATTTGGCAGTCCGAAAACGGAATATAAACGGTTGGAGCTGTTGAAAATTCAATAAATTGAGATTGTTATTAATATCCCAAATTTCTGAGCTAGAATTGTTTCGTTGATAATTGGATTTCATTCCTAGAAGGTCAGATAATATATTCAACGAAAAGAAAACAGATTTCGAAAAAGATTGATGGTTTAAAAAACATCGAAATACAAAGTGTCCTCTTTATAAACAGAACAGTCCTTAGGCGCCATTTTGTTGGATTTAAACTGTTTTATCTCTCTCAAAAATTACAGTTGATTGACAGTGTATTATAAAATACGATAAAGCAAACTCCAAGAAAATTGACCAACCAGTCTGATTTTTCATGTAGAAGTGTCCTAACAATATTTTTTTTTCTTTATTTAGGTGTTTTTTTAATCTTGAAATTAAGTTCAACACCATCTCTCAATAAACTGAACAGTCTGTACAAAAAAACAAATAACAAATATTCGAATCTGGTGATTCATTCGTGGTTCAAATCCGTAGAAAATAAAACTGAGGGGTATAACAGTTTTGATCTTTTGAAATTCAAATGTTATAAAAATGAATCTAGAACAACTGCTGGGAAAATGGATGTTTCAGATTCAAAATGACAGCCCAGAACAATTCGAATCATTGCTGATTTTGCTCTAACTATTTTAAAAATCGATAGTTCTAGACCAACATTTAAAAAGGGTCTAACAACCCATATTTATTCTTTTCAGTTCTTTGTCTATGTGCGTAGACAAGAAACCAGTAAAAATAAATTTAGACTGTTACATCCTTTTCAAATGTTGGTCTAGAGTCAACCACAAATAAATTGAAGAATCTGTTGAGCGAGTGAACATTTTTGCATCTGCCAATATTTTGGCATTCATGTTGACTTATTTTACCTTGAATTATTATGGATTTGATTATTGTTACTATTGCTCTGCTCTGCTATCCTTTTCTTTTTTTGTGGCGTAGAACTACGTCCATTGAGTTGAACTTTTGTGATATTCCTCTGATTACTGTTAACTATTCGCATCTTGAAGATTAATCACCATTTGTTTATTTTGTTTCTTGTATATCTTCAATTGACTATATCTGTCTCTATGAAGTACTCAAGTAAACAACGTAAGTCGCGTATTTTCCCAGTCCGGCAAAATTGAGTTGATAATACTTGTGACAGATATATGATGCGAAAATCACTGTACAACATAAAATCATATATCTGTCACCCAGAATCACGGTGGTATTACCCAAGCAATGATGATTCTACGCTGATACGTACCCTGCTCTGCGCCCGTTGTATACAACGTTACAGGTACAGTGCAAAGCAAATTTAAATGCAAGGAATGCTAGTAACGCAAACAATGGCGCCATCTGGTTGCGATCACTACCCATCATTGACGTTAAAACATAATAAGAAAAATGTCTTTTTTCTTGTTGGAACTAATTATTTTCCAACAATTAAATGAATATTTCATCGCCTACAAGAACACTTCTTAAGTGTTTTATATTTTATTATCGATCAAAAAGAATTAGAAAATTGATTTATGTAAGTAATACTTAACAGCACAGATATCTCCATCAATCCTTTTACTAGTTTTAGCATAAAGTGTCCAGACTTCTCGGATTATGCAGAACTGTCCTGGATTCAGCCTGCCCGAATTGCCCGGAAAATGTCCCGCATTATCACATGATGAATCTGTAAATTCTGGATAAGCTATGGCATTGGTAAGAAATTGGATTAAAAAAATTGATCCAGATCCGAAAAACCACCCGAAAAAAGAAATCTGGGACACTCTAGAGGGTCTACTGAACTTGGAGAATGGAGATTTAAATATTTTTAAGAATCTAGGCCATTTCGCCATTTCCGTATATGTACTGAAAAATCAACGAAAATTGAAATAATTTGTCAAACTCTGAATAACGCAGGAATCTAAGAAATCTGAAGTATTTGATTACTCGAAAGGGGTTTTTAAAGAATGTGGGAAGATTAAGAACTTGTATGATTTTCGGAGTTAAACGTGTCTGAAGATATTCTGTAAAGTTAAGGTCATGGCAATGGTCCAATCGAAGTTCTAGAATCTAAGAAAATGGGATATCAGAAACTCATTCACTGCAACAGCAATCTACGGTAATACAAACCTGAAGGGAGTTCGGAAAAATTATCACCATTTAGCGATCGCGCTCATACCAGTCCAGTCCAGTTCTCGTAGGTATGAGAACACTTTCCACATGGATCGCACCCGGTGAGACGGCGGCAATGAATCGCTCGGCATCGGTACAGAAACCCCCAGCAAAGGGCACACTTAGCGGGGTACAGTGTACTACGGCCACATTGTTTTCACGATCATTCCACACAGAGCGTAGGTACAGCTGACCTCTCCCACTCACGAACCCTCTGGTGAACGGTTTGGATTGCAAATATTTTATTCACATCGTTAGCTCGTTCGCTGCTGCCGGCTTTTTTCACTTTGAACTTCGCTACTCCGCCGAGTCGGACGGGGACCGAAGGAAAACCAGGCGCGGAGAGGCTCCAGTTTTTCCACCAACCGCGGCACATTCCTTTCCAGATCAATTTAGCACACGAGGAGGAGTAGTTTACTGGTTGTTGCCATGAATGAATACTGAATACGAGTTCCGTTTCGTTTGTGGTAGTCGCCTCGACTCGATAGCAACTGCCCCATCTCCCAGGTTCACTTCCATAATCTGATCTGGGTCTATATTATAGCATCGATGAGGGGAACTAGTAGCCGATCGAGATAAGATCTACTACTCGCAGATGATGATGCCTCTTCGGAATGACATGCAAAGGCTACCGGAGATTTGAAGAGTAGGATTGACCACCCAGGTGGTGGTGGTGGCCGACGGTTTTAGGTTCAGGTTCATCAAATCTGACAAAATTGACATCCGTTTTCCGTTTCTTCCACACGGGGGGTTCGTTTTCTGCTGTATCGTAAAGCTTGTTCACTCGTTGAACTTGCGAGATAAGCGATGGAGAGCCGAAAAAGCCAAACCTTGCATAACGGGAGAGAGAATCCGCTCTTACAACCTACGTAAACGCAGCGAGGAACCTTCCCTACCGCCGCCATGCCTTTCCGTTGCGGCGCATTCGCGACGTGGGGCCCATTATACCGAAACATCGATCTTCGAATCAATTGTGTATTTGTGTTCCAGCCCAGCCCAGCCGCTGCGTCGTGGCGTATCGTAAGGAGGAAGACATACCGCTGCTGCTGTTGCGGCGGAACCATTGCTTCCCGGTGATGGCGAAGGTGACGAGAAGAGGTGGTCACCAAACTGGTTCCTCTGCTTTTCACTGTGCCAAACTCGACGTTCGCGTCGTGGCCAATGTTGGTGTCGCTCGGAAACACGTAAACCAAATCGAAATTTTCCTTGCCTGCGTCGTTCGTGTTGCCGCGCGCGCGTTTTGGGAACGTGGAAATTCTGGTTTTATTATTATTGTGAAACCCGTTTGGCGCATTGGTTGCGGATGGTTGATGGAGTAGCGTTTTCATGTGGGTACGTTGCAGAGGTTTATGCGTGCCCGAAATCTAGGGTGATAGCACTTTTCGCACTGATTGTTTATGCGTTATGCTGGTCAGATACCAAGTCCTGATGGAAGGGTTGTTTTTTTAAACCACCTTCCTGTCAAATAGGGTATCGGCAGGTATTCACGGGAGGCTATTGCGCTTCGGCACACCTCTCTAAAGCCGGAATTGCATCTTTAAGTTCAATTTTAACTAGCTGCATCATAATTGCTGGAGTGAGCACACAAATTACGGAGGAGTTTAGGCAAAAAAAGTTTTTATCTTAGTTTGTTTTACCCTGTGCTGGGGATACCATAGGTAACCCTACCACGTGGAATTGAAATAATCGAGTGCTGTAAAAACATAAAATCAAAAGAGTCGTTTTAGATTTATGTTTGACATTCTTCTCCAAGCCTTTGATTGACTCAACCGTGATCTTTTTAGAGCCAACTGCTTCGACTTCACTTTAAAGCTCCTATTATCTGTCTTACCTCAATACAAAAGAATCACATATACCAGTTATTTTGTTTTTTTTTTCGCTCACTGCCAAAACATGAGATTATCGAGATTCATTTAAATTCTTACAACTCCCGCATGATTCAGATGAATCGCAATTCAAAACTAATTAGAATAATCGAGGACGATGACCGCACGAGGACCTTCTTCGATAGCACACAGCCAGCGAGTGCGGGGTATACCACGGACCCGACGTCCTCTTCCAGGTTCGTTAATAAACATCACTTTTACAGCTCTTTTCCCGGAATACTCACTACATGCCCAGCCCACTTTTGCTGCACGATAGCTGCACTTTTGTACACTTAGTACTACTACTCGTCTTTCAGCCACCCCTGCGCGGTCGGCAAATAGATTTTCAGTGCTGTCTTGAAAGGAGGCTTCCGAGCCTCTTGAAAGGAGGCTTCCGAGCATCTTGAAAGGAGGCTTCCGAGCCTCTTGAAAGTAGGCTTCCGAGCCTCTTGAAGGAGGCCTCTTGGAGGCTTCAGGCCTCTTGGAAGGAGGCCTGAGCCTCTTGGAAGGAGGCTTCCAGGCCTCTTGAAGGAGGCTTCCAGACCTCTTGAAAGGAGGCTTCCAGGCCTCTTGAAAGGAGGCTTCGAGCCTCTTGAAAGGAGGCTTCCAGGCCTCTTGAAAGGAGGCTTCCAGCCTCTTGAAAGGAGGCTTCCGAGCCTCTTGAAAGGAGGCTTCCAGGCCTCTTGAAAGGAGGCTTGAGCCTCTTGAAAGGAGGCTTCAGGCCTCTTGAAAGGAGGCTTCCAGAGCCTCTTGAAGGGGGCTTCTGAGCCTCTTGAAAGGGGCTTCTGAGCCTCTTGAAAGGGGGCTTCCGAGCCTCTTGAAGGGGGCTGAGCCTCTTGAAAGGGGCCTGAGCCTCTTGAAAGGGGGCTTCTGAGCCTCTTGAAGAGAGGCTTCCAGGCCTCTTGAAAGGAGGCTTCGAGCCTCTTGAAAGGAGGCTTCCTGAGCCCCTTGAAAGGAGGCTTCTCAGCCTCTTGAAAGGAGGCTTCCGAGCCTCTTGAAAGGAGGCTTCCGAGCCTCTTGAAAGGAGGCTTCCGAGCCTCTTGGAAGGAGGCTTCCAAGCCTCTTGAAAGGAGGCTTCCAAGCCTCTTGAAAGGAGGCTTCCGAGCCTCTTGAAACGAGGCTTCCGAGCCTCTTGAAACGAGGCTTTCGAGCCTCTTGAAAGGAGGCTTCCGAGCCTCTTGAAAGGAGGCTTCCGAGCCTCTTGCAACGAGGCTTCCGAGCCTCTTGAAACGAGGCTTCCGAGCCTCTTGAAACGAGGCTTCTGAGCCTCTTGAAAGGAGGCTTCCGAGCCTCTTGAAAGGAGGCTTCCGAGCCTCTTGAAAGGAGGCTTCCGAGCCTCTTGAAAGGAGGTATCAATAACCTTTTATTGGGGGGAAAAGGGGGAAGGGTGCGGAGGGGAGGGTTTGGATGTACATGAAAGTATAACTATTCGCCTTTAGTGAAAATTCTAAATAAAAACCTGAATTACGAAATAAAGAAAGTCGATTTTTGATTTTCGGCCACCTGATTCCCCAGAACTATGTTAGGCACCCCTTCCCGGATGTCAACTCGCCCTTTCTAGCCCTGACTATCACCTCCTAATTCACGAGATCCAAATACGAATCGCGACTAACAGAGCATAATAAAAACCGAACACAATTTTTACATACCATGATATTGATAACTTATATAAATTTTGTTCTTAGTAGCCATTATCTGTCAAATGTTGTAACAATATTTTATCATAATATGATTTGAAAAATGCCTAATACCGAAGGGTCCAAAATTAGGCAATAAAATGGTTGTAACTAGTCTCCCAGCCAAAGATATCACTACGCTGATGTAATTTGAAAAGGTTGCCTAATTTGTAATGGGCTTAGTTTTATGTTTTGCAAAATACATTTTGTTGGTCACAATCTGGAGACCCATCAAGATCTGTAAAACATCTCAACTGTAGAGTAAACAATATACTTTGTATCTGATTCTGTTATAGATGAATCCAAGGGTGCCGGTGAAAAACGCGACAGGTCAGTTACTCACCAACCCAACTGATCAGCTTAAACGTTGGTTCGAACAACTTCACCAAGTTTCGATGCCCGACCAATTATCAACGGCATGAGCCTAGGGTGCGACGCATTCCCCGGGTCAAGTTCCATCATTGCAGGAGATTGAAGCAGCAATCCGAAGCATGAAATGCAACAAGGCTCCCAAGGTTAATGGCATTTCAGAGATGCTCAAAGCTGACCCCATCCTAGCTGCGCAACATTTGCATTAACTATTCCGCAATATCTGGGAAACCACGACTGGATACAGTGTGTCTTAGTGAAGGTCCCAATAAAGGGGATCTGACTGAACGCATAAGCCAATCTGAATCTACATCATTTTTCATTAGAAAACAATGGGGAGAAAAACCCGAAAAATAAGTCAATCACAGAAACACATTCGTTGGCTCTGAAATATATATTTTTTTCGACCGAAAACATAGCCTTTTCGATAGCAGAGTGAATGGAAAAATATAATTAACCTTCACCGTAGCAATTCATAACCATGCAAATTAAAGATATACATTATCTCGAGCTATTCATATCAAGGTGTAAATCCCTTGTCTAAGTAGATTAGATTCTAATTATCAATTGAAAGAATGCATACCTACTAAGTCAAGCTTCCTCGTAAGCTAAACGTTTGATATTTGGTTCCATTTAAATTTCGATATTTTCATTACGTTAGATGTTAATAAACTTGGCTGTGCGCAAGTCCAGAAAATGAACAAATTGATATTAATATTGCAAAAAATAATGATTGTGTTTCTGGTGACTAGAACACACAACCTCTAACTCTCTAGATAGGCGTGATAAATTCCCACACAACAAGACCTGAATCCGAGAAAAACGCCACTGCAGTTAACTCAAGTTATTCAACTTCAGCTAATTATCGGCCGAACCACCGAATAGTATTCAAATAATTTCGTTTGACGTTTGAGTCTGTTTCGTTAACAAATCTACAAAGCAAAATAATAAAATACTAAAAATGTCGTGTTTTTTTCTTAGGAAAGTAGTTGAAGCGATTTTTAGTTCGGATTACGAATAATCGAGTTTGACTCGACCTCTTTATTTCTTAAGATTTTCCCATACATGATACAAATGCTGTTTTTTATATGAAGCGTTCCCATAAGAGCATGTTCATGATTTTCACTTTATTAGTGAAAAGAGATTTTCGAATTTTATCGACATAAAACGGTTCCGGTTTTCATCGGGCCTCTTATTTTCGAACAAAGGACTCAAATTAGAGTGCATTTATGTCACCCAACCCAATAACATGCTTCAGTGGTAATATCAACATGGAACGTGAATTCGATCTACATTTCCCTCATAATCCATATTAATCACGATTCCAATCTTAGAGAGAACACAAAATCCCAATTTTACTACCAAGCACAGCCGTGACCGTCGTCATTATCACAGCACAATATCAATGTCGGCTCATCAGCAAGCGTTATTCACCTGAGAGCGCGGCCGTTAGTTTATCGTTGGAACTATCAAATTAGACACTCGCGCCTCGGCTCGCTTGCTGAAACCAGTTTTGTTTGTTCGTCGGTCGGTCGGAATTCGGCGGAACTGAAACAATAGACCAGCTCAAACTCTATCATAACTAGCCGCCACCACTTTGAAGGCTGGAATGCTAAAATCCATCGTTTCGGTCGGTTGGCCAGTTTCAGTAAATATCGAACTGATTATTTGGACGAAAGCACCTGTTTCTGAAATTCGATGCGCTTACTATAGTAAGCACACTTGATGGTGAAGTAAAAAAAATCGCGTTATTTCACAGCTCAATCCACCTTATCTTTTCTTCGTTGATACTTTCACTTAGTCGAGCTTCATTTATGGTGAAATGGGGGTGTTGGCTATTTTATTGAGCTTGGCGCAAATCTAATAGGGTTTGTTTACAAACAAATTGAAATTATTTCAGTCACCAATTACCAACGGACGTTCAATTCTATTGTCATGGACAATCGTAAATTTCGAAGGATCGGGACAGTCGCCAGTGGATCGTCAAGGCCTGAAACGAAAACTCGATTCGTAACGTAACCGGAGCACTTTAAATTAATCGATCCAACCAACATTGTGTTTGTTATTCAATCAACATGCCTGCTCGGAAAAAAGTCGCTTCGTCTGCTAGGAAGTGAAACTCAATTCTCCACCGCCGACAACAACATCGAAGGACTGACCATGACTATAGAAATTGTGTTTTCTTTGTTGGTTTAGTTGGCAGTAGGGTTAGTTGCTCTCGTAAGGTGGGTATGGTGTAAAACTGCATTCGATTGCTGCTGCACTGCACCGTAATCTACAAACCAGTCCCTTGCAGCCGGCTTTAGAAGTCTACATACGCGAGAAGACGACAAGACGACGCGGCGCGACAAGGGCGGACACAGCGAGAAGGTGCGATTCAGTCCGGTGATTTTTCGAATTGGTTGGCAGCTATCAACTTCTCCGGTTTTCTCTTTTTGCCCCACCGTTCCTTCCAGTCCGGTCGCACGACGGTCACTCGATACGAAGCTGGATGGGATGGGCTTCCTCGAAAGTGTCACACTCTATACCTCCGTCGTCGTCATCGTCGTCGCAGTTGCGCATCGTCTTCTCTATTTAGGCCGTTTAATGAAAAGAAAAATCACGATCGTAAAAAGTCGTGATGGTTATGGGGAGGATGATGAGGTGGCGGAAACAGCACAGCGGTGACGAAGTCACGCTTCATCTACGACGGATAATCGGCGCGTTTGTAAGAAATATCTCCAGCGAATGTCGCGGGGGCAAGTTCAAGGTTGACGTGGAAAGAATTTGAAGAATCTCCAGCGTGGAGAGAAAGTTTCCTGCCCAATGTTGTACCGTAATGTGCATTCTTTCGCGCGTAATAATTCCACTATCATAAGTGTACTTTTATCGAAAATACGGATTTTATTTCGGAATCGCATTAGTGTGAGGGACCGTACATTGATTACGTGAGTCCTTATGGGCGGCGGTTTGTTGGCCGTTATTTAACTTTTCATACAGACAAACAAATTTGTCTGAGAAAAAATCACTCACGAAATTAGTTTACCGCCCTTAAGCTTCGATAATCCCATTTCTTCTTCTCTTCTCCACGGCTCTACATTCCAACTGGAACTTGGCCTAGCTTTCCAACTTAGTATTCTATTAGCATTTCCTCAGTTATTTCCCCGTAACGCTGGGTAGACACCTATGCGTGGTGTGTTACGGTGTAAGATCTACCACGGTCATATTGTCAGCTACTGGCAAATCCTGACCAAACGAATACCTTTCGCAATATCCAACTCCGTGGTACTTATGAGGGTATCGCTGAGTCGGGCGGGCCTCTCGTTAAGTAAGTACTACATTAACACTTCCTTCCCCTCCCAAGTAACGGTGAAGATGGGCGTGGCCAGGAGTAGTAATCCTCATGCTTTTGTGATTTTTATCCTAGATTGAAATCAAGGACCACACCCACCTTGATTTCTGATTTCAAGCTGGATAAGGATTTCAAAAGAAAAACATGAGTATCACTAGCTTTCAATTAATAAATGAGAAATTGACAATTTAATACTAAGTTAAAAAGCAGGCGAAGTTCCAGTTGTAATATAGAGCCATAGTAGAAGAAGAGGAAGCGGTACATAATTGAGGTGGTGGAAAACGAAGCAATCTGATATCCCATCATGCTTGCTGACTACACCCAGGCTCCCAGGCAACCGTTACTTGGTGTAATTTTTTTTGTAAGGCTCCATTTGATTTTGGCAACACGTTATAGTGGGAGGAGCGACGACCTCGATAACAGAAGTTGGCATGAATTTGCCTTGCATAAGAGCTAAAATACCAAAAGTTTATATGTAAAATACTGCAGGCATAACATGTTTAGGTATTTTAATGGCAAACGAATAATAATTTGTTACGTATTTGGTATTGTAATAACAGAGCATGTTATGCCTGAAGTATTTTGCATTTAAATTTTTGGTATTACTCCTTTGGTATTTTACCTCTTATGCAAAGCATGTTCATAACAGTGTAAGGTATCAATAACAGAATTAAATATTATTAAGTTATTTTCTCCTGTCTTGTTTAGCAAATTTTCAGCCTTTTCTGTCAAACGACCATTTCGGCTAAAAGGGATTTCCGACCAAATGACATGTTTGAAAAGAAACGACTTTTTGTGCTGTACGACATTTTTGCCCTGCCCATTTTCGATATAATAACTGTTTCCACTAAACGTTCATTCGGCCGAAAATGGAATAGGGCTAGATGATTTTCGGCTTAACGTGTTATTCGGCCAAGTGACATTCGAACAAAATGACTTTCCGGTGGATGAACTTTGTAAACTAGGCCGAACTAGTTCTTTGGCTGAAATGTTCGTTTGGCAGAAAATGTTATTTCTCGCTTAACATGATAATAGGCCTCCTTGATAACACTTTGTGTTTGCTTGTCATTTATAGACCCTTTGTTTATGGCGTTTTTCAAACGTAAACACGGAATAAGGCTTTTCGGGAGAGAGAATTTTTCTTTCCGAGCTCGGTCCGAGACGGTTCGGAAAAAATCCCGTTGTTGGCCCCGAAGTTGGAGAAGGCTTATTCTTGACAGAAAAAAAACGAGTGGCTTGGGCGTTTTTTAGAGTGGACCTACACATATTTTGAAAATAAATAACGTTATAGTAGGCCCAATCAAAAATTAGCTTTTTCTAAGTAATTTAATTGAAGATGCGCGACATTTTTATACGATTAGTAGCTATTAGAGGATCTATCGAAGGGTATTAAAATTAAATTTGTTTACTTTTTATTGTGGGCCCTTATTAATTGTTAAGCGAGATTTGGCCGAAAATGTTCTTTGAGCGCAATGGACACACGGCCGAACAGATCATTTCGCCGAATATTTGGCGGAATATGTCATTTAGATGAAAATGTCGTTTGGCCAAAATGTCAGCACGGCACACGCAGCAGAATTTTGAGCGAATAAAACAAAAATATACATAAAGCGAATTATTGAATTTAAAAGATTTTTTGTTTTTCTACAATATTTTCATATTGAATCAACATCATGATTTAAATGTCAGCAATATTTATTATTGATCATGGCTTACTTCAACTACAATCGGCGTGTACTTTTTATGCGTATTCATCGAGTTTGTTGATATTATATTTGAGGAATACAGTGGCGTTTGCGTAACCTGAATCTACCTGTGGATTGGATTTAAATTTAAAGAATTGATGTGCGGAAATTCATATGTAAAATAACTAGATTTCGTTCAGTTTAAACGACTCCGAAAGTTTTATTTTCCATTCGAGCAGAAAAAATATCAAAATTTTCTTTTTTGCATCAGTGCACAGCTAAAAAGTGAGGTTACGCGACGCCGCTGCAAAAATAGTGTTTTCGTGAAGCAAATCTACTGTTAGAAATTGATTCGTTTGACCGAAATGGTCGTTTGGCAGAAATGGTCATTTGACAAAACCACTTTCAGTCAAATGGCATTTTCGGTCAAATCGTTTTCGATCTAATAACCATTTCGGCCAAACGATTATTTTTCGAAATGAAATTTGGCTAGATGACTTTCGACTTAACGTGATTTTCGTCAAATAGCTTTCCACCGTATGACTTCCGGCCAAACGATTGAGCAATTTCCGGCGGAAGTTCCGAAGAATTTCTTATGGTTAGTACGAAGATTTTTTCATGGAAATCTAAAGAAATTCCTTCAAACTTCCGGAAATTCCCGTTGAAATTCCAAAGATTTGAAATCCACATTTTGAACAATTTTCGCAGAAACTCTAAAGAATTGCCAGTAGATTTTTTTTTCTTAGAAATTCCGAAAAAAAACCTTGAAAACTTTGCGTGTATTTCGAAAGATTTTCTGTGGAGATTCAGAAAAATTTTCCGTGGAAATTCCAAATATTTTCATACAACTCCATCCATACAACTTCCCATGAAAATTTCAAAGAATTTCCCGTGGAAACGTCAAATAATTCCCGTGGAAAATACTTTCCAGTCCAGAAAAAAATCTTCTAGAAACGAACGCAATAAAAAAAAATCGTTACGCCGCCGACCAAAATTACAACAAACGCCGCCGACGACAATTTTCGGACCGAAGCACACCGCTACCCACAGGTGGATCTCGAAACAGCTGGGAATCGACGATTTGATTGTGTCCTTGCACGCAAGGAAAGTGAAGAATAATTTTTAGAGAAGTCTCTATTTAGTATTAGTATCAATTAGATTAGAGAGTTAATTATTGCTCGTCCTTGATAAATGTTATTGGCAACTTATTATATAATGACATTAAATTTTATTGAATTCTTGGTGGGTAAATTCAGCTATCCTTGTAGAAAAAAGAGGAACACAAAACCCCCGAGGAAGTATGAGAATTCTTATTTTTTTGTCTCTCTAAAAAGGATTATAAAACATTTGTTAACTCACCTCTAAAATCGTCGCCGTACGCGTAATCCAGAGTTGTGGCTGTTCAGACAGTACGATGCAGCCGAAGAAACAAAAACTCGCTCCACGGTTTAATTCACACGCACAATCCGTTCACGCTGGCAGGTTCTCACGTTTTTATTTAGTTTTGTTTTGTCAAGTCGTTATGACACCTTGGACTGATCCAATTCTTCACCTACTCAATCACTCGATTGCACTAAATCCATAATAGCACTGCTCACTTTTTCAAAGTTTGGGGGGTAGCCCCACGAAGCTTACAATATTTTATGTTTTTCAGAATCACTTTGTTCGATGCTAGAAATCACGATACTGCAATACAAGACATTTATTTTCTCAATTTAGAATGATCACTGTTTTACTTGTTATTTACACACGCTCAAATCGATTTTTTACTGTTTCGATTTCCAATAACATACAGTTTACTATGTGTTTGGTTAATTCGCCAAGCAGTCTAAAACATAAATAATTGTGCACAATCTCTTATTTGAGCCATCAAAAGTTCGGCAAATTATAAAACTATAAATCGTTTATAAAAGCCGTGAGGCAGGCAATTATAATATGCTACTTCAAATGAAAATCGTATGCCGAAATTTAGCAACAAGTGGTCCTAATATTGTCCTAAAAAACTTTGGTTAATCGTGTAAAATTAACCCATCTTTACTAACAAAAATTGTGAATTTAATATGAATACTAAATTAGTGTTTTTGTATTCCGTTCATCTAATGTGCGAAAATAGGCAAATCCATTCAGAAAACTACTTTAATGGACAAAAAAAAACTCTTGCACAGCCTTTAAATAACTGATAAAAACCTAGTAAAGGGATTTTTCACGCAAATTTATTGCGTTTATCAGATGAAAAAAAAAACACTATTTGAAGTAGCAGTGATAAAATCTCTCTACAAAACGATTTATTATCGCTGTTATGAAACGCACCTCTGGCACTGGCAACGCTGCCCGAGCAACACACATGTTGTAAATCAGTCTATTGTACTCATATACGACTAAATTTGGTCATATATGAGTTATTTCAACCAAATCAACGTGAGTTGTGCTGCTAGGGTGCTCTAGGCACACTTACAGAGACGAAGATGCGATCGTTGGGCGCCAAAAGTGTCAACAATCCTAAGACAGGGACTTGCGATCATTTAGTAGTTTGTCGATAACTCATAAAATTCAGCTAATAACGGAGTTATAGCGCTAGTTGCAGTACCTTAAACTAAATGATTAGAAAATTGTCATCATTTAGCCAACGTTACATCCCAGGCTAACATTACCTCCCATCCTATAATATGACTAAAAAAATTATTCCTGCAAATTGTAGAGCGCTTCGAGAATAGGTCATCTATGGTTTCGTCAATAATCAATATCGATACTGACTGTGTATTATGGATGACATTGAGTCAGTTTTAGATTCTTTCAAGGGAAAGGAGGAGAAAAAAACATAAGATATCTTTTTGGTCGATTTGTACTTTCGACCTCCGAACTATCCACAAAAGCTACATCCAATCTTGATTAATTTATTTTGCACTCAGCAACAACAAATATTTCAAACAAATATATATAGCATTCGCAAGGACGTGGCCAACTGTCCGAGGAATAAGCGGGTCTACGTCATTTAATTTGCCTAACCTGACATACCTAAAGTTCAACCATCATGTTTAGCTATGAAAAACAAAACAGTCTCAGTTGAAATTTCTGGCAAATTCGATAGCGATGATTATAATAAATTATCTGTTGCAAAAATTCAAATGAAAATATCATATTCATAGTGATATTCTATTGTGTTATCTACACATTGTATTAACAATCAAAAAATAAATAACGTTTGTCATACAGTTCGTAATCGAATAAGAAAAAAACAGAAATGAACGTAATCAACGGAAGAATCGAAAATATTAAGAAGCACACACGCATCGAAGCCAGAATAACGTTGAATTTGAAAGGACGGAATTCGCTACCAGCTAGAGAACGCGCAACGGAGATCAATAGCGAGATGCGTGCCAAAGACTTCGAGTCATCCAAATTTCCAAGATCATTGCCACGGACGAATACAGACACACATACATTCACAGAACACCCTTTTGCTTAAGTTCAAATTCGCTCTTTTGAACTCGATCAGCCCAACACCGACCAAAGTATTTTAACACAGAGATGCACAAAACTGATGATCTTCACGTTGCACACAAAACTGTTGCGCAAATTTTAATGTCAATAAATTCGTAATAAGGATCCGGTTAACAATAGAAAGTTATTGATATCATTGGAGGCACTCATCTCTGTGTGAAAATATCTCAGCGTGCTACTAAGAGCTGAGAGCAGCGAATCCCGCGAGAGTCACCCGCGGGCCGCGAGAACAGTGATATTTATTCGATGATCCTCACGATCCTCTTTTGCCGCTTGTTCTTATTGATCTTGCTTGGGAACCTCAACACTTTGATACTCTCATCATCCACTCTATCTCTCCACAATCCAGTTTTCACTCTCACTCCTCCTTGCATCACCACAATCTGTTTGAATGCCCCTCACAGCGTGAGGCACTCGCCACCTCGCCACGATTGAATCCGCTTCTTCGCCGTGTGAATTCTTCTTCACCCGCCCAGTGGATGATGCTGGCGTTTCAATCTTTGCAATGGTTACCACCAACTACCATACAAATTTGAAGTCCGACCATAGTCAAAACTATCACTGCCTGACGAATACCGCCTTGTAACGTACTCAATATTGTTCCCAACACTCAGCAATTCACTCTAATCACATTGAAACGTAGTCAGAAACAGCACCGTTAATTGAACATGATAATAAACTTAAAAATTCCACACACCACTCCAGCAGAGTAAAAGTTGTCCCGCGACCTACTAAATATTCCAGCGCGTAGCGCTTTCCATGACCGACACGTTCCAAGTTGAGCTCAAGACTGACGAGCGTCAACGTCGCACGGTCGCTCATCGCTCTCCGAGGTTTCCTCCTCCTGCGCTGAAGGGACCGCAAGCGTTCGGGTGTTGGTGTGACGATCGACTGTCGGACAACTACAAGTGCATGCACGATGATAATGATGATAATGATGATGGGTGGTGATGAATGCCGTTCTCGTAACGCACTGTTAAAAGTTTTAATATATTTATCAAATAAGGTATATATTTTATGAGACGTTTCGCGGCGGCCCGATTATTTACGTTTAATGTTTTGTTTTGGTATGATTCTGCGTGAACATTCCGTTAGGTCCAAACACAAAATATTTTTTTTAACGTTTTACTTTAAATTCATGTTTTCTTCAGCATTTTATGCTGAGAATGCAATGGTATGAATTATCCAGCAACACGTATTGGAAATCGTACGAAAAGCTTGGTTCTCAAGTTCTAGAAACCGAAAAGTAAAATAGGTAGAATTGATGATCAGACCCATTGAAATGTTCAGCGCGAAATAACCAAACAAACGGGCTCCCACTAATTGTCAAAGTAGATAAACACGAGAAAAACAGCTGTTTCGATCTGTCTCATAAAATGCCTTATACAAAGTTTATGCTTGTAAAGTTTAATATAATACAGTATCCCCCCGCTGATCCGACAAATGTATGGCCGGACTATCGAGGTTTCTCTCGTTAATCCGACTGTCAAATCCATACAAATGAACCAAAACATAAAATCACAGCACAAATTTGAAAACTGACAGCATAATTTGTTTAAATGGGTGTTGATACTTTTTAATCCGGAAAATTCCGAATTAGCGAGATCCGGACTAACGAGTCGTCGGACTAGCGAGGTCCGGATAAGCGGGGGGATACTGTATTATATTGTAAATAGGTACCACCAAGGGTAGAGTCGCTGAGCACAATACAGTTCGTGTCTATTTTAATATTATTGTGCTACAGTATGCCACAATGTGCCCTTATTTTATATTCTACAAAATGACAAGATTTGGCAACTCTGTTCGAGTACAAACATTAAGTCAGGAGACCCGTCAAAATTTGAAAAATATGCTGGAACAAATTTTTGATTCGCCCGCTCTGGAGGTGGAGGTGGAAGAAACGTAATGCAGAAGATGGACTTAGCACCGCGCCACTTGGCATCATCAACAGCGCAGAACAATTTCATAAAATTCACACACAACAACCGGGTTGATCCTCACACATTATGGTTACTCCGGTTACTCCCAGCTGGTATACTGTTTCCGGTGATATAAACCCGATTGCAAATAAATATCGATTCAAAATGTCGCTGATCTAGTTTTTTGGGGAATTGAAAAAGAATCGAGTTTCTTTATTTTTGAGTTCTATTTTCAAAAGGTATCGACGGGACGAGGGTACAGGTTATTCGAACTTCTGTACAGAAGAAAATGGATATGATTCCAGAGGCAGAAGGAGGATAAATGAATCGACATTGTTGTTTCATAAGGGCAAAAGTCGCAAACAAAACCATTGACTTTAACCGCAGATTCCAGGAAAATTAGAGCCTGCTCATGTTATTTTTCACTTCCATCCGGTAGAATGCGCGGAGCTCTACCAGTTCCCAGTGGTAGTCAGCTAAGAGCGATCCTAATATTAATGATAGTCGAGTCAAGTACGAAACACTGAAGACGACCTTACTGTTTAGGTTGAAATACGTATCTGTCAAGGTACAATTAAGTGGTGGAATTAAATGGGATTGTACAAACTCGTCTTACGACAAGTGAAGACATTCCACTAAAAAGCTCAAAATAATTTTCTTAACATTAATGATATGTTTGCGAGAAAAGTCAAACTTTGCGGCTTTCGCCCTCATGAAATAGCCTTGTGAAAATCGTTTTCTACTTGCAATTAATCAACCCGAAGCCGATCCATTCATTTTTGCAAACAGATTCACTCGTCAACGTCGAACCCACATGCTACTGTTAAGTAATGCCACCGCGATAGCTATAGTCGATAGTTTATATCAAATTACCACTTACATTCCCTTTCGCAATAACCGAGGCAATTCGCGATTACGAAGGTAAATTCTTCACGCACAGTCTGACAGTTCCTTATGGGATTTTACTGTGGAATGACAAGAAGGGCTGATTGGCGGCCATGTTTCACGCACAGTCTGACAGATAGCAATGAGATTTTGCCATAAGAGTGAGTAGAGGCATGACCTTCGTATTCGCGAATCACCGATGATTCTTCCTGATAAATCCGTTGATTATGTTCGAAACAAGGATTGAATTGGCCGGGTTGCTAAATTTTGACGTCTAGAAGTTTGCATGTCAAAAGTATGCAACCTTGGGTTGTTATGTATCTTTACAATAAAAAAATCGAAAATTTTCCATACATTTTTCAGAGCAAAACAATTGATTCAACGGTTCTCCAATGGGACGTTTCTGAGGGACAAAACAATAGATAATAATGTATGTTGAATGTTTTCTCTCTGGTCAATTTAAAATATTGTCAATGCAGATAAAATCAAGAACATGTATGAACTTGTCTCAACTACGTCGCTCGACTGAAACGTCGCTGACCCTTTCCAGTAAGTGCTCCAGCGACGCAGGCGAATTCAATGCGTCGCTACAGCACCAAACTGGAAAGCGCTCGCTGGTTGAGCGACGCGACGGTCCAGCGACGTTCCAGCGATGACCCGCATAGACACTATCATTAGTTGGCCAATCGATCACTCGGGGCGCCAGCATCGGATTTGCTCGAGTTTGGCGTTTGCTCACTACCGCCATCTGGTTCGTGGTTTGCCCAACTTAGTGGAAATATTGCTTTTTGCTTTGAAACTTTTCGTTTCGTCGTTGAAAACAATGACATTTGTCTTCAGCGACTGCTTCCCCGATAGACCTTTTGTACATGTTTTTCACTCATACATAAATAATACTGTCAAAACTTGCATTTGACAATAAAAAAATCAGCTAAAAGCTCTATTTTTTGACATTGGTGCACTTACACAAACAATCGACATAATTTGTCAAAAATCAGGGTTACCAACTTTATAACTTTCCCCTTGTCGCCGAGTCTGGCGCTGAGTGCTCGGCGCGGAAACCCAAAGGTGGGAATAAAATTTTGGGATTTATGCGCAATAACAGATTAGTTAGGGTATATGCGACGATGAATTTCATGAGTGAATGTTCAATGTGTTATGTCTGTTTGTCTGTGACCCAGGTAAAATACTTGTATAATATATTTATAGTTATGAGATGAGCAATACAAAACATAAGCGAACAATAAAACTCAAAGGTGCAGCCCAATCGGGTTGTACCGTTGTACGCAAAGGTGACGTTGAACTACGTTACTTGTTCGGACGGTCGGATTTTAAACGAAACCGTTTTTGAGAATCAACCTTTGAAAGGATGATCAAACTGTGGAAGTTTAATTAAAATTTAAGTTTGTGGGTTGTTTTACAATTTTTTACAAATATAATCTTTTTTGTAACATTTCTACTCACAATTTTAGTTTGTTCTTCTCCTTTAACTTCCGTCTCAATCGTCCACGTAGACTTGTCTGCCTGTTCTACTCGCTTTCTGTGTCGTTCGTCTAATTGTCGTCTAAAAGTCCGTGGGCTGTCTTCGATAGTTTGAGCACCACTGTACTGTCCTGCGTCAGAGTGTACTTAATTGTTATCTGCTGACCAAACTCCACGTAATTCACTCTACCTCAAATACAATCTAGATTTATTCACCGTTCAACTCTCTTCTTGCAATACAATTTTCTTCGATTCGCTACTAATTCTGTTTACTCAACTTCGGCCATTTGTTTATATTTTCCCTTTTTCCCCTTTCTGTATTTAATTTTATCACTCACTCTCACCATCATATCCGCTGTGAACTGACATTTGCCTACTCGGCCAAATATTGGTTGTGATGCGGCTGCGTCTGGGCAGGGTTGCCAGACCATTCCCCGGCCCGTAACTCTGCCCCGGAGGCCACTTCCGGCTCAGGGTTACCTTCCTCAACTTCTATCACGGCCAGCCTCGCTGACGCTCGCTTATACCTTCCGGTGCTAGTACGCACCCACGCTTGACGGACCCTTCCGTCTCCGGACACTATGGGTTCTTCTACCACTCCACGAACCCAACACTTACGGTTGGTACCATCTACGATATACACCAAATCTCCTGCTTGCAACGGTCTTGATTCGCCGAACCACTTGGACCTTCGGTTCAGCAAAGGCACGTACTCCTTGATCCATCTATCCCACATCACGCTGGCTATTTGCTGGGACCGCTGGAAGGCGTCCCGGAGAGCCACTGCCGGATTGGGTGGCGGCGGTGTACCGCTTGGCTGATTCGGTGACCCACCCCTCAAGAAGTGGTTTGGGGTTAGTGCTTCTGCCTCGTTGTTCTGTTGCGACACGTAGGTGAGGGGACGAGAATTGACGATGTCCTCAGCCTCAACGATTACCGTCTGCAAAATCTCGTCCGTCAGTCGCCTTCCATCGTTCAACGCTGTTAACGCCTCCTTCACGGAACGCACCAACCGCTCCCAGACGCCCCCCATATGAGGCGCAGCGGGAGGATTGAACGTCCACCTAGTCTTTGCATTCGTCAGCTGGTCTGCACAGTCATCTCTGATGCCCTGTACAACCTCTACTACTTCCTTGCTTGCTCCTCGCAGATTCGTCCCGTTGTCGGAGAAGAATTCAATCGGCCAGCCCCGGCGACCGATAAACCGGTGTATCGCCATCAAACAGGACTGTGTTGTCAATCCGTGGGCTACCTCCAAATGTACCGCTCGTATCACCATGCATGTGAACAGCGCTATCCAACGTTTCTCTGTTCGACGCCCTACAGTCACGTCAAACGGCCCCAGATAATCGACACCCACGTAGCTAAATGGCCGAAGATTCGGCGTAATGCGCTGCACTGGTAGTGGAGCCATCCGTGGAGCATGGGGACGACAGCGATGCACTTTACACCAGACGCAGGCCACCGACACTTTTCTCACCACTGCATCTACATGCGGAATGTAGTACAGCTGCCGCAACTCGTTTTTAACCGCCTGGCGGTATCCATGGCCACTCCTCTCATGGTAATGTTGGACTATCAGCTTCGTAATTCTGTGGTCGTTCGGAAGAATAACTGGGAACCGCAAGTCGAACGGTAGAAACTCTGCCCGCTCCACGCGGCCCTCCATTCTGATCAAGCCATACTCATCTACCAGCGGGGTCAGCTTGTATAGCGGACTAGACTTCTCAAGTGCCATCCACTGGCTCGCCGGACGATCTTTGTTGCTCGACAGCACCTTCAGCTCATCGATAAAACTCTCCGACTGCGCTACCTTCAGCAAGCATCGCTCTGCTTGCTCGTACTCCTTCTGCTGTAGTGGTAGTCGAACCGACGCACCCGCATTTGATATATGCGACTTCAGCTGACCTTTCGTTGCTCGCAACGTTTCTATCGGCAGTTTCCCTTTTTTCCGTCTACAGTTCGTCACAAATCGAAACACGCACGCTATCGTTCGGACCAGGATCGTCCACTTCGAGAAGCGGTTCGCGTCTACAAGAACCGCTGGTATCTTTACGTCGTGTAGCAACAGATGAACCCGAAGTTCCTCAGTCGTATTAGCCGGCGGCAAACTCTTCCTCGGCCAATTTTCCTCCCGGTCGTACAGAAACTGTGGGCCTCGTACCCACGGACCACTCGGATGTAGATCTGGATCCTTTCCCCACTTCGTCAGCAGGTCTGCAACGTTCAGCCTTGTCGGAACCCACCGCCAGTCTGCTAGTCTCGTCAAGCTCAGGATCTCTCCGATGCGGAAACCAACGAACTGTTTATAGCGGCGCTGGTCGGATCTAATCCACGATAGTACCACCTCTGCATCTATCCAAAATACCACTTTGCTAATGGATATGCTGTGGTTTTCGCGCACCGTATGTGACATCCGTGCACTCAGTACCGCCGCCAGAAGCTCCAGGCGCGGAATTGACACTTGTTTCAAGGGAGCAACTTTCGCCTGGCTCATCACTAGCGTGCACTTCACCTCTCCACGCACCATGGCACGAAAATATGCCACACATCCATACCCCGTCTCACCCGCGTCCGCAAATATATGCAGCTGTACGTCCCGGATTTCATCGGACCTCGCAGTGCCGAAGTAGCTGCGCGACAACTTAAATGCCTGGACATTCGCCAACATGCTCGTCCACCGCGTCCACTTTTTGTATGATAGGTCATCTACCGCATCATCCCACTGGCATCCTGTTCTCCACAGATCTTGCACCAGCATTTTACCCAGGATGGTAACTGGAGCTAGGAATCCGGCCGGATCAAACTGTGCCATGGCTATGCTGAGTACCATCCGCTTGGTGGGACGTTCTTCTCCTCGGAGGACTTTGGAACACTCGAACTTCGAAGCGGTCTCAAAACAGAAGACGTCTTCTATCGTATCCCATACTACGCCCAGCACACGTTCATACTCTGCAGCCTTATTTTCGCTAAAGTGTACTGCCGACTCACCGCTTTGCTCGCCAACCGCCTGCAGGAACGCATTGGAGTTAGACACCCAGTTCCTAATTCGAAAACCGCCACACGAATGAACATATCTCACTTCGTTGGCTCTCTTGATCGCTTCTTCCACGGTGTCCACACTGTCGTAGTAATCGTCCACGTAATGACGTTTGACTATTGCATCTACTGCTTCCGGGTACCTCTTCGCAAATTGCTTCGCATTGACGTTCTTCACATACTGCGCTGAACTGGGCGAACACGTGGATCCGAAAGTCGCCACGTCCATCACGAATATCTGTGGAGCCTCTTCGCTACCTGACCTAAACAGGAATCGCTGCGCCTGCTTGTCCTCCGATCTGATGCGGATTTGGTGATACATTTCCTGGATGTCGCCTCCAAAGGCGATCGGGCGTTCTCGGAAATGGCAGATCACTCGCGGAAGGGGAACTAACATATCCGGACCTTTGAGCAGCTCGGAATTCAGGGAAATGCCATTCACTGATGCTGCTGCATCCCATACCAGGCGCACTTTGCCTGGCTTTCGTGGGTTCACCACGACGTTAAGGGGCAGGTAGCACACAGCAGATTGAGCTGTCTCCATCAACTCTACGTCGGTTACTTTGTGCGCGTATCCTTTCTCCTGGTACTCCTCGATCTGCCGACACACATTCTCCTTCAGCGCTGGATTCCTTTCTAATTTCCGATCGAGTGCATGCATTCTCCGCTTAGCCATTGAGTAGCTATCGGGGAATTTCCGGACATCGCTGCGCCACAACAGTCCAGTTTCGAACCGATGGCCCACTCGCTGTGTTGTCGCCTCCAGGATCTCCCTAGCCCGCTTCTCTTCCAACGGTTCTGGCACAGCGAACGATGCACCCGCTGTTTCTTCCAGCACATACTGCTCCCGCATCAAATCATGGAGCTCCTGATTGCTCACCGTCGCGATAGAATGAAAATTCAGGTATGTATTAACGCTGGCTCTACGTTTTTCGGACCCATATATTGTCCAACCCATCTTCGATCGCACGGCGATCGGTTCGTTCGGTCTACCAACACGTGACTCCAGCGGCGCAAACAGGTGTAGGTTATCCAAACCGATGAGGATGGTCGGCACCCCGGACGGAAAATCTTTCACTGGCACGCCCACAAGATGTGTGTACCGCTTCACTACCTCTGCGTATCGAACATTCTGTTTGGGTAACTGCAACTCCGATACTGTCCGAGTGTTGAACAGCGGAAACTTCTCCTTCGAGCCCTTTGCTGCCACCATCATCTCTACGCAGCGGGACTCGTTTTCGAACCGGTTGATGTTCCCGGTCCACGTTACTATCAACGGCTCCAGTGAACCTTCAGCTTTCAATCGTTTGGCTACCACATCATCGACCAAAGTCGCAGATGACCCTTCGTCCAGGAACGCGACGGTGTCGTATTGACGCTTGCCGACGTGTAGCGTTACCGGCATCATACGGAAAATCACTGTGCAGTCGGATATCGCTTTCTGCAATTGCACAGATCTTTCCACGCGATGTAACAGAGGATGATGGTTTCCTTGACAACCTCGCACCACGCACCGGATCTTCGACGAGCAGCGACTATTTCCATGTTTGTTTAGGCAGATTCCACACAGTTTCTGCCTCTCCACCTCTCTAAGCCTTTCGGCGATATTCATTCGCCGGAGCTCATCGCAATTTCTGATCAAATGATCCGTCCGCTCACAGATCCAGCACGGCCGACTGACTGCCTCGATCCGCGATCCTTCGCTCCACTTCTGTGCAAATTCATGCATATGCACAAACTCCTTCTTCCTAGGATTCTCTCTCCCAGGACGTGCTCGCTCGTTCACTGACAACATAGTGAACTCCGTAACCTCGGACACATCCGAAACAATTTCGGTGGTGAAGTTCGAGAACATCCTTAGTGGACTGTCAATTTTTCCACGCTTGAAACGGACCCAGTCCAGCTTATAGCTTGGTGGTAGCTTGTCCACCAACTCCTGTACCAGCATCGGGTTGTTCAGGTGGTCTCTGAGCTGTGCAGCTTCAAGATGATCGCACAGTTGCTTCACCGTAATCCCGAAGTTAATGAAGGTCTCCAGCCGATCTCCTCTCGGCGCAGGAGAATTCCTCACTTTTGTCAGCAGCGTCTTCAGCAACTTTTCCGGCCTTCCGAAAAGATTCCTCAGATCGCAAATATCATCCGGAACCGAATCCGGCAGCACTAGCCGACTCCTGACTGCCTCGAGTGCGTCTCCCTGTAGACAGTCCTGCAGCCGCTTCAAGTTCTCCAAGTTCGTGAACCCGCACGCCGCCGTCGTATGCTCGTCGTATGCGGCCAGACTTCCGGCTCTCCACGAAACTTCGGAAGGTACTGGGACACCGCTTTCCGAGCGGCTAGCTGCTGTTTCGAGATATGGCCAATATCACGCCCCGGCCCGTCGGAATCATGACTACTCTGCATGCTGCCATACCGGCTCTGACTGTGACGGCTTTTCGCTGGATAATCCAACGACTCGCTGCTTTCGTCTTCGCTGGACTCTGGCTCGTTCTCGACGATTTCAGGCACTTCCTTTACCGGTTTCATCGACTTCGTTTTGTTCGCCTTGATAACCACTCCTGCTCCCAGTGGAACTCCACCTTTCGGAAAAGCTCCCCTGACATCCGAGACCGACTGCTGCGTGTTTGTCTTCCTTGACTGTTGCAGCCACTCCTCTACCGCCTGGTCCGGTTCACTTTTCGACCTCCCACCGACAGCACCATCTTCGTCCTTGGACGCATTCACCCTCTTGACGCTGTTTTCGAATTTCTTCCGGATCGCATCTCGCTTCTCCAAAAATTCCTTCTCCGCAGCCAGTTGAGCGTCCAACATTTCCTGTTCTTGCTGCAACTGCTGCTCTTCTATCTCGCGTTGTACTTGGAGCTCCAGTTCCCGCATTTCTCGTTCTTGCCTCAGCTGTTCCTGCTTCCACGCTTTCTGCCTAGCGAGTAGCTTCTTCCGCGCCTCCATCTGCTTTGCAAAGGCCTTTTCCTTGGCGAGTTGTTCCTCTTCCAACTGCTTCTCAGCTGGATCTGCATCGGAACTAACTCCCTGATCGGACCCTCCATCGCCTTTTTGGCCGGTCTTCTTGCCACCTCGCGTCTTGCTTCTCGTGTCCGGAACCTTCAGCTGCTGCGCACTAGCGGAAACACACACACTTGACAGCGCCAATCGGCTTTCACAACCTCCTGGTCTACGCCAGCGCAGGAGAAATGAGCCCATTGCCTACATTTTTTCCCACATTGGACCCAATCCACATCCTCCGACATCGACTCCGACATTGAGCAGAACAAACATTGCTCATTTTTCGAAGGAGAGGAAGCCATTCCGAAGTAATCCGATATAAAATTTTTGATTTTGTTCGGACGGTCGGATTTTAAACGAAACCGTTTTTGAGAATCAACCTTTGAAAGGATGATCAAACCATTGACGAATACATAGACGGAGGGGTGGCCATTTTTCCGGGCACCACTATATACCCCTGGGGAGTGACGGATTACAATTATTACAATCACTCGACCATTGAGAAGCCCCTCAATTCGAACCATGAAAACAAAAATGAAAATGACAACTGTTGTCAAACTGACGTGCACAGTTGTCATTTTCATTTTTGTTTTCATCTGAAAACCGATCGCACATCGAGTCCAATGGTTGTTCTCGTTTCCGATATGGAATCGCTCCAACAGCAGCACCAGTACCATTTATCGGGAAGTGAGGTTGCCGGTACACGCACCGGAGGTGCTAGTGCTCCTATCACAACGATCACCACGACGACCAGCACCACCAGCTCCACCGCCGCAGTGCTACTTATTGCCGACCTGAGTTCAATTCGCATAGACCGCGACGAATTGTCGCGGTCTGCTTCATCTCCTTTGGTAAGTGTTAACATTTCCTGAATCAAAATTTACCTTTGTTTTGTACTTAAATGCCAGTATTTACAGTGAATTGATCTATCTTCTCATACAGATGAGCAGCCGATCGAAGGAAATACCTGGCCTGGACAGCCAACGGTCTAGCCACTGTCCGGTGGTACGGGAGGGTCCCGCGCTGGGTTGCAATTTCTGCTGGAACACAAGGAGGATACTGCGACGGAAAACCAAGTACCACTGTCCCGAGTGCCAGACGAACTTGTGCATTGCGCCCTGCTTCCAGGAGTATCACGAACGCCAATCGGCGGAGAACTCTGCCCCGACCAGCAACGACAGCGGAAGCGGCTGTGTGTATGGTGTAGGTGGATTGTACGCAAAAGTGGATCTCCGATGTGTTGAGAACCTTTACTTTTGCGGAATTGTGTCATTCTCTTTGTTGTTTTTGATGGGTAACAATAGAACACACATTCAGACAATTGCTAGGAAGAAACATTTTTTGCAACGCTGCCTCCGGCTTGGATCGCTCCCCTGATCACGCTCGTCTACTCAGATTTACCTGGACCGTTTTACTGTATTCGGATTTTCTTTGAAATAATCAACCAACAGGCGGAAAAAGTATACAATTATTAACGAAAATGTTTTACAAATTCGTCAAATTCGGTAGAAAAACACACAAATCTGATAGAAGGTGTTATAACCTGGCAGCACTGGACGCTGCCAACCGCAACGAGAGAAAGCGTTTTCCTACTTCCGTCAACGACGCACCACTTGGGCGAACACGTTACCGGTCAGAACAAACGAGTAGTCACGAGAGAAACACGTTCATACTTGCTCTCTGTAAAAATATATAAATAAAGTTAGTTTATACAGTAAATACTTTCGTTTGTGCTATATTCGTGATCCGGGCTACCGCGGGTTTACAATATTTGGCGACGAGAAGAGGAAAAGTTCGAGAAAACGCTAAATTTCTTCCGCGAAAAGTGATTTTTGTTCTGCCAAGATGGCGCTCGCCGATCCTACTGCTTCCTCAAATGCCACGCCTGCTGTTATGCCTGTTTCGTTCAGTTTCGAGCCTTTCAACGCAGCAACTGCTAAATTTGACCGCTGGTTGGAGCGCTTAGAAATTTCGTTCCGGATCTACAAGGTTGCTCAGGCTGACAGGCGAGATTACTTGCTGCACTTCATGGGTGGTCCAACGTACGATGTTTTGTGCAATAAGTTGCAGAACCGTTCCCCGGAAACCCGTACATACAACGACATCGTTGTGCTTCTAAAAGCACATTACAGTCCGGCGCCACTGGAGATCTTGGAAAACTACAAATTCATCTGTAGGAAGCAGTTGGACCATGAAGCCCTGTGCGACTACATAACGGACCTCGAAAAACTGGCACAGACATGCAACTTTGGTGCCCATTTGGAAACTGCCATCCGGAATCAGTTTGTTTTCGGATTACGGAATCGTACCATTCAATCCCGTTTACTGGAGGTACGTGCATTGACTCTAGAGAAAGCAAAGGAAATCGCTTTCAGCATGGAAATGTCACATAGAGGTACTGACGAAATGCATGGAACGGTTTCTAAATCGGAGGTTCAATTTCTGGAACAAGGACGTCAGAAGAAGAAGAAGATGAGTACGAAAATGTCGGCGCCGAAAACAACGTCTAAATACTCGTCTCAGGAGAAAGCTTGCTACCGATGCGGAGATCCAGGTCACTTTGCCAACAAGTGCAGACATCAGTCAACCATATGTAATTACTGCAAACGCAAAGGACACTTGGAGAAAGTTTGCCAAACGAAATTACGTGGAAACCCGAAGGAGAAGGCTGTTACACACCACATCGAAGACTCACCTGTAATCAAAGATGTCTTTCACCTGCGAAGCATGCCGGGGTTTGCCGACAAATTCATGCTGGATCTAACGATTGATGGGAGGACGCTGACTTTCGAGGTAGATACTGGATCACCGGTTTCCCTAATTAGTTCCCACGACCAAATACGGTACTTCAAGGACTTCCCTATCCACCCGACTGTTACAAAACTGGTAAGTTATTGCGACACCGATATTAATGTTCTCGGGAAAATTATGGTTAATACACATTCGAACGGTGATGCGCTCACACTACCTTTACATGTGGCGGAGTCTAACAGACATCCAATTTTGGGTCGTGACTGGTTGCTTCGATTAAATATCGATTTCAATAGCGTTTTCAAACCTGGAGTACATTCAATTTCAAATTCCAATTCTTGCAAATCGACTCCCAATGCATTGTCAAAAATATTGGACAAATATTCTCGTGTTTTCGATGGGAGCATTGGAAAAATGACAGGTGTTCAGGCTACTCTAAATATGCGCGCGGATGTACAACCGGTGTACATAAAGCAACGGCCAGTAGCATTTTCGGTACGCGATGCGGTAGAAACTGAAATAGATAGGCTTGTTAAGGATGGCATTTGGGAGAAAATTGATCATTCTGATTGGGCTACACCTGTTGTTCCAGTTAGAAAAGCTGGTGGCAAGGTCAGGTTGTGCGGTGACTACAAAATCACCATCAATCCCAATTTACTGGTAGACGACCATCCATTACCAACGGTTGAGGAGTTGTTTGCGACAGTCGCGGGAGGAGACAAATTTTCAAAAATAGATTTGTCACAGGCTTATTTGCAGCTCGAAGTCCGAGTGGAGGACAGGTGTTTACTGACACTTAGTACTCACAAAGGACTATATCGTCCCACCAGATTGATGTATGGTGTGGCTTCCGCCCCAGCTGTGTTTCAAAGATTGATGGAACAGATATTGCAGGGCATTCCAGGTGTTACTGTTTTTATCGACGACATTCGTGTCACGGGGCCTGATGACGAGTCCCATTTGCGCAGATTAGAAGAAGTGCTTAGGCGTTTAGAGACACATGGTATGCGTGCCAATCGTGAAAAGTGTGAGTTCTTTTCAAGCCAAATCGATTACTGTGGCTATTCAGTGGATAAGCGTGGTATCCATAAACTATCATCGAAGGTAGATGCAATTCAGAGTATGCCTGTTCCAGCCGATAAAGATCAAGTACGTTCGTTTGTCGGGCTTGTTAGTTACTATGGTCGTTTCTTTCCAAACCTTAGCACAATTCTTTACCCGCTTAACAATCTTCTCAAAGATGAAGTGCGACGAATCGTTCAATTTGGTGAAGAAAGAGATGCAGTCTGATAGATTTTTGGTCCATTTCGATACTAATCTTCCTCTGGTACTTGCGACCGATGCTTCGCCTTACGGCGTAGGGGCTGTTCTTAGTCATCGGTTCCCGGATGGAACAGAGCGCCCACTTCAATACGCTTCTCAGACATTGACTCGCACTCAGCAAAAGTATTCGCAGATTGATAAGGAAGCCTATTCCATTGTGTTTGGTATTCGCAAGTATTATCAGTATCTGTTCGGTCGCAAATTTACGCTAGTGACCGATAACAAGCCAGTCAGCCAAATCTTTTCAGAGAACAAAGGTCTTCCTACTATGTCCGCAATGCGTATGCAGCACTACGCTGCTTTTCTCCAAAACTTCGATTACAAGATTCGATACCGCCGTTCTTCGGAGCATTGCAATGCGGATGCTATGTCACGTCTTCCGGTTGCTGTGACTGATTCCGAAAGTGAAATTGAAGAGCCTGATGCAGTTGAAATCAATTCCATACAAATACTGCCATTAACTGTAGATGAGTTAGGTTCTGCTACACTAGCAGATAGTAGCGTACGGGAGTTAATCCGTGGATTGAGAACAGGTAGGATTGTTGATTCCAAGTTTCGATTCGGAGTTAGCCAGGAAGAGTTTGGTTTGCAGAGAGATTGCATTATGAGAGGTATTCGAGTGTATATTCCACCGTCTCTTCGACCGCGAGTCCTGAACGAGTTGCACTCGACACACTTTGGCGTGTCTAGGATCAAGTCGTTAGCGCGAAGTTATTGCTGGTGGGAAGGTATTGACAGCAACATAGAGGAGCTTGTCAAGAATTGTGCATCATGCCAGGCAACTAGATCAAACCCACCAAAAGTTTCTTTTCATTGTTGGGAGACTCCGTCCGCTCCATTCCAACGTGTTCACGCAGATTATGCGGGTCCTTTCTTGGGGTATTATTACTTGATACTCATTGACGCCTACTCGAAATGGCCTGATGTACATGTTGTCAAAAATATGACAACAGAAACTACGATAAGAGCTTGTCGACAATTTTTCAGCACATACGGTATTCCATTAGTATTCGTTAGTGATAATGGTCCACAATTCACTTCTGCGGATTTCGCAAAGTTTTTGAGAATGAACGGGGTCGTACACAAGTTCAGTGCACCCTACCATCCAGCCACAAATGGCCAAGCTGAAAGATTCATTCAGACGATGAAACTAAAGCTTAAAGCCATTAAGTGTGATCGATCCGAAATTCATGCAGAGCTGTGCTCTATATTGATGTCGTACAGGAAAATGATCCATCCCGCAACCGGCCTTTCTCCTTCTATGATGGTTTACGGTCGTCAAATTCGTTCTCGCTTAGATGTGATGATTCCAGATGGTAATCAAAAAGATCCTGAAACAATAGGAAAAGTTCGTGAGTTAGAAGAAGGTTCGAGAGTTTCCGCACGAGAGTATGTCCGGGACAATAAATGGGAGTTCGGTATTATTCAAAAGCGTTTAGGAAAATTACATTACCTTATCTTGCTTGATGATGGCCGAGTTTGGAAGCGCCACATAAATCAGCTACGAAACATTGGCCAAGGGGTTGTGAGCTCTTCAACGTTTGAACGTTTTACGCGCGGTGATCGGTCTGAGGATGTTCAAGACCAAAATGTCGCAGTAACTTCGTTTGGGCCAACAGTTTCGGCAACTGTAAGTGCTCAGCACCAACCAGACAGGACAAACGACAATTACATTCCTATTCCTGCGCCCAACGTTACCGCAAAATCTGTTACTCCTATCCAATTACCCACGGTACCAGTATCTACCGCGATGGAATATGCTGAGACCCAGAGATCTGAGGGTTCACGTGATGCGTTAGTGGATCAAGGTTTGCGACGCTCGAATAGGACCATTCGCCCACCAACTCGGCTCAACCTTTAAGTTAACGAAGGAACCTTTTTACCCGAGGGAGAGCTGTTATAACCTGGCAGCACTGGACGCTGCCAACCGCAACGAGAGAAAGCGTTTTCCTACTTCCGTCAACGACGCACCACTTGGGCGAACACGTTACCGGTCAGAACAAACGAGTAGTCACGAGAGAAACACGTTCATACTTGCTCTCTGTAAAAATATATAAATAAAGTTAGTTTATACAGTAAATACTTTCGTTTGTGCTATATTCGTGATCCGGGCTACCGCGGGTTTACAATAGAAGGCGACGATGATCGTAATCCCTTTTGTCGCGGAGTAACCGCTTGGAGGTTCAGGTCATATTTGTGAAAGTTTTCCCGTACAATATAAAATATTTGGACCGGCACCGGAAGTCGAACCCAGCCACCCTCAGCATGGTGTTGCTTTGTAGCTGCGAGTCTTACCGCACGGCTAAGGAGGGCCCTTAATTATTACGAATACATATCTTAGGATCACTTAAAAATGAGCTTTTAATAGGATATCCGGAAATCCACATAATACATCAATCGACTCAGCTCAATGAATTAATTGATTGGTTTGTTGCCTAATTGATTACTAAGTTGCTTGATTGCTTTATTAGTTGGTTGGTTGCTTGATTGATCGTAGCTTGCTTGAATGGTAGAATGGTGAGTTCCTTGATTGGTTGACTGGTTGGTTGCTTGATTTGTTAGTTAATTATTGGGTTGGCTGCTTGATTAATTGGTTGCTTAATTGGTGGGTTATTTGATTGGTCGGCTTGTTAGTTGATTAGTTGTTTTGTTGGTTGCTTGAATGGTTGATTGGTTAATTGGTTGGATGATTGATTGATTTGTTAGTTGGTGAAATGATTATTTGCTTGATAAGTTAGTTGGTTGATTGATAGCTTGTTTGATTCGTTAGTTGCTTGATTGGTTAATGGTTGCTTGATTGATTGGAAGTGGTATTGAATGATTGTTTGCTTGATTGGTTAGTTGTTTGATTGGTTGGTTGCCTAATTGGTTGGTTAGTTGCTTGATTGGTTAGTTGTTTGATTGGTTGGTTGCCGAATTGGTTGGTTAATTGCTTGATAGGTTAATTGGTTGCTTGATTTATTTTTAATTGATTGGTAGCTTGCTTGAATGGTTGAATGATTGGGTGCTTGGTTGATTGGTAAGATGCTTGTTAGGATGGTTGTTTAATAGGATGGTTGCCTAATTTAGTTTATTGGTAGCTTGCTTGAATGGTTGATTGATTGTTTTGTTGGTTGCTTGAATGGTTTTTATGTTGGTTGCTTGAAAAGTTGATTGGGTTACTTGATTGATTAGTAGGTTGTTTGATTAGTTTGTTGTTTCATTGGTTGGTTGACAGGCTGGTGGATTGGTAGGTTGTTTGAGTGGTTGGTTGGTTGATTGGTAGCTTGCTTGAATGGTTGAATAATTGAGTGGTTGGTTGGTTGATTTGTTAGTTGGTTGAATTGTTGGTTGGTAGCTCGCTTGAATGCCTAATTATTTTATTGGTTGGTTAGTTAATTGGTAGCTTGCTTAAATAGTTGATTTATTGGTTGCTTGATTTTTTGGTCTGCTGGTTAGTTGATTATTTGTTTTTTGGTTGCTTGATTGGTTGATTAGTTGGTTGGTTGATTGATTGATTAGTTGATTTGTTAGTTGGTTAAATGTTTAATTGCTTGATTGGTTGGAAGTTGATTGGTAGCTTACTTGAATGGTTGATTGGTAGATTGGTTAATGGTTGCATGATTAATTGGAAGTGGGTTAGAATGATTGTTTGTTTGATTGATTAGTTGGTTACTTGATTCGTTTGTTGTTTGGTTGATTTGCTGGTTAATTAGTTGCTTGATTGGATAATTGGTTACTTTATTGATTGGTTGCTTGATTGGTAACTTGCTTGAATGGTTGGTTGCTTGATTGGTTTATTGGTTGATTAGTTCACTGGTATCTTGCTTAAATGATTAATTGCTTGATTGGTTTGTTACTTAATTGATTTGTTGGTTGCTTAGTTGGGGGGTTGGTAGATTGATTAGTTGCTTGATTGGTTAATTGTTTGCTTGATTGATTGGGTGTGGGCTTGAATGATTGGTTGCTTGATTGTTTAGTTGGTAACTTCATTCTTCGCTTATAAAGTTGATTGGTTAATTGGTTGCTCGATTGATTGGCTGCTTGATTTGTTCTTCTTCTGATTGGCATTACATCCCCACACTGGGGCAGAGCCGCCTCGCAGCTTAGTGTTCATTAAGCACATCCACAGTTATTAACTGTGAGGTTTCTAAGCCAGGTTACCATTTTCACATTCGTATATAATGAGGCTAACAGGATAATACTTTTATGCCCAGGGAAGTCGAGACAATTCCCAATCCGAAAATTGCCTAGACTGGCACCGGGAATTGAATCCAGCCACCCTCAGCATGGTCTTGCTTTGTAGCTGCGCCTCCTACCGCACGGCTAAGGAGGGCCCCTGCTTGATTTGTTAGTTGGCTGAATGGTTGGTTACATGATTGGTAGTTGCTTGGTAGGTTGGTTGCCTAATTGGTTTATTGGTAGCTTGCCTAAATGATTGATTGGTTGGTTGATTGGTTTGTTGCTTGATTGATTGGATGGTTGCTTAATTGATGGGTTGATTGAATGGTTGACTGGTTGATTGAATGGTTGGTCGGCTGGCTAGTTTATTAATTGTTTTGTTGGTTGCTTGAATGGTTGATTGGTTGGTTGCTTATTTGGTTGATTAGCTTGTTGGTTGCTTGATTTGTTAGTTGATTGATTGGTTGGTTATTCGGTTGCTTGATTGGTTGACTGGTTGGTTGGTTGCTTGCTTGATTTGTTAGTTGGTTGAATGGTTATTTGCTTAATTAGTTGATTAGTTGCTTAATTGATTGATTGGTAGGTTATTTGGTTGATTGGTTGCTTGACTGATTAATTGATTGGTTGGTCGGCTTGTTAGTTGTTTTGTTGGTTGCTTGAATGGTTGATTGGTTGGTTGCTTATTTGATTGATTAGCTTGTTGGTTGATTGGTAGCTTGCTTGATTGGTAGCTTGCTTGATTGGTTGGTTGCTGGCTTAGTTGATTGATTGATGGTTGGTTACTTATTTGGTTGATTGGTTGCTTCACTTGATTGATTGGTTGTGGTTATTTAGTTGATTGGTTGCTTGATTGGTTGGTCGTCTCGTTAATTGATAAGTTGTTTAGTTGATTGGTTAATTAGTTGGTTAGTTGCTTGATTGGTTGGTTGCTTGCTTGATTGGTTGGTTGGTTGCTTGATTGCTTGGTTGATTATTTGGTTGATTGCAGCTTGATTTGTTATTTGGTAGTATCAACATTGGTTGGTTGCTTGACAGATTTATTGATTGGTTAGTAGGCTGGTTAGTTGATTAGTTGTTTTGTTGGCTGCTTGGTTGATTGGTTAATAAGTTGATTGCTGGATTGGTTGGTTATTTAGTTGATTGGTTGATTGATTGGTTATCGGTTGGTTGCTTGATTGGTTGATTGGCTGGTTGGTTGCTTGATTGCTTGATTGATTGGTAGCTTGCTTGAATTGTTGGTTGCTTGATTGTTGGTTGGTTGCTTGACTGGTTGATTGGTTGGTTGCTTGTTGGTTAGTAGGCTGGTTAGTTGATTAGTTGTTTTGTTGATTGTTTGATTGGTTAGTTGATTGATTGGTTAGTTATTTGGTTGATGGGTTGGTTGGTTGCTGCTTGATTTGTTAGTTGGTAGAATGGTTGATTGGTTGGTTGCTTCATTGTTGGTTGATTTATTGATTGGTTGGTAATTTGGTTGATTGGTTGCTTGACTGGTTGATTGGCTGGTCGGCTGGTTAGTTGATATGTTGTTTTGTTGGTTGCTTCAATGGTTGCTTGGTTGGTTGATTAGTTGATTCGTTGCTTGATTGATTTGTAGCTTGCTTGAATGGCTGATTGCTGGATTAGTTGGTTGGTAGCTTAATTGGTTGGTTATTTGGTTGATGGGTTGCTTTACCGTTTGATTGAATGGTTGGTCGGCTGATTGGTTGATTAGTTGTTTTTTTGGTTTCTTGATTGGTTGATTGGTTGGTTGTTGCTTGATTTGTTAGTTGGTAGAACTGTTGATTAGTTGGTTCCTTGATAGTTGGCTGGTTGCTTCATTGTTTGTTGGTTGCTTGGTTGGTTATTTAGTTGATTGGTGGCTTGATTGGTTAATCCAGCATTCAGCCATTCAAGCAAGCTACCAATCAATCAAGCAACGAATCAACTAATCAACCAACCAAGCAACCATTGAAGCAACCAACAAAACAACATATCAACTAACCAGCCGACCAGCCAATCAATTAACCAAACAATCAACCAGTCAAGCAACCAATTAACCAATTTACCAATCAATCAATCAATCATTCAACTAACAATGAGGCAACCAACCAATCAACCATGCTACCAACTAACAAATCAAGCAGCAACCAACCAACCCATCAACCAAATAACCAAATAATCAAGCAACCTAGCAATCAACTTATTAATCAATCAACCAAGCAATCAACAAAACAACTAATCAACTAACCAGCCTACTAACCAACAAGCAACCAACCAATCAACCGGTCAACCAACCAACCAACAATGAAGTAACCAATCAATCAACCATACTTCCAACTAACAAATCAAGCAGCAACCAACCAATCAAGTAAGCTACCAATCAAGCAACCAAGCAACTAATCAACCACCAAGCAACCAACAAAACAACATGTCAACTAACCAGCCGACCAACCAATCAAGCAAGCAATCAACCATTCTACCAACTAACAAATCAAGCAGCAATCAATCAAATAACCAACCATTCAAGCAAGCTACCAATCCACCAAACAATCAAGCAACCAACCATTCAAGCAAGCTACCAGTCAACCAAGCAATCATTCAACCAACCAACTAATCAACCAATCAAGCAACCAACAAAACAATATATGAACTAACGAGCTACCAATCAACTTATTAACCAATCAACCAAGCAACCAACAAAACAACTAATCAACTAACCAGCCGACTAACCAATCAAGCAACCAACCAATCAACCAGTCAAGCAACCAACCAACAATTCAAGCAAGCTACCAATCAACCAAGCAATCAAGCAACCAACCAGCTAATCAACCAATTAAGCAACCAACCATTCTACAAACTAACAAATCAAGCAGCAACTCATCAACCAAATAACTAATCAATCAAACGACCATCCATTCAAGCATGCTACCAATCAACCAATCAAGCAACCAACCAATAATCAACCAACCAACCAACTAATCAATCAATCAAGCAACCAACCAATTAGCTATCCAAGCAACCAACAAAACAACTAATCAACTAACCAGCCGACCAACAATCAATCAACCAGTCAAGCAACCAATCAACCAAATAACCAACCAATCAAGCAACTAACCAACTATCAAGCAACCAACCATTCAACAGTTCTACCAACTAACAAATCAAGCACCAACCAACCAATTATTCATTCTACCAACCAACAATCAACCAACCAATCAATCAAGCAACCAATCAACTAAATAACCAACCAAGCACCCAACAAACAATGAAGCAACCAACAAACAATGAGCAACCAACCTACCAATTAAGCAACCAACCAACTATCAAGAAACCAACTAATCAACAACTACAGAGGCGCGGTCACGTTCCGAGACGAGGGTAGGACAAAAACTGAATTTCAAAGACTTTCCGAAGGTCCTCTCATATTTCAAAATATTTTTTCGGACATCCTCGGATAAGTTATAAAACTCGCTTCGGTAGATCATTTCCTAGAAGCATGTCTTCAAACATCTTTGCGAATTTTCAGAAGTGGCTATGGATTTCTGTATTTTTAAAAAAATATTTAATGGTTTCAATTTGACCTTTCCCGTCAACATTTTTTATTCGCTCAATCGATTGTTTATATTATTTATATTATATAATCCAGCAATCAGCCATTCAAGCAAGCTACCAATCAATCAAGCAACGAATCAAGTAATCAACCAACCAAGCAACCATTGAAGCAACGAACAAAACAACATATCAACTAACCAGCCGACCAGCCAGTCAAGCAACCAAACAATCAACCAGTCAAGCAACCAATCAACCAAATTACCAACCAATCAATCAATCAACCAACAATGAAGCAACCAACCAATCAACCATTCTACCAACTAACAAATCAAGCAGCAACCAACCAACCCATCAACCAAATAACTAACCAATCAAGGAACCTAGCAATCAACTTATTAACCAATCAACCAAGAAACCAACAAAATAACTAATCAACTAACCAGCCGACCAACAATCAATCAACCAGTCAAGAAACCAACCAACAATGAAGCAACCAATTAAGCAACCAACCAACTATAAACCATTCAACAGTTCTACCAACTAACAAATCAAGCAGCAACCAAACAATCAATCAATCATTCTACCAACCAACAAATCAAGCAACCAACCAATAATCAGGCAACCAACCAACTAATCTACCAATCAACTAATCAATCAACCAATCAAGCAACCAATCAACTGAATAATTAACTAGTCAACGATTTCAGCAACCAACCAATCAAGCAAGCGACCAATCAACCAATCAAGCAACCAACTAATCAGCCATTCAAGCAACCAACAAAACAACTAATCAACTAACCAGCCGACCAACCAATCAATCAACCAGTCAAACAACCAATCAACCAAATAACCAACCAATCAAGCAACCAACCAACTATGAAGCAACCAACCATTCAACAGTTCTACCAACTAACAAATCAAGCAGCAACCAACCAATTAATCATTCTACCAATCAACAATCAACCAACCAACCAATCAAGCAACCAATCAACTAAATAATCAATCAATCAACCAACAAACAATGAAGCATCCAAACAACCAATTAAGCAACCAACCAACTATCTTCTTCTTCTTCTTCTTATTGGCATTACATCCCCACACTGGGACAGAGCCGCCTCGCAGCTTAGTGTTCATTAAGCACTTCCACAGTTATTAACTGCGAGGTTTCTAAGCCAAGTTACCATTTTTTGCATTCGTATATCATGAGGCTAACACGATGATACTTTTATGCCCAGGGAAGTCGAGACAATTTCCAATCCGAAAATTGTCTAGACCGGCATCGGCAATCGAACCCAGCCACCCTCAGCATGGTCTTGCTTTGTAGCCGCGCGTCTTACCGCACGGCTAAGGAGGGCCCCAACCAACCAACTATCAAGGAACTAAATAATCAACAATTCTACCTATTTACTAACAAATCGAGCAACAATTAACCAATCAACTAATCAATCAATCAATCAACTAATCAACCAATCAAGAAACCAGCAAAACAACTAATCAACCAACCATTCAATCAAACGGTAAAGCAACCCATCAACCAAATAACCAACCAATTAAGCTACCAACCAACTAATCCAGCAATCAGCCATTCAAGTAAGCTACCAATCAATCAAGCAACGAATCAACTAATCAACCAACCAAGCAACCATTGAAGAAACTAACAAAACAACATATCAACTAACCAGCCGACCAGCCAATCAAGCGACCAAATAATCAACCAGTCAAGCAACCAATCAACCAAATTACCAATTAATCAATCCATCAACCAACAATGAAGCAACCAACCAATCAACCATTCTACCAACTAACAAATCAAGCAGCAACCAACCAACCCACCATCCAAATAACTAACCAATCAAGCAACCTAGCAATCAACTTATTAACCAATCAACCAAGCAACCAACGAAACAACTAATCAACTAACCAGCCTACTAACCAACAAGCAACCAACCAATCAACCAGTCAACCAGCCAACCAACAATGAAGTAACCAATCAATCAACCATTCTTCCGACTAACAAATCAAGCAGCAACCAACCAATCAAGTAATCTACCAATCAACCAAGCAATCAAGCAACCTACCAACCAACCAACTAATCAACCACCAAGCAACCAACAAAACAACATGTCAACTAACCAGCCGACCAAACAATCAAGCAAGCAATCAACCAATCAATCAATTATTCTACCATCTAATAAATCAAGCAGCAATCAATCAAATAACCAACCATTCAAGCAAACTACCAATCAACCAAGCAATCAAGCAAACACACCATTCAAGCAAGCTACCAATCAACCAAGCAATCATTCAACCAACCAACTAATCAACCATTCAAGCAACCAACAAAACAACATATGAACTAACGAGCCGACCAAGTTCACCCAAATATGGGTCAAAAGTACCTAAAATCGCTAAAAAATGCACATAGGGGGAATGACGGCTTTGGCAGGTTTTGTTCTATTATTGGCAGGGGTGTTTTTTATGACTGACTAGGCTCAAATTTGGCCTAAACATTCTTTGCATATCAAAGAATATTGTGGCCAACTTTCATAAAATATGGTCGACAAAAACCCCCCTGCCAATAATAGAACAAAACCTGCTAAAGCCGTCTTTCCCCCTACCTAGATATGGGTAAAGTTGCATTCACCAATTTATGAGTAAACCGGGTTTGCCTTGGGGATTATCCTTATATGGGTACAGCGATTTATAGGTCAATTTTACTCATATTAGGGTACTTTTTTATTCTTTTACATGAAATTAATAGAATTCATAAAATAGTGAAATTGAATTTAAGTTGTATCTTAATTGTTCTCTTATATTGTTCGTAATGATAGACAATGTGAGCCACCCACCGCGAGTTTGCATCGGTGGTGACGAAATCGAGGTGGTAGAAGAATTTATGTACTTGGGCTCACTGGTGACTGCCGAAAATGACACCAGCAGAGAAATTCGGAGACGCATAGTGGCTGGAAATCGTACGTACTTTGGACTCCGCAAGACGCTCCGATCGAATAGAGTTCGCCACCGTACCAAACTGACAATCTACAAAACGCTCATTAGACCGGTAGTCCTCTACGGACACGAGACCTGGACGATGCTCGTGGAGGACCAACGCGCACTTGGAGTTTTCGAAAGGAAAGTGCTGCGTACCATCTATGGTGGGGTGCAGATGGCGGACGGTACGTGGAGGAGGCGAATGAACCACGAATTGCATCAGCTGTTGGGAGAACCATCCATCGTTCACACCGCGAAAATCGGACGACTGCGATGGGCCGGACACGTAGCCAGAATGTCGGACAGTAACCCGGTGAAAATGGTTCTCAACAACGATCCGACGGGCACAAGAAGGCGAGGTGCGCAGCGGGCAAGGTGGATCGATCAGGTGGAAGATGACTTGCGGACCCTCCGTAGACTGCGTAGTTGGCGACGTGTAGCCATGGACCGAACCGAATGGAGGAGACTCTTATATACCGCACAGGCCACTTCGGCCTTAGTCTGAATAAATAGATAAATAAATAATACACAGGATGACCCAAATTTATTCGTAATAAAATATATTACAATCTCGATTACAATACAAAAATTTGCCTATACAAAAATTTACCATAACTCAGATACAGATTTCTTCCGCCTGTTGCTTATTTCGTTCCGTTACGGTACTTGACCGAAGGAAACGATTTTATTGACGTTGGTTGTACCGGTTTCATAGAATCACCATTGGTGATTCACCAACCGAGAGGAGTAGCTGCTGGTAAAACTTGCTGAATGCTTTAACAATTGATGAGCCTAGTACAGTTGAAGCGGCAGCCGTTTGATTATCCGAAGGTATCAGGTATTGGCCCTCCATCACGGAGATTGTAAGTGCAACTCGGGATGTGGGTGGCTATGCCATCTGTGGTTCCATGAATGTAGCTCTTCCTGTAAGAAAGATTAATATTAGAGTCTTATATCAATGTTAGAGGCGCAGATCGTCATTTAAACTTACCTATCAAAAAGTCCAAAGACTGTTGATTCGTCGAATTCTGTAGTTGTTCACATCAGGTGGACCGGTATTTCCCCGCCGTTGCGTTAGCGTATTATAAATACTGTTGGCTCACTTTTCCGATTATATATATGAAAACAGTCCAATTTTGCATCGGGTTGTAGATATTCCAGCGACAAACTCAGTGGTGTAGTAGGGCAAGATGGTTTTTGTTCCTATAAGGATGACGAAATTAAATGTTACTGTAAAATGCAGGCTGCTAATGTGATTTCTATTTGTGTCTTATAACTAGGAAGGGTATCGGACCATATTGGCAGCACCCCCTATTCCGGTCCGCAACGTTCATTACTCGGACACATTATAACCGAATTACTTGGTTTTAGAAAACGGTGAACATCTGTTGGGGTCCTCCTTAGCCGTGTAGTAAGACGCGCGGCTACAAAGCAAGACCATGCTGAGGGTGGCTGGGTTCGATTCCCGGTGCCGGTCTAGGCAATTTTCGGATTGGAAATTGTCTCGACTTCCCTGGGCATAAAAGTATCATCGTGCTAGCCATATGATATACGAATGCAAAAATGGTAACCTGGCTTAGAAACCTCGCAGTTAATAACTGTGGAAGTGCTCAATGAACACTAATACTAATGACACACTGGTGGTACAAGTAGCATGGTACAAGAATCTTGAAATGAATACCATACCAATTATTGTCTTTATTAAAGATAGTCTTGGAATCATTTTCTTGTTCTCTTGTACCATGGTACAAGTACCACAGGTGTGTCCTTAGTATAAGCTGCGAAGCGGCTCTGTCCCAGTGTGGGGATGTAATGCCAATAAGAAGAAGAAAGAAGAAGAACATCTGTAGATATCTAATGATGTACGAAAAATTAAGTCATATGGATGGAACGCGGCCGAGTAATAAACGTTACGGACGAGAATCGGGGTGTTGCCCAAATGGTCCTCCTCCCTATTATGAATTTAAAAAAAAAACATCCATAGCGAAGTTTCCACTTTTAGTATAATTGACTTACTAGAAATACTATAGAATACTAGAATAAATACTTACTGATGGGGTACTGGTACCGAGGTTCAATCGTTTGGAACAACGATATTCTGGGCAGTAAATCGGAAAATAAAAACCGGTTTGAAGACGGATGCCACTGTTTGAAAACTGGGTGCCACAGAGCAACAAATCTTGCCACAACTCCAAACATCTTTCCATACTGCGCCACTTGTTACACTTAGCAGATTTCCACATGCATTCCAAGACAATTGCCTTCAGCCTATATGTCCAATTCCCGAAGATATCAATGCGGATTATGTATTGTACCTTGTATGTTGTACGGTCTCCGGTGCTAAATCGTTTGTTTGCCCTTCTTGGCGACCAAGCGACCTGAAGGCGGTTCGCTCCTGCTCCGGCCGATCGGGGACATCCGATAGATTCTCTGATCTGGTCTTGGATGAATCCACATCTGGGCGGATATCGCGCATAATTTCACGATTGCACAAGCATTTTGTGATTTCACAGTGATTCACAGCTATTGGCTTTAATGTTGAGCGTACCTGAAATTTGATAAGAGGGTCGATTATTATTATCTTTTAAATAAGAAAAGTTAGGAACTTACTTTGCAATGGTGCTGTAAAGCGTAAAGGCAACCTTCCGTCAATTTATTATCGATATCATAAGGAATACTTCCGGACAGTTTCAACACCGAACCGACGAATATTCAAATTTTTCGGGATGCGCAGCTGCAGGCGGAAAACTCCGACATGGAATAATGTTCAGCGGTTTAGAAAGGAACGGAGAAAAACAAACAGACAAACTGTCAAAACGTCAAGAGGGGTAAGTCAGCGCTCGTAAAAATATTTATGTATAATGTAATTCGTCACCCACGAGGGGTATTTTCTTTAAAATAAAGAAGAAGACATGGTGCCCGATTTTCTGATGGCTTTGTACCGGACATTTCGGTCTATGTATTCGTCAATGATCAAACTGTGGAAGTTTAATTAAAATTTAAGTTTGTGGGTTGTTTTACATTTGTTTACAAATATAATCTTTTTTGTAACATTTCTACTCACAATTTTAGTTTGTTCTTCTCCTTTAACTTCCGTCTCAATCGTCCACGTAGACTTGTCTGCCTGTTCTACTCGCTTTCTGTGTCGTTCGTCTAATTGTCGTCTAAAAGTCCGTGGGCTGTCTTCGATAGTTTGAGCACCACTGTACTGTCCTGCGTCAGAGTGTACTTAATTGTTATCTGCTGACCAAACTCCACGTAATTCACTCTACATCAAATACAATCTAGATTTATTCACCGTTCAACTCTCTTCTTGCAATACAATTTTCTTCGATTCGCTACTAATTCTGTTTACTCAACTTCGGCCATTTGTTTATATTTTCCCTTTTTCCCCTTTCTGTATATGTTTATCCCTCGCTTTAATTTTATCACTCACTCTCACCATCATATCCGCTGTGAACTGACATTTGCCTACTCGGCCAAATATTGGTTGTGATGCGGCTGCGTCTGGGCAGGGTTGCCAGAACATTACTGTTTGTAATGTACAGGTTTTCGACATTTCTGTTCGATTAGAACAGTTGAATTTTTAGACCAAATGAGGATTCACAAAACTCTCAAGCGTTCGCATTTCCAAATTATCAATCGATGAAAATAATAAGTAAAAATCGTTCGATAATCGTATCTCGATTCGCGGCCGTCATACGACCCTAAGCTTTCGAGAGAAAACGCCCGTGTGAGTTAGCAGAAACGAACTGCACCAGCTAAAAACCCTATAAGTCTCATTAATTTAGCGTATATGCTGGCTTGAGGACTCCAGTTAGCCATGCGAACAAACTCGCAGAATCTGGAGATGGTGAGATCGACTCTCGATCCGATCTAGGATGTTTTCGGGTTGGAAACATTCCGACACCCTGGGCATAGTGTATCTATTGTATGATATCTATCAAGTTGCATACCTACTGATGCAATGCCAGGCATAGAAAGCTTTCAATTAATAACTAAATAAATGCTAATAGATTACTACCTTGAAGAACAGGCCAAGTTCCAGTTGGAATGTAGTGCTATGGAAGAAGAAGCTTGCGATGTACCTACGAAATTGACTGATTCAGCGAAACCGATTGCTTAACAGTTAGCAAGTTTTCAATAATAAATATCATCATACATAAATATTGTAACACACTGGAGTCGGTTTTTACGCGGAGGATATGGGCCGCGTAAATTGAAACAACGTAAAACGCATAAATCCCCAAATATGTCTAAATAAATCGCGTAAATCTCGAAATTCGAGTGAAAAATAAATAGCAAAAAAGCGATTCGTGTAGAAAAACAGTGTAAAAACGTGTGTAAATGAAGCGTTGACTCTTCCTTGATCGAATGGTCCAAGGAAATTGAAAATCCATCGAGAAATGGCTGAGATATTAACGATTAAAGTCTATCATATTTTCATAACGTTTTTCGAAGCCATTCTGGGTCCTGAACAACTGTGCAGAATTTGGGACCGATTGGTTGCTTCCTCGCTTTCCCATCGTGTTTGAAGGCCGAAGTGGCCTGTGCGGTATATAAGAGTCTTCTCCATTCGGCTCGGTCCATGGTTACACGTCGCCAACCACGCATTCTACGGAGGATCCGCAAGTCATCTTCCACCTGATCGATCCACCTTGCCCGCTGCGCACCTCGCCTTCTTGTGCCCGTCGTATCGTTGTCCAGGTCTCGTGTCCGTAGAGGACTACCGGTCTAATGAGCGTTTTGTAGATTGTCAGTTTGGTACGGCGGCGAACTCTATTCGATCGGAGCGTCTTGCGGAGTCCAAAGTACGTACGATTTCCAGCCACTATGCATCTCCGAATTTCTCTGCTGGTGTCATTTTCGGCAGTCACCAGTGAGCCCAAGTACATACACAAATTCTTCTACTACCTCGATTTCGTCACCACCGATGCAAGCTCGCGGTGGGTGGCTCACATTGTCGTCTCTTGAACCTCTTCCTATCATGTACTTTGTCTTCGACGTGTTGATGACTAGTCCGATCCGCTTAGCTTCCCTCTTCAGTCTGATGTAGGCTTCCTCCATCTTCTCAAAGTTACGTGCCATAATATCTATGTCGTCGGCGAAGCCAAATAGCTGGACGGACTTATTGAAAATTGTACCACTCGTGTTAATCCTTGCTCTTCGTATTACACCTTCCAAAGCGATGTTGAATAGCAGACACGAAAGACCATCAAATTGCCGTAACCCTCTGCGGGTTTCGAAGGGACTCGAGAATGCCCCTGAAACTCGAACTACGCACATCACCCGATCCATCGTCGCTTTGATCAACCGTGTCAGTTTATCCGGAAAAACGTGTTCGTGCATTAGCTGCCATAGCTGGTCCCGATCGATTGTATCATATGGGGCTTTGAAGTCGATGAATAGATGATGTGTGGGCACGTTGTATTCGCGGCATTTCTGCAGTACTTGGCGAATGGCGAACACCTGGTCCGTGGTGGAGCGTTCGCCCATAAAACCCGCCTGGTACTGCTCCACGAACTCCCTTGCAGTTGGTGCTAGTCGACGGCATAAAGGGAAAGGGTTGTCATTCGATACGGTGTGCAGACTATCCGGTCCGATGACCGGTCTATACATTTCCTCCCTTCCTACCTGTGCGTTCATGTCACCGATGACGATTTTGACGTCCCGCAGTGGGCACCCATCGTATGTCTGCTCCAGCTGTGCATAGAACGCTTCTTTCTCGTCGTCGGGTCTCCCTTCGTGTGGGCAGTGCACGTTGATGATGCTATAGTTGAAGAAACGGCTTTTAATCATCAGCTTGCACATCCTTGCGTTGATTGGCTGCCACCCAATCACGCGTTGGCGCATCTTTCCCAGCACTATGAAGCCGGTTCCCAGCTCGTTGGTGATGCCACAGGTAGAAGGTAGCCGCTCGATGCCCGCTTTTCCACACTTTCTGTACTGTCCAGCAAATCTCCTGCAGCGCCACGACGTCGAAGTTGCGGAGATGTAATTCATCGTATAGATCATCCTGTCGCAACCTGCGAAACCTAGCGACTTGCAATTCCATGTTCCAAGCTTTCAATCGTGATCCTGTATTCGTCGCCTAGGTCTTTGCCGATTATATCGAGTCGCATTATCTCTTATATTCGTGTCAGGGCTGTTTAGCGTCCCACCTAACACCAGGACTTGGGCTTGTGCGCTTTGAGCGGCACACGGTCGCTTTGGTGGGGCCTACTTGCGGATACATGCAGCTTTTTATAGAGGTTTAACAGGGCCCACTGTCAAACCCCACCACATCCTAGGCAAGCCCCACAACTCGCAGATGGCCTGGGGAGGGATCGTCAAGCCCTTGGACATAGTTTGTATGGAAATTAGTATGGGAGAACGTATATTTTTACATTTCTACTACTAGAGGTTTCAGTTCATCGTAAACCAAGTGGCACATTGCGTTAAAGCATAACCCAAAGGATGCCGAAAAACTTTGCCGAAAAACGTTGCTGGAACGTCCACGAAAAAAGTTCGCTTCGAACATTGAGTTTTCAAACCATATGCAAAAAATCGTTTATTCTGCAAGCACTGCTGTACTACGTAGACCTATTAATTTAACAGAGTGTTATTCAGGGCTGCCATATATACAGATTTATCTGTTTTTTACAGATTTTTAAATGTCAATACAGACATGATACAGATTACAGATTTTATACAGATTTTTCAAATAGAGTACAGATTCGTACAGGGTTTTTGTTATTTTAATTGTTATCGTCCCTATAAAAATCACGTACAAGATCTAATTAAATATTTAAAAATTCTAAAAAAACATAAAGTTTAAACTGTAGAGCTTATTGTGAGAATAGGCAAGCAGGTTTGGTGGAAAACTATCATATATACTGTCTGCCATGGTTCACCACAAGTATTTAACTGACGGCAAATCGCCACGATTTCTTTGAATCACATTTTGGTGGGAGTACACCATATAAAGTCTTCTTCGATGCTTTCAAATCTTTTGGATATTGCCTTTCCATAATTCAAACCCAGTACAATTTCACTGTCACACATACACCATACTTGAAACTAATAATTTAATAATAATATTATAAATTGAGTTGTGACTGCTTTCTGCGTATATGACAAACTCAGTTGAGTTTCAGATGAATACTGTTTTTTCTAATGAATTTGATTGGGCCTCAAAAAAGAACACCAAATATGTTTTACAGAAGTTTCAAGTAAGTTTAGTAGTTTAAGTAAATTAAGATGTTTCACAGTCACACTTAAAATTGTTTTGCCATTGTGATATATTCTGCATTCATAATTTTACGTAATTGGTAGAAGTAAATAGACAAGCTTAATTCATATCTATGGTAATAAGATATTTATTGCTACCTGTGTCATGAACATCAGTTGATTGGGCATGCATAAAAAATAACAAAATATAGCAATTGTTGTATAATCGAATTTAGTAATCTTTATTTAGACATTGATAAAAATCATTGTTCCCGAATTTCGGTAGAATATTGAAGAAGCTAGCCAAAATATCTGAACAACATACTTGTAGAATCATGATAAATTTTTCAAAATCGAATAATAATTGAGATGAGATGCGGTATTCAAAAAACAACATGAATTTCGGAAAAGATTGAACTTTTAATGTGAATCATAACAACTGAGAACATTTAAGTGATGTGATGCTTCTACATGATTGCAAAGAGCCCCCTTAATAGATTCCAACGGATTTCTGGGATCTCCAATTTTGTTTAACTGGTTTTAAAGAACTCATTGAAAATGTTATCTAAGTACATCACATTACAATTATCAGAATCGCTTTCTTGCATGATTTATAAAAAAAATCTATTTTCCCCCAAATACAGACAATACAGATTTTTTACGCATGCCAATACAGATTTACGAAAAAATCATCTGACAGCCCTGGTGTTATTTCAAAATAATTGATCTTATAGGGCTTTAGAGCTAATGAGAGCTATCCGGAATAATTTCACAAAGAAAAAATCCGACAAGAAGGAAGATGGGTTTTGCTTTTCGTGCTGGCAGAAACATTGATTTCTTGCATATGGTTTAAACAATCAATTTTCGAAACGTAATAACATTTTTTGTAGACCTTCCAGCTACGTACCTTCTTCGGCGAAGTCTTTCGGCATCTTCCAGACTATATGGTAACGTATTGTGTCACGTGATTGATGATAAATTGTAGCCGCTTAGAGCAAAAATGTGAAAAAGTACGTTTTCCCATACTAATCTCCATGTAAATTTAAAACGCGATGCGGCATGCGAGGTTGCAACCAATCGAGCCCATATTTTACACAGTTAATTGGGGTACCAAAACGATTCAGAAAAACCTTGATCTCACTTGATCGGACGAAGTTTGCGTTTTTCCGGTTTTTCCATACAACTGCGCCCCACTCTAATAAACATACAATAGATTATTATGTTTACCATACAATCTATTGTATTCCAATGGATTATGCCATACAAGGTACTGTAAATTTTTATCCGGGTACGAGAGAGATTATAAAGAGAGCCCTCTTTCGATTTTTTTCTTCTTTTCAAAAATCATTCTCCGGAATTTGATTTGAATCTAGTCGGGTCGGGACGGGATTCAGTACGTCGAGATAACTTTTATGTTTTGGCGCGCGGAAATGCTGACACCGGCATTTTCTATCAGCTCGTGATCCGAATCATCGAATGCGATTGGCAACATTAAAATATTGTATATGGTTGTGGTTAACAGCTCTCAGAGGAAGGCGACTCACCGTTGGTTGGTTCGCAGTAAGTAAATATACCAAAGCGGAATCGTTCAAGTGGGCGTTATGCACTGCGAACTGGAGGTAACGCGAAAAACGGAACTTTTGCAACATTTCCAGTGTGGAATTTGCTTGGAAAGTGTGCATGAGGCTCGGCTCTGTCCTGACTGTTCGAAGCTGTTTTGTCATCAGTGCATTCGCGCCTGGATCGATAAAGGCGCCAAAAGTTGTCCCAACTGTCGAACGGAAGTGTCCACAGATTCGTGGGTAAAAGGCTACTCAATCAACCAGATCCAGGAGTCTATGCGAAAACTGTTCGCAAGCATGGAGGAAGGAATGTTTTGCAAGGACCACATAAACCAGCAGCTTTCGTTGTTTTGCTATCTCTGCGAGGTCAACATTTCTAGACCAACATTTGAAAAGGGCGTAACAGCCAAAATTTATTCCTTCTGATTCCTCGTCTACATATATAGCTATATATGTAGACAAAGAATCAGAAGGAATAAATTTTGGCTGTTACGCCCTTTTCAAATGTTGGACTAGATTTGTGTGAAGTGCTGGTTCTCGGAAGAGCATGCGGAACATAAGGAGCGTACAGTTCCAATAGGTGAGTGAAGTGCTACTGGGATGAGCATAGAATAATTCTCGGGTACTTATTCAAAAGGACGTATGTGATTTTGTTATCAAAGATTCAAACGTCGATTAGTCCGATCTGATAGCTCTCCCATGCAAACCATCACCATAGACAGATAGGGGGAGGCTTCGGCTACCTGTTGGTGGTGTTGGTTTGCGTGGGAGTGCCATCAGATCGGACTAATCTACGTTTCAATCTTTGTTTACAAAATCACATACGTCCTTTTGAATAAGTACCCGAGAATTCTGTTTATTATTATTTGGTACATATGTAGGTAGATGGGTGGGAAATTTTCATTTTGGGCATTTATTAACTTCTTAAGCTATCAGTACACTGTTTGTCATAATGATTTCCAGTCAGTCTGATAGTGTCCGGATAAACTTGACAAATATTAACAAACAGTGGACGGCGGGCTTTGGAAACATAGCATGGATACCCGCATAAATCTGAACCGTACTTGGACCTTCACCATTATTTTCCATAACCATTAGTAAATACATCTCAACATTGCCATAAAACGTCGTTCGCAACTATAAGTCCACACTACCATCAATGGTTTTGACATTATATGAAATGGTTATTAGCCGAATGACAATATGGGGAACGGGTTGTTAAGTTAGGTTACCATACAAAAATGACAATTTTCGCTAACAAAATTTTCGCCTCATTCTTTGACAAATGGTTGAAATACAATCCATTTTTTAAAACTCGAACCATATGACTTATTTGTTATGCATAGTTGAAGTATATACAAGGGTCGAGCAGATTATCCCCCTTCCAGATCAGACAAATTGAAGAGAAAAAAAACAAGAACCGAACAACATCAAGAATTTATAGTCTTGGAAACAACATTTATTTGAACATAAATGAATTATTTTTGAAAACAAGTTTAACATTCGTCCTGTGGAACATTGGTAGGGAAAAGGTATTCATGCGGACTCCGGCGGACTCCTCCGTCCAGATACGGAAATAATCTCTCTTGGCAGAGCGATGGAAGCAACTGAAGATTTACAGCTCATATGATTTTTATTCAGGAATTACAGCATTATGGAAAGAACCATTTTCTAGAAATAAATTAAAAAAAAAACAATGTTTAAAGTTACGCGAAACATAATTGTAGCTATAGCTCAGTATAAATTATACTCACTGCTCATGAAGAAAACTCCGGTGTGTCTCCGGTGCGCGGTAAATTTCAGCATCTTTACCTAAAATATGAAAACAAGAATTAGGTGTAAGCTAATTTCACTTTTTTTTTAGTTTTTATTCGATAATTACCTTTTAACTCGCATTTTAGTTCAGTCAATTGGTCAGCTTTTCCTCAGCACGATTTTTTGTTTGCCAGAAAGCGATGCAAAGTTCACTTGCACGAATACCACCAAAACATAACTGTAACAGTTAAATTTCTTCAGATGTTAAAATATAAAATGTGTGTGATTGTGTGCGTGGTATGATGAAATTTGTTTTCAACTGAAACGATATGTAACCTTGTGTGGAACATATATTGAACCGTTAACATTATGTTATATATGTCACATATAGGATACTATCCAGTTTTCCGCGAGCGGTAATGGCCGCCAGCTTGCCTGCGGGTCAGTCTCTGATTTGACGTTTCTGGAGGTCAACTGCACCCACCATTCGATCATTTTGATCAATGTGGTATATACGAAGGCTTGAATTCACTGAATCAGCACCTTCTTATATGCAACATTGGTCAAAATGCTCGGAGCGGTGGGTGCAGTTGACCTCCAGAAACGTCAAATCAGAGACTGACCCGCAGGCAAGCTGGCGGCCATTACCGCTCGCGGAAAACTGGATAGTTTGCCACTGAGATTCGTATGGATTTTGGAACATCAGAAAATGCTATATAACCTCATACCTTACATTGACTGTATATGATAGACTGGGTTTACGTTTATATGAAGTAAATGCATAGACAGACATTTATAGTGCCACGCTAAAATACCGATATCACAAATATTAACGATGTGAGCTAAACACAGTTTAATGTTGTAACAATACAGCGAAGGGTTTTGACGTAGGACTTACGTCTTTCTTTACTATACTGGGTGTCATTTAGATTTTTGGAAATCGAGAGCGTTACGCTGGAAGGGAAGATTTTGAACGTTTCTAGTGCCTTTATCTTTCGATGGATTTTTAAGAATTATATATCAATCGACTTGGACACTCTCCACCATTTTGCCTATTTTATTGAAACTTAAGATTATTAACGATTAGCTACTGAGAATTTCAATTCTTGTCAAAGCCAGTCAAAATTTCATATGTAACCAATCCCGTGCATTCCTGACACGGACATCAGAATGCGGTATGTCACGGTATGTTCGGGTCTACCGGAAGATTTTCTTTGTGTATAAAAGAAGCAGTGCCTGCCGTGTGCGAGCCATTACAATTTGTGACAGCAGCGCGTACTGACGTGCTTTTTGCTCCCGCATTTTTCGCTTCGTTCGTTCGTTCGCTGTGTTTACCTACACAGCGACAGCATACAGTCACCAGCGGTAGAACTGCTGGTGGGTGGGTCTGCGAAAATGCATAAAAGAAGTGGCGCATTTGTTTTTGTCATTCTGTGCTCAATGATGGTCGGATGCAGTGGTGTCGGTTGCGATGGATGCAATCGCCCATCGCATCGCTCGGGGTTCACGGCTACAGGCCGATGATGGCTGTGGCAGCGAGGGCAGCGGTGGTGGATGAGGAAGAATAAAATTAGAGAGATTTGGTCTGCTCATCCAGGTGATGGGTTTCATAATCCATATGATCCCGGGATGGGTATGAGTCATGTCATATGACTGACCATATGTTAAGTTGTGCTTGGTACTGAACCACACGTACATTGAAACATGGTTATACTATAACAGTTCTGATTCCCTAGAAAAAAAGTACGCTGATGAAAATAAAAATTCGATTAAAATAATTACTTTCATTTATTTGCAAAAGGCATTAGCAATTAAAGATGCACAATCAGCAATAGTGTTAATATCCATTTTAGATTAGAAAATTTCGCTGTCTTACATGTAAATGTTTTTAAAAAGTCCGTAAAAAATAATTTCCAGAAGAATATTTAAATAAACTTCATCTTATTTTTTGTTTTTCATTTTCTGAGAAATTGTATTATTAAACTTGACGTAGACTCGGAGTTTGAGATCAAAACATTAAATAATTTTTCGTTGACGTATTAGCAGTACCTCCTCTATTTTAGTAGGGTTACTGCTCCTTGACTTGTTTCTTATTGTTGTGATTTTTTCAGCAGTAAGCACGCATGTTAGCAAAAAGAAGCAACGAAATTGATGCTGTATTTCTTTGTTTGGAAAACGGGACAGTTCCCCTAAAATAGCACATTTTGCCCAAGTCTGGAAGTTTTATAAATAAAATTTTTAAACTTCAAATACTATCATCAATAAGAAATCTATAGATGCCCTACATTTGCTTGAGTAAATAAGGGCTCAATAGTTAGAAACAAAGCAATTCTAATTATGTATTTAATTATTAGTTTTATTTCCAGAAGTTTTGAATAAACAAATTGCTAATAATTCTACACAGCATGGAAGTTGTCGTTACCAATATCAATACCTATAATCAAACTCTATAGATCCAAAAGTTAGAAGTTAAATGTAAATACGTTACGTTTATACAAGTCCTACGTCTACCCGCAGTTATGTTGAAAACATTACCCATTGCTCGTTTTTTACTATGCGGGATAGCTATTCTGCCGTGAATCGCATATGGCAATAAAGTTCATTGAATGAACGGTTAATTAAATCATAATTTGGATTAGAATTGAGAATCTCGCACGCAATTATTAAAGGCTACAGTGTACCCGAGCTCATTGCCAAATGTGCAAGTTTTAAATACATATCTATAAATATGTATTGTGGATTTACTCGATATCAAGATTTTCTCGATTACTTTTACGGCTACTTAAAAGGACGCATGGGTGCATCGGGAAAAAGCGGTAACGCAGCGTCGCCGCACCGATGCATACCTGCGTTTTTTCAACGCCACGTGCACGCAGCGTTGAAAAAACGCTACGTGTGCATCGGCCCTTAACGAACACTTGGTGGAACGGCTACTCTAACCAGAGGGGCGACAACAAATATTTTTCATATGGAGTTTGGCAAGTATGACAGTACCCTCTTATTTGGCGCATAAATTTATACTCCAATGTCAAAATGCTCATATACTATCATAAATTGTCGTGGTATTTGTGGAAATTTGTATTGTTTACCGTTTTTACAAAAGAGAGTGGTGCCAAAAGCACATATTAAATTAAAGATTGCAACGAACAAAAATACATCAAATCCGTGAAAATGTAGTGTTTCCACTTTATTCCTTGCGCGAAATATGCAGTTAAATAATTATGTTGGTAGAAGAAACTCTGTGCTGAGCAGAAACAGTTGTTTCTTGCATTATCAGAACTTTGTGCGTTTCAGAAAATTCTCACTCACTGCAGTGTTTATTTTTCATATACTACGGCGTAATGTTAGTGCCGTCGGCAGTCGCTTCATTTGAGGCAACAAACATTTGACAGCTTAGCACCCGCCTGACTCTAACCGACCGTGTCCACCTAGCAAGTAAATGTATTGTCGGCGTAGCACCAAGTTAGAATTCGGAAGTCGGGACTTCCGAACCGAACTTTCTTCCGAAGTTTTATTTGTCAAACAAATTGATGCGTTGTTTAGCGCATCTTTAGGCGAATCCAGCGCACTACTTCCGAAGTTGGGAAAGTTGCCTGCATCTGGAGAAAAATCCAACTTCGGTATAAAAAGCGGTATAAATTTATTCCGGATAGACAATACACTACCTTGTGTAGCAGCGAAATTCGCGAAGTCGAAGCAAATTCTGATCTTCCCTCCTATGGGAAACCCCATTGCTATCTGTCAGAGTTTGAGTGAAACATGGCCGCCATCTCCTCCTCTCTGTTGCTCTACTGTAAAAACAATAGAGGCAATAAACTATAGAGGACGATTGTCGCTGCGGTTCCCTTTGTTATTGTCCCCAAACATGCTGGGTACCTATCTGTCAAAATGTACTGATTTTTCCTTCTTTGACATTTAGTGCCTTATTCTCGCCAGCAAAAGATGTTTCGCCAGTGACGACAGCGACAATCTTCCTCTATAGTTTATTATCTCTATTGTAAAAACCCATAAAGAACTGTCATTGTTTGTGTGAAGAATTTTGCTTCGACTTCGCGAATAGCACTTGCCATTTAAATACTATACAAAACAAATACTGAATTACTTTGAAACTAGAGGTGTGCGCCGCCGCGCCACGCCGCCGCCGCCGACATTTTTGCATCGGCGCGCCGCCGTTTAAAATTTGCCACGCCGCTGATCTATAATTTTCCACGCCGATTGAAATTTTCAGTGGAAACTCCTAAGATTCATTGGATTTTCCGTATAATTTGCTGATAGATCTCTACAACATTACGTTGAATTATTCGTGAGGATACCAATTATTTCCATGAAAATTCCATACAATACCTTGTTAAAACTTCGAAGAGCTCTCCGTAAAAACTAAGCGTGTGAAAATTGCGAAAAATGAAAATCTAATTTAAATTGAATTTTTGAATAGAAAAGAGACTGAAAGTTGTTAGGCCGAATCGCTTAACCGAAAAGATTTATTGGTAGAAGCCTACCCGAGCAAAGCTTAAGAGCAAATCGATAACTTTTTTTTAATGTTGTGAAATCATCGATTATGTTTACTTAATTTGATATATTTTTGGTCGTTTTAACGGTTAAAATAATAAAACGTTCAGCAGAATCAGCTTACCGTGACATCAAATCAAAAACTATTCTGCTGTCGATGAGAGGAAATCGAAAACTAAATTTTATATTGGTTTCCGATAGCAAAATAAGTACACAGTTTGATGTCATATCATTCAATTTAGTAATCTACAGCAACATGAGATCAAAATATATAATCAATCGTGATGATTTATACATATTTGAAAACAAATTGTAAATCATTTTGTTGTCGAAATTAAAATATTCTATATGCTCTCATTATGTTTTCAGACTTTGATAGGATATGTAGCCTACAGATATTTGGCCGAGAATCTTATTTGGTCGAACAGTTCCTTTGGCTAAAAAAATCGTGAACTTGTCCTTCGGCAGAAATAGTCGTTTGGTAGAAAGGGCAATTTGGTCAAAATGGACATTCGGTTGAAAGTGTTGTTCGGCTGAATTGGTCATTTAGGATATTTTCACGACAATAACGGGAGAATCTTTTGAATTTCGCCTCAAAAAATGAATGAACTTCCCCAGAAATTCTTCAAGTTTTTCCAAAAAAAATTTTGACTAGTGAAAGAGATGCTTTAACGTTGACTTCCCCAATCTAAATTAATCAAGCCGGTTAGTTTTTTATCCTTTATTAGAGTGATTTTTTTTTCGCAGGGAGAAGTTCATCATTAAACGGCTAGTTTGGCATAGCCAACTTTAAACATCGGAAAAATGCTTGGAATTTTTGAAGATTGTTTCTGGTTTCTTCAGAAAATTCTTTCTACTTTCGATTAAAAATTCTTGGTTTCATTCCATTCCAATAAGACCGAAAGTGACAGACGGCCGAGCTGGTAATTTGGCCGAAAAAGCCGTTTGCCCTAACAGGTCGTCTGGCCGAAACCATCGTTGCCCAAAAATGCCATTTAGCAGGAATAGTTTTTTGACAGAATGGGACATTTGGCCAAAAATGTCGTTTGGCCGAACGGGGTCACACGGCCAAATTTCAATGACTGAACCTCGTACTGAACGGGTAATATGGTCAGAAATGACCACTTGTTTGGCGAAATGGTCTTTTTGACAATTGACCATTGAACACAATTTCGTGGCCTCTCTATTTTTAGATCAACACACTTAACTTATTTTACAGTATTCGGTAAATTTAACCGAAATCTCAACAGCAGATCTGTTCGGTAATTATTTTACAGATTGTTTGTAATTTTTTCCATTGTTCAACTGTCAAAATCGCCGAAAATCAGTAAAATTATCTACCGAACAGTTCTGCTGTTGAGATTTCGGTAAAATTTTACCGAATTCGGCGATTTATTCTAAGTGTGAATACTAGACTTTAGGCCAAAAGATATCTAGCCAGGTACCATTTAGCAAAACGGAGACTGTTATCAGATAAAAACTGGTTTGACCGAAAATGTAGTTTGAGCGAAAGCGATGTACAGCCAAAAGTAAAATTTGGACGGTTGTTTACCAATGATAAAAAATCATAAGGGTTGTGTACAAGACACGACCGCCCGACGTAAACTACGTGAAACAGTTTGGTGAAATTAAGAATCTAGTGCCATTATCCATGAGAATTACAAAATTACTCTTTGGATTTCTTATGAAATTTACATTTTAAAAGGAACTAATATATTTATGTAATTAAAACAAATTTATTGAATTCTCGAGTTTTGTATAATATGAGTAGTTTAGTTTTGTTTGTTTAAATTCAATTCATCGTTCTTTTTCGAATTTTTCGAAAAATATTCTAAAGGAGCTTAACTAAGCTTGGGTATTTCTAAATTTCAATTTATCAGGTTTAATTGCACTTTTTACTGTATATTTTACTACATTCCATTCCATTACTGTATGGGTATTTCCATTAAAACTTTAGAAATGAGGATAACTACCGTCAAATCACTGAAGACGCACACATGTTTATGCAAAGACCACGCGTCAAAGCGCACTCGTGATTTCGCTACTGACGGCATCATTTCGATTGAACTGTCTCCATCTTTCGATTGATTATTAATAATCCGCCTTCCCAATCACAAGCTGCAACAAAATCAAATAAGATCTTGAGAAAATTTCACCTGGCTGCCACTGATGCCATCCATACGAATTCATATTTGTAGCAACTGCTCCCGGGGCGCACTCGTGATTCTTCTACGGACGGCAACATTATGGCGTCGCCAAGTGGTTAATTTGCTCTTTGAACAATATTCGCCTCACCTCTTCCTTTGCATAGGATGGTGGCCCTGAGAAGAACCGATTGATTCGTTCAGCAACTCCGCCGATGCTGAGACCGCCGCCCGAGACATTTCTAATGAAATGCCACGCGCGCGTGGGAGAGCAGTTTTCTTATCATCAATAAAGATGGCTCATTAGTCCCGCCTATTTGTTGTCTGGTATGTCTGCAAATATTGTGTAACCGTCAAACACTCACCAAAGGGGCGTGGCTACTGATTCAACTATATTGATTACAAGAAAGCAGCTCTCCCGCGCGCGAGAGCCATTTCGTTCGAGATGTCGCGGAGAGCAGACCGTGGTACCACCTTCGTCATCGGCGGAGCTTCTACCGGAAATTTTATTCCCGGCGATGGTGTGGGTCGCGCGGTCGTCATCATTAACATTAGCAGCGCTCAGATTAAATTTTCTTGTATGAAGTAGGGGGACTGACGGCTTTTATTGTCTACTATTGTCAGGGGTTTTTTGTTGGCCATATTTTATGAAATTTGGCCACATAATTTTTTGATATGCAAAGAATGTTTAGGCCAAATTTGAGCATAATTAGTTACAGAAAACCCCCTGACAATAATAGAACAAAACCTGCCAAAGCCGTAATTTCCCCTACTAACGATTGGCTACCATCAATGAAAGTAGTTCTCAAGTTACAAATTTAGGCGAGATGAATTTTGATCAACGTAAAACTTTATTGCTTGGTGATGGCAGATTGTTTTCCGTCGGTAGTAGAATCACAAGATCCCGATTCAGAGAAAGACATATAATTTTAGTAGATAGTCATCCATGCGAATACATTTTTGCAGCTTCTCCGTTTGACGCGCGCTCGTGATTCTCCATACATACAGAAAACATACGATGAATCAATTCGTCCATGAGTTTTTAGGTGCTGAGTTGGGCTAGATTTGAATCGTCCATGAGTTTTTACCACAACAGACAAACCACAGGCGTTATCGCTAGAACCGCGCTGGTCCGTTCTCCGTGACATCCAGAATGAAAATGACGCGCGCACGCGAAACATGGGGCTTTTTATACACAGGGAAAACGAAGCAGTGGATCAAAAGGCCCGTACCTTACTGTAATCTGATGTCCGTGTTGGGGATTTATGAACGGAATTGAATTTTTCATCCGGTTTGAAAATAAATAACATCTTCAATAGTTTAACGTTGATAATCAATAGTATCAATAGAATTGGCAAATCGCTGGAGAGTTTCCGAATCTATTGATAAGCAAATCTCGAAAATCCATCGAAAGATAAAGACGCTATTAGCGTTTGAAATCTATCCTAATTTCGTGACGGTTTCGAATTTGGAAATTTCGGTTTTACACCCTGTATCTGAGTCTTCCCCTTAGACGTAGTTTAGGTCAAAATTGGGCGAGCAAAAAACACGTCCGTATTTACGTGCTGCTGACTTGAACTGGAATGAGGCTGATTGCGTCACGCGCGCGGGTAGAGCAGTTTTCTTATAACCAATAAAGATGGCTCATTAGTCCCTCCTCTTTGTTGTCCGGTATGACTGCAAATATTGTGTAACCGTCACACACTCACCAAAGGGGCGTGGCTACAGATTCAACTTTATTAATTACAAGAAAGCAGCTCTTCCGCGCGCGCGAGCCATTTCGTTCGAGATTTCGCGGAGACCAGACCATGGTACCACCTTCAGCATCGGCGGAGCTCCTACCGGAAATTTTATTCCCGGCGATGGTGTGGGTCGCGCGGTCGTCGTCGTCAGCATCAACAGCACTCGGATAGAATTTTCTTGCGGGTCTCTACGATGGCGGCTATGGTGGTGTTTATTTCTGCAACGGTTGCGTCTGAAGTGTCATCAGTGAAAGCAGCTCTTAAGCCATAATTTGAGGCGAGACGAATTTTGATCAAAGTTCATATTAATCGCTTGGTGACCGTGCGTCAGGGACGCTACAAAAATTTATTCGCATGGATAACATCAATACCAGTGAAATTTCCCCTCAAGATTATTATTTTAGTAGATAGACTGCTACTTGTTTCAGGTTTAATTTCCATCCATGCAAATACATTTTTGCAGCTTCTCCTTCTGACGCACGCTCTTCGTTCCCACCGATGGCGTAGGTAGCGCTCGTAACAGGATCGTTGCGACAGAGAATCCAACGATGGCAATCTGTTGCAGCATCTGCATTTGAGTGAAATACTCTTGTGATATTCTGACTATCGAATGGTTGCTGTTGTGTTGGTGATTAGAAATCCGCATGATCTAAAATCTGTCCTTTTCAGGGCATTAAATTTTTCATTGGAGGAATTTGGTTTGACTGAGAGTAAATTCATGAGATTGTTGCAATAAATTGGCAGCAGTAACGAAAAAAATTATAAGATTCAATCCATCATTCGACTTCTGCAGAGTAAGTGATTAAAAATCAATCGAAAGATAAAGACGCTATTAGTGTTAGAAATCTATCCTAATTTCGCGACGGTCTCAAATTTGGAAATTTCCGTTTTACACCCTGTATCTGAGTCTTCCCCTTAGACGTAGTTTACGTCAAAAAATTATTTCAACTTAACCTTCCTCCCAAACATAATGGTGGTCCTGAAAAGAACCGATTCATTTCCACTTATGTGCCTCATCAACAGCACGACGTTGATTGCCAGATTCAACGATGCTGTTGGGAACACGGATGAAAAGATGATGATGATGGTTTGTTTTTGAGGGATATTAACTCAGGCGGATATGAGGGATATTAACAAAGCAAGACCATGCTGAGGGTGGCTGGGTTCGATTCCCGGTGCCGGTCTAGGCAATTTTCGGATTGGAAATTGTCTCGACTTCCCTGGGCATAAAAGTATCATCGTGTTAGCCTCATGATATACGAATGCAAAAATGGTAACTTGGCTTAGAAACCTCGCAGTTAATAACTGTGGAAGTGCTTAATGAACACTAAGCTGCGGGGCGGCTCTATCCCAGGGTGGGGATGTAATGCCAATAAGAAGAAGAAGAAGAACTCAGGCGGTCATTCATCCCTAACTGTTGGTGTTTACAGTTGGTCGATCAGGTTGGTGTCGTTCAGGAATTCAATCAGTTTCTCTTCGTTGGGTGGCGATAAAATCTCCTCAGGCGTGCTACTCAAATTTAAAGCCAAGCGTTGCGTTGCATAAGCGTTACATTCTGATAGTATATGGGTGACAGTGAGGGGGATATTGCAAGTGGTGCATATTGGGGGTTCGGTTTTATCGAGTATGTATCTATGGGTAAGGCGAGTATGGCCGATTCGTAGACGGGAGAGAGTGCGACGATATTTCGGGTTTTTGTTATCTGGCCAGGGTAAAGTGGATGGTTTGATTCTTCTCAAAGCAACGTCTCTGTTTGAGAACCATTTGGATTCCCAATGTTCTCGAATTGTTCCCTTGACCCATCTTGCAGTGTCCATGGAGGGGACAGAGACAGCCTCAGGGCTGGCTTCCCGACCGGCACCAGCCAAACGGTCGGCCTCCTCGTTGCCATGGATACCGGAGTGTCCGGGCAACCAGCAGAACGCGACGTTATTGGCCACAGCCAGTCTTTCTGCCTCCTGAAGCCAGGGATGCTTTGAGGAGGAGGATTTCATCTCTTGGAGACAGCTGGCAGAGTCGCTAAATATGATAGTGGGGGAGTCGGTAATGTGGGTGGTTAGGTTAGAGGCTATCATTAACGCATAAGCTTCAGCACTGAATATGGAACAGAGAGGGGGGAGGGAAGAACTTATATTGGGGAGAGTTGTTTTGCTGGAGATTCCATATCCTACTTTGCCGTTGCACACTGAGCCGTCAGTGTAGATGTATTGGTGGTTGGGGTATTTTTCGGCTCGGAGTTTGTGGAAATGCGATTGTATAATGGCAGGGGGGTCACCAGCTTTTACTTGTTTGAGAAGTGAGAGATCGATTTTGGGGGGAGACTGGTTCCATGGTCTATTTTTGGCTCTAGGGAGGATGGCTATTGGTGGGATGTCATTGTTTGTAAGGGATTTAAGTAGGTTATTTGCTCTATTGACTAACGGGATTTCCTGGCGACCACCAAGGCTGAGCCATCTGATGGCCCTCCTCATCACGCCGACCGTCATGAAGTGCTCGAAAGGAAGTTGACCACATTCAGATATGATGGCAGAGGTGGGACTGGTGATGAACACGCCAGAGGCATAGCGGAAGGCTTTGTTGTACAATGGGCAAAGTTTTTTGGTAATGAGATCACCGCCTCTACTAAAAAGTCCTACACCATAGAACATCTTGGGCAACAACCAGCCATTAATGATCCGAATGATGGTTGCCCTTTGTCCGCTTGGGATTCTATATCCGATCACTTTAATTAATTGCAAGCGCTTTTCGATTGACTTTCTAACGGTATCGGCGTGGTGACCAAAGCTCAGAGTGCGGTCCAGGTGTACACCAAGGATTTTGAGGGATGTTTGGGATTTTATAGGGCAGTTTTTCAGACTGAGATCGGGTAACTTGCTAACTCCTTTTCTGTTCTTGCTGATGTGGAGCAGTTGGGATTTTTCAGGGGATATTGTGAAACCATGATTATCGGCCCATTCGGAGACAGTGTTGACGGCGGATTGGATTTTCTTTCTGGCCAGTGATTTGAAGTTATTGAAGGAAAGTATTATTATGTCATCTGCGTAGACAAGAATGTAGATATGGGGTGGGATGTTTTTGAATAGGGACTGCATACAGATCAGGAAAAGTGTGGGAGCTATCACCGAGCCTTGGGGAATTCCATTTTCTTGATTCCTCACCTCAGAGCGGGTGTTGCCGATCATGACCCTGAAACTCCTGCCGTCAAGAAAGCTTTGTACGTAACGACCCATGCGACCTTTGATTCCCCATTCCTCAAGAGACTTGAGGATGGGAAAACGCCACGCACGGTCGTATGCTTTCGACAGATCAACGGATGAAAAGATGAAACACGGGGCTTTTTATACACAAGGAAAACGAAGCAGTGGGTCAAAAGGCCCGTATGTTACTGCAATCTGATGTCCGTGTTGGGGATTTATGAACGGGATTGAATTTTTCACCCGATTTGAAAAGAAATAACATTTTCAATAGTTTAACGTTGATAATCAATAGTATCAATAGAATTGGCATATTGATGGAGTGTTTCCGAATCGATTGATAAGCAAATGTCGAAAATCCATCGAAAGATAAAACGCTATTACCGTTTGAAATCATACATGATTTCGTGACGGTCCCCAATTTGGAAATTTTCATTTTGCACCCTGTCTCTGAGTCTTCCCCATAGACGTAGTTTACGTCAAAAATGCTGGCAAATTAATTCTTTTGTGTAAAATGGTGATTCTGACAAATCATTATCTTGATAGAAAATTTCACTTGGGAACAACTGACGCCATCCATACGAATACATATTTGCAGCACCTAAGACGCGCGCCCGTAATTGTGCTGCTGAAATAACAAAACCGAATAAGAATTTCACTGCCACTGAAGCCATCTCCCTCCGATGCGCGCTCGTGATTCTGCTACGGACGGCAGGCAACTTTATGGCGTCGCCAAGCGGTTTATTTTCACTTTGAATAAAATTCACCTCGCCTCAATCTTCCTTTGTGTAGAATGGTGGCCCTGAGAAGAACCGATTGTCGATGACGAGCACATGATCCACGACACGAGTTGGAAATCGCTCAGCTGGAATTCAACTCTGGGAGCGATGGTGGGACCGCTCTCCACGACATTTCAAATGAAATGCCTCGCGCGCGGGTGAGCAGTTTTCTTATAATCAATAAAGATGGCTCCTTAGTCCCGCCTCTTTGTTGTCCGGTATGACTGCAAATATTGTGTAACCGTCACACACCTCCCAAAGGGGCGTGGCTACAGGTTCAAATTTATTGATTACAAGAAAGCAGCTCTTCCGCGCGCGCGAGCCATTTCGTTCGAGATGTCGCGGAGAGCAAACCGAGGTACCAGCTTCGGCATCGGCGATGGTGTGGGTCGCCCGGTCGTCGTCATCAACATTAGCAGCGATCAGATTAAATTTTCTTGTCTGAAATAGTGGGAATGACGGCTTTGGCGGGTTTTGTTCTATTATTGTCAGGGGGGTTTTTGTTGACCAAATTTTATGAAATTTGGCCACAATATTCTTTGATATGCTATGATATGATATGGTATTTGATATGAAGTACTAACGATCGGCTACCATCAATGAAAGTGGCTCTTGGGAGCGTCCACAAATTACGTAACGCTTAGAGGGGGAGGGGGGGGGTTAGGCGAAGTGTGACGACCCATACATAATTTTTAGATGCTTCATACAAAAAGTGTGACATAGGGGGGAGGGGGGTTGAAACTGCCCAATTTTTGCGTTACGTAATTAAAGGATCTTCCCAAGGTGACTCGGGGAGGCACTACACACCGTTTTATTTTTCCTATCTTTTGTCTCTTTCTAACATTGTCACCTCGTAATTTTGGAGTGGCGTATTTCGGTTTTCAGTTGATTGATGTAACTGTAAATGTATCAGCATGAAGATTGCGAGTAAGCACGCGCCGGTGATACTTTTTCAAAATCATATTTGTTGTAGAAAAAAATTAAGCATTAATGAAAATCAATAGTATCAATAGAATTGGCAAATTGCTGAAGGGTTTCCGAATCGATTGATAAGCAAATGTCGAAAATCCATTGAAAGATAAAGACGCTATTAGCGTTTGAAATCTATCCTAATTTTTGTGACAGTCTCGAATTTGGAAATTTCCGTTTTAAACCCTGTATCTCAGTCTTCCCCTTAGACGAAGTTAACGTCAAAAAATCTGTAGCAAACATCAATACTGACGCCATACAATTTTCTTCAGTCATAATGCGAATCAATTGTTTGCATGGTCTCCTTCCGATACTTGCTTGGGATTCAACTACCGACGTTAGCGTTGCGCTTTGAATAAAGTTCATATCGGAACCGATTTCTTTTTCAATCATCAACAGGAAAAATAAAAAATTAGAGTCTTTCATGTTGTGCCGACAACATCCAAATCGTTGCAAACCCAACATTAGTGAATAAATTGCTGTAGCAATCTTCCGATGACAGCCTATGCTCGGACCGGCACTAATGCTATGATTCCGCTACCAATGCCAAACATTTATGCTTTGTTCTTTGAAGAAAGTTCGTCTAATATCAACATTCTCAATCACTAAAATCATATAACTCCGAATCACGCTAGAAAATTTCACTAAAGAATTTTCCAGTTCCTAGCGGTTGCACTTTAGAAAAATTATTTCAACTTAGCCTTCCTCCCAAATATAATGATGGTCCTGAAAAGAACCGATTAATTGCCACTTCTGTGCCTTATTAACAGCAGCCACTGGACTGCGCGACCGCCATCCGATGATTCGGCTCAACGAACGCCGTCGATTGCCAGATCCGCCGAAGATGGGGAACGGCTGAAAATGATTTGCTACTGCTTCCACAACCGCCACCACCACCACCGTCCGTAAAAAAATTCATCCGCTGAGACAGCCGTTGTCACTGGGACCGCTTCTGGACGCCCTGGTCCACTCGCCGTGACATCCAGAATGAAAATGATGCGCGCACGCGAAACACGGGGCTTTTTATACACAGGGAAAACGAAGCAGTGGATCACAAGGCCCGTACCTTACTGCAATCTGATGTCCGTGTTGGGGATTTATGAACGGAATTGAATTTTTCACCTGGTTTGGAAAGAAACAACATTTTCAATAGTTTAACGTTGATAATCAATAGTATCAATAGAATTGGCAAATTGCTGGAGAGTTTCTGAATCGATTGATAAGCAAATGTCGAAAATCCATCGAAAGATAAGAACGCTATTAGCGTTTGAAATCTATCCTAATTTCGTGACGGTCTCGAATTTGGAAATTTCGGTTTTACACCCTGTATTTGAGTCTTCCCCTTAGACGTAGTTTACGTCAAAAAGTTGTTTACCATTTTTATCATTTAGCTGAAAATGCCGTTCGGATGAAAAAGTCGTTTGACCGAATATACATCATTTGACCAAAAATGCTATTTGGTAAAAAATGGCATTTGGCAGAAAGAGTCGTTTGGCCCTTAAAAGTCCTTTCTGACACCTTCTTTGGAAAGTGTCGTTCGGCTGAATTGGTCATTTTGCCAAAGAATACGTTTATCCGAATTGGTCATTTGACAGAAAATGCTGGTCGGCTCGGGTCGGCCAGAAAGGTTGTTTTGCGGAAAGGACATTTTCTGGCCAAATAACCATTCCTACCATACACCATTTTCGGTCAAATGATCTATTTGGTAAAAAGATTTTTTCGGTCAAATTACCAGTTCGGCTGAATGTCCATTTCGGCTGTATGTCGTTTTCGGTAAAAAATACATTTTTAGTCGGACCATTTTGACTTGATAACAGTTTCGGATAAACGTTCAATTCTGCATAATGGGGTTTTGTTAGAAGGCTTTTGGCTTAAATGTTAGTATCGACTTAAAAGTAGAGAGGTTACGAAATTTCGTTCAACAGTCTTTTCAACGTAAATGTTATTAGGCCACACGGATGGATATTATGGACTAAATTACCCATTCAGTTATTGACATTTGGCCGTAAGACTTGTTGGCCTAAACGATATTTTCGGACAAGTGACCTATTCTGTAAAACAACCATATTGGCCAATCGGGTTTTGGGTTGATGACCTATTCGGCGAAACGACCTTTTCGGCCTAATTTCCAGTTCGGACATACGGCTATCGGCCAATGGAATTTCCCAAGAATTTCTTACGGACAATACACTAGTCGTTCGATAACTGTAACATGACGCATTCTAGACGTCAAACAATTGTCAGACGTCGTCAAAAAAGAAGGGCATCTGATTGTTCACCGGTATGCAGTGATCATCGACTTTGAGATACTTTTGAAGCTTAGCTGTTCGATAACTGCAAAACTGATGTAACTTTCGAAATGCAGTTTAAAGCATTGCAGTTGAATGACTTGCAGTTGTCGAACGTCTACTGTACAAAGAATTTCCCGTAGAATTCCAAGAATTTCCAACAATTTTTAGTTGAATCGTTTTGAACAATCCTCCGCGGAAATTCGAAAGAAGTTTCCATTAAGCTTACGGAGAATGCATTAAGGATCTGGCTTTCTCAGTCTATGGGCCAGATCCTTAAGGTCACTCCTGGACAGAGTCCAAGTTTTTAAGTAGTCGCGTTTTCGGGGGCACACCACTCGATACGGAAGCAACGCACAACTGTCATTTTTATTTTTTCACGCATGCTGCGACGCAGCAAAGCTGAATCAATAAAAATGGCAGTTGTCCGCTGCCTCCGTATCGAGTGGTGTGCCTCCGAAAACGCGAGCACTTTGAAACTTGGATTCTGTCAGGAGTGACCTTAATGCAACAATTTTTCCAGTCGTTAATTAATAACACTTACGGAGAATTTCTCCTGAACATTCCACAGAATTTTTCTCGAAAACTCTTTAGAGTCTCCCGCGGAAATTCTTAACAATTGACTGTTTTTTCGATGGCCATGCCAAACAAGCCGTCTTTATTATTCTAGATTGAGAAAGCCAACGGTAAAACACCCATTCAACCAGCCGCACTCTACTACAATTATGAATAATGTTCTGTACACATTTGGAAGAATACACAATAGAAACTCAACAAGACCTTTTCATAAATTTCCGAAGTTTTTCCTGTAGAAGTTAAGAACCTTTTTTTTTTGTAAAAATTCCGAAGTTTCTCATGTAAATTGCGACAAATTTTCTGCTGAAATTCCACACAATTTTATTTGGGAATTCAAAAAAGCTTCTCTTGGTAATTCCAAAGACTCCTCTAAACTTCAAACAATCCGAAAATATTTTCCAAATTTTGGTTTTCTTCTAGATTTTTCTGGAAAAGTTCATTAGATTTTTCATGCGAAAATAAAAAGAAATCTTCTTTTAATGTCTTTAAAATATGCTGAAAAATGAAAAAAAAATCTTAGAAAAACGTAATGAAAAAAATCTCCACGCCGATTGACGCCGCCGCCGCCGCCGAGTAAAATGGCTTTCGCCGCCGCCGCCGGCCAAAATTCTGACAAACGCCGCCGCCGGCGAATATCGGACCGGCGCACACTTGAAACAATCGAAGTAAGGCTCAATGCGAACCATACCTGACAGTCACATTATTAGCAATCAAAGCAATCAGGCAATGTGTCGATAGCCACATGCAGTGAACCATCAAATGGCATAAGGTGTTGGAAGTGCACGTGGCTCCCGCTAAAAGATATTTTAGTTACTAGATAAAGATTGTCGCTGTCGTCGCTGTCCGGAACATCTTTTGCTGGCGAGGATAGGGGAGCTAAATGTCAAAGAAGGAAAATCCATACGATTTGACAGGTATGTACCACACATGTTTCGGACAGCAGAACAAAGGGAACCGAAGCGACAATCTTTATCTAGTAACTAAAATATCTTTTCTCCCGCTTGCCTACAGTCATATTTTACTGCACATACCTTTACAACTTTTTTTCGGGTCAAAGAAGAAACAATTATAATAGGGGGAAGGACGGCTTTGGCAGGTTTTGTTCTATTATTGGCAGGGGTTTTTTTATGACTGACTATGCTCAAATTTGGCCTAAGCATTCCTTGCATATCAAAGAATATTGTGGCCAAATTTCATAAAATTTGGTCGACAAAAACCCCCCTGCCAATAATAGAACAAAACCTGCCAAAGCCGTCTTTCCCCCTACCAAGTTAAGAAACTAAGCTGCAGATGAACAATGTCCAAAATGTAAAACAGTTTTTTACCAATGGCGGATCGTTGATCGTTCGGGATTTGGGCACGAAAAATGAAAATCCCGGCTACATTAAATGCAGAACATTTTCCCGAGGTGTGAGGCTACCTTTTCAGAGGACACTCAGAACATAGGACAAAAAAATTAGATGTATGTACATACATTTATATCATTGGACGCATAATTGTCCAATGTTTGTTAGGATTCCCAGCATACTCTATATCAAGTGAAACATATTGTAGTCTGGCCGCCATATTTGAAGTTACTTTTGTATTCGCAGAAGAAGCTTTTGAATACTATCAGCAAAATTTAAAAGCATCCCTGCGCTGGGCCACCAAACGGGAGAAAGTACTTAACGATATATTGGATGAGATAGCGGCAAATCAGAACAAACTCAATGACGAACGAAACAGGGTTGCGGAACTTTGCGATAAGTCGAAAACCTTAGTAGCCGATCAATCACAGTAAGGAAAAAAATGGGCTTAAAAATGTTTGAATTTACAATAATTCTTGTCTTTTTTTTTAAGCCCAGTGAAACTGATGCAGATTATCCAGACGGGTCGAGCTATAGTTCAGTTGCATACCGACCTACAAGATGAAACTAAAGCATTGCGTTTTGACCGTCGAAAGTACCTAATTGTTACATAATTCACTCATTTCCGTCTACTAATTAAACTATATTTTCTTTCAGGTATTTCGTTCCGAAGCCGACTGCATTGGTGTTTCGTATAGAGAACATCCCTGAAGTTGTGTTGAAGTACGTGAAACGTGAAGTATCCCTGGAAGACCCGTATGGGTGTGAGTGGAAATGCAATGTCTTCAGGGAAACGTGTGTGGGCACCATACTGATCGTAGAACTTTGTCTAGTCAAAGGAAAAACTAGCGAATACTCTGTTCTCTTCGGCGAGGAGCAGGAAGCAATTTATCATTTCGGTAAAGAGGCGGTTCGGATTGGCACATTCGATCTTAAAGATAATATTGACCACGATTTTCTGGAGCTAACCATTTCGGTGAGTCAATCGTATGGGGATCGACTTGATCAATTGCAAGACTACATCCGTCGATTGGAGATAGAAAAAGAAGAGTACAAATCACTAAAGAAGTATCTTGCCGAGTGGGAGACGAAGATCACGCCCTCATGCGTCTAATATGGTGCCAGTTCGAAGGCTAACATCATTAAGTTTGTCTTTACAGGACTAAATATGTGATTGCTTTGACAACAGTAGTGACATACGATCGTACTCTTGAATATGTAAATGTTAAGACTAACATTGATTTTAAGCCCAATGAATTGATTCTTGCCACATTGAATTTAAAATGTATTTTAAACCACATTGAATTTAAAGTGTATTAAAAACACTAAGTAAAACAATTCTACGAACTTCTTACAAATAGGCGTAACGGTATTTGACTTACAGTTTTCTCATGGGACGTAGGTAAACGTATCTATTCTGTCCAGCTATTTTGATCTAACGTCACAATACACGATTCGGCCACTTTCCTCCATCCTCGGTTGCGCCCCACGCTCGGCAAATTTTGAGCCTACTTAGCTCGCTGCGTTCAAAGAAGGCGTGTACATGCCACGTCGGGGGCGAACACCATATTTGTTGAGTTGCTGTCTGATATTCTTGTAACATGTCCTGTTCGTCGAACCCTTCCAGCTTCAGCTTTATTCTCGATGCTGGGATCGCCATAGAGTTGGGTAAGTTCCATCGCCGCCATACACATCGCCAAAGATGGCGCTGAGCATCTGTCCCTCAAATACGAGTACTTGCAAGACTTCCTGGTCTAAGTTTCATGTCCGTAGAGGTCGGTATTATGAGCGTTTTGTACATGACACATTTGGTACGGGTGTGAATCTTTTGACGTTGGACAACGTCCTACCCGGTACTTGGTGTCAAATCAGAATCTTAAATTGGGGACCGTTACGAAATCATGCAAGATTTTGAACGTTAACACTACAAGTACCGAGCCAAGATTTGTAACGTAAAGTACCAAGCTCGCAAAAAACGTGGAACGGCAACTTTGAGCACCCAGATCTCAGCCGTTTTTCAACCAAATCTCTTGATTTTTTTCACAGAACAATCTGTGGGATGTCAAAAATCGACTACTGAAGACAGATTACATTTTTTATGTAACGGCCACTGAGAACCAGCAGGAAAATTCCGTTCCACGCTTTTTGCAGTCTGTTTGTAGCCATCCAGCATGTTGCATGCAAGTCGTACCACACTGTTTGTATGCAAAATTATGTGGAACAGAAGAAACATTTGGATGGATCATAGTTCAGCCATGAAAATCTAAGGATTATTTTCTAATTTCAAAGAATAAAATTCCGAAAAATTCAATCCAGGATCCTTTCAAAACAAATCCTAACGCGTTTCTAAAAGTATGGCGATTCTAGAGGTTCAATCCAAAGATCGTGACGAAGAGAGGCGGCGTTTTGAATATTTCCAATATCCGCATGATATAGGTACGTTATGGATCCTTCTTTAGGGCCGATGCCCACGTAGCGGTTTTTCAACGCCACGTGCACGCAGCATTAAAATAACGCTGGTGTGCATCGGCGTGGTGACGCTGCGTTACCGCTTTTTCCCGGTGCACACCTGCGTCTTTTTGACGCCACGTGCACTCTGCGTTGAAATAACGCTACGTGTGCATCGAGCCTTATTTAGCAAAACAGAACAAATTTTGAATGAGAACAATATTATAGCAAACAACCGACAAAAAGTGAATAAAATATTTTATTATAGGGGGAATGACGGCTTTGGCAGGTTTTGTTCTATTATTGTCATGGGTTTTTTTTATGACTGATCATGCTCAAATTCTACCTAAACATTCTTTGCATATCAAAAAATATTGTGGCCAAATTTCATAAATTTCTGTCGACAAAAACCCCTCTGACAATAATAGAACAAAACCTGCCAAAGCCGTCTGTTCCCCTAATTGAAATTGTGGAAAGTAGGTACACAATTAGTGCATCATGCTATTCAATTTTGCATTGCTTACAAAATCAAAAATCTAATGAATATTGAAAAATGTCGACTTCGAGTCAAGTACGAGACACTGCAGATGTCGGAATACGTATCTGTAAAGATAACAAAACGTAGTGGAATTAAATGGAAAGTATTAAACTCGTCTTAGACAATTGAAGACATTTTTTAAAAGAGCTTGAAAAATAATTGTTTATACCGGTACCAACATTAAGTTGCAAGGCAAGGGGCATTGTCTCGGAATAGTATTTCGTGATATTTCTAGTATTCATGATTTTCGTCAAACAAAGAAACGGTTGCGTTTGGCAGTTAGTTGATGAAACACAGTGCTCCCCCGTATTGGAAACACCTGATTTATACCTTCTACAGATTCTAGAAAACTTTAAAACCGCATTTCATAATTCTAATGCCCTCAAACCAAAACATGCACCTTAAAGATATCTCAAAAATAGTGGTAATAGAAATAGTTGTTCAGTGATTTTTTAAGAAGACTGAAATCATGTGCTGCCTTATACTGGGTGGACTGTATCGTTTGGGTGACGTTGTATTTCATGCTTTCCTACCAGGGCTCTTCGATCAATTTACCGTAGATACGAAGTAGTTTTTCGGGTGTCAGGCCATTAGGCCGAAGGCCATTTGGCCGAATGGCCATTAGGCCTAATTAGCAAAAAGAAGCACAAAGTAAAAAAATGAGAAGTTCTTTCTTCAACCTTACCCCTTTCTTTCTTCTCCCTTCTTGCATCTACCTTCTTCTATCTCTCTTCTTCCTTCTTCTTTCTTCCTTCTTTCTTCTTGCTTCTTCCTTCTTACTTTTTTACTTTCTCCTTCCTTTTTACTTTTTACTTCTTTACGTCCTTCTTTCTCTTTCCTTCTTCCTTTTCCTTCTTCCTTTTTCCTCCTTCCTTCTTCCTCTTTCCTTCGTCCTTTGTTTCTTCTTCCTTCTTCATTCTTCCTTTTTCTTTTTTCTTTCTTCTTCTTTCTTATTTCTCCCTTCTTCGTTCTTTCTTTTTCCTTCTTCTTTCTTTCTTCCTTTTTCCTTCTATCTTCTTCATTCTTTCTTCTTTCTTCTTCCTTCTTCCTTTTTTCTCTTCCTACTCCCTTCTTCCTTTCTTATTCCTTCTTCCGTCTTCCTTCTTGCTTCTTCCTCCTTTTTCCTTTTTTCTTCTTCCGTTCTACTTCATCGTCACATCGCACTACTCACTTCTCATTCCCCAGTTCTTATTCGGCCTAATTGCCATTCGTCCTAATGACCGTTCGACCTAATGGCCTTCGGCCTAAGCGGCAAGCCATACTAAACGCGACGAGCGATGCGACGCGACGCGACTCACGTAAAAGAATAACAATCATTATCAACAGGCTGTCAAATTGCACTGCCGCGTCGCGTCGCATCGCACGTCGCGTTTACTTTGGCATGCCCCTAACGGCCTTCGGCCTAATGACCCAGCATCGTTTTTCGCTAGTATTTGTTAGTATTTCTGGATACTGTTGAAAGTTGAGAGTTGCTCCTTGTTACAAGGTCTTCTTTAGCCGTGCGGTGAGATGCACAGTTACAAACAAAGTAATATGCTGTGGGTGGCTGAGTTCGATTCCCGGTCCGGTCTTGGAAATTTTCGGATTGGAAATTGTCTCGATTTCCCTGGGCATAAAAGTATCATCGTGTTAGCCTCATCATATATGAATGCAAAATTGATAAATTGACTTAGAAACCTAGGTAAAGACAAAAATTCTCGCACTTAGTTTCATAGGGGCGTAACTGTATTGATCGATTTCTCTTCGTCGATGTTTGCTTTTTATTATTGTGGCTAATTGTGCTAGATCATCGATGATTTTATGGTTTGGTGTGATAAAGGATGATTGTATCTTGCACCAGAATCAATAATCACGGTTGTAGCTTTGGAAACAATTGTGTTATTAACAAAATATAAAATCGATTAAGAGAAATCGATCAATACAGTTACGCCCCTATGAAACTAAGCTCGAGAAATGTACAATCCTCTTCTCTTCTCTCTTCTTCTATTCTTTCTTCTTATATTCTTCTTTCTTTCTTTTTTGCTATGTATAAAAATGAGTTCACATTTCCTTTGAGGCATTATAACTCACGAATTGATGAACCGATTAGTATGATTTATGTACGGCTCGATTCGTTTTTCAATGGGCTGTGTTTATATGTAGAAAAAAAAAAGATTTTTCACGGGGATAGTTCAAAAATCAATAATATGCTAAAAGTTGATGAATTGTGAAGAAAATTAGGAGTGCGTTACTGCAATATTTGACATTTACAAAGCAAGCGATCCCGGGCAACGCAGGCACAGGGTCCAATGTGCTAGTAAAGTATATAATTGAAAAGTATAAATAGCTTACATATAGACAACATCACCTTACATTTCCATCAAGAGTTGTTTACCCCGGGCCACAATAGAGTCCAATAGTTCCTTTCAGGAGGCATCATTTTATGAGCAGAGCCAACCTTTGTAATCAATGTCATTCCACCAAAAACTCACTGGATTTTCATTAAATTTTTCTACGAGCTAACCTATCTCAAAAACTCCCCAAAAGACTGAAAGCACTGGAAATTTCGGAAAATGCTAAATTCACCAAGCTTCTACAAGAATTCTTGGAAATCCTGAAGTAATTTTAGAAAATCATTGATATACATCTTACATGTATAGGGCCCTGGGAAGCTAAGCGGATCGGACTAGTCATCAACACGTCGAAGACAAAGTACATGATAGGAAGAGGTTCAAGAGACGACAATGTGAGCCACCCACCGCGAGTTTGCATCGGTGGTGACGAAATCGAGGTGGTAGAAGAATTTGTGTACTTGGGCTCACTGGTGACTGCCGAAAATGACACCAGCAGAGAAATACGGAGACGCATAGTGGCTGGAAATCGTACGTACTTTGGACTCCGCAAGACGCTCCGATCGAATAGAGTTTCGCCGCCGTACCAAACTGACAATCTACAAAACGCTCATTAGACCGGTAGTCCTCTACGGACACGAGACCTGGACGATGCTCGTGGAGGACCAACGCGCACTTGGAGTTTTCGAAAGGAAAGTGCTGCGTACCATCTATGGTGGGGTGCAAATGGCGGACGGTACGTGGAGGAGGCGAATGAACCACGAGTTGCATCAGCTGTTGGGAGAACCATCCATCGTTCACACCGCGAAAATCGAACGACTGCGGTGGGCCGGGCACTTAGCCAGAATGTCGGACAGTAACCCGGTGAAAATGGTTCTCGACAACGATCCGACGGGCACAAGAAGGCGAGGTGCGCAGCGGGCAACGTGGATCGATCAGGTGGAAGATGACTTGCGAACCCTCCGTAGACTGCGTGGTTGGCGACGTGTAGCCATGGACCGAGCCGAATGGAGAAGACTCTTATATACCGCACAGGCCACTTCGGCCTTAGGGCGAAGCCAGAGTAAACGCGACGAGCGATGCGATGCGACGCGACTCACGTAAAGGAATAACAATCATTATCAACAGGCTGTCAAATTGCACTGTCGCGTCGCATCGCACGTCGCGTTTACTCTGGCGGGCACCTTAGTCTGAATAAATACATAATAATGTATAGGGCCCTCCTTAGCCGTGAGGTAAGACGCGCGGCTTCAAAGCAAGACCATGCTGAGGGTGATTGGGTTCGATTCCCGGTGCCGGTCCAATCCGGAAATTGTCTCGACTTCCCTGGGCATACGAGTATCATCGTGTTAGCCTCAGGATATACGAATGTGAAAATGGTAATCTGGCTTATAAACCTCTCAGTTAACAACTGTGGAAGTACTTAATGAACACTAAGCTGCGAGGCGGCTTTGTCCCAGTGTGGGGATGTAATGCCAAGAAGAAGACATCTTACATGTAACTATGAGTAAATTCTAAGGGTCGAGGGGTTCCTTCTAGAATTCTGGAAAATTTGTTCTGATGATTATTGCTCGCTCATAATCAAATGACTATTATAGAAATGGTCCAGCCTTACTTCGGACGCAATTCTTCAAATTGAGGCGGAAGTATCCCAAAATAGAATAATGATACGAAACATTTGATAGAAAATACCACCAAGAACCATAAAGTAACACCATGGGAATAGGTTTGATTTACATTTTGTATTTTCCATCCTTTACCCCTACATGCTAATCCTACCTTGCTCTTTCCTTCTCTTAAGCGAACGTCTTCGCTGTCTTACCCTAAGGGGCCCCTTCTGCCTACGTCCCCGTCTATGGCGTTCTTCAAGCGCGTTTTACGCAGACGCGCTTATCCTCACTGCTGACCGGCTCGCACACACATACAGTCTCACTTGATCCCCGGTCCACTCTTCTTTCTGCATTCAATTTCAATACTGCCATACACTGCTGCTGCCTCTGCGATCAAAACCTTTCCAAACCAGCTCTTCTTTCACCATTCCGTAGCCACTGCCTCTGCACTATCCTTTCCAAATCGTTCCACTTATTTAACTTCTCCAATCCTCCTCCTTATTCCGTACGTAAACAAACTGCACTCTTCATTCACTAATGTCGTTTTCGGTTTTAAACCTGGGTCAGGTCCGACCCCGACTCTGAATAACCGAACGAAAAATGAATCGGGATCGAGTCAGCATGATGGTATTAGTGAGAACTCAATCCCTATCATCTGTTTTGTTTTCCATTCGCACTTTTATCAGCTGGCAGAAACAGACATATTTTTATCTATTGAATTTTGCTATTAGTGTTTTTCTTGTTTTATGAATTATGGGGGAAATCAGACGTTTCTTCTGTTAATTGTTTAATGACTATTAATCCATCAATAAATTAATGTGATTAGGAGCTTGTGATGAATGACGACGGCAATGTGGATTGCCGTGAAAGAATTTACGCCAATCCGTGTTTCCCGATAAACTATTATGCTGATTCTATATGGCTTTTTGGGTAACAGTGATTGTGTTATAGTAGATTTGAATTATCAATTATGTCATTGAAATGGAACAGAACAAGAAAATATGGAAACACTTTGTAAAAAATCCAATACAAAATTTATTGAGATTTGGGGCCTTTTATTTTAAAACAAAGAATCAAATCGTACAAGAGTTGAACAGCATTCTTTTTTGCTATTTGCATTTTTTCTGCTATTTTCCTCCAGAGAGGACCCTTTGGGATAAATAGCGATTTCGTCAGAACTGCAAAAACCAAATATACAAAAGAGGCAAATAATTTTTCACTACAAAATCTAAACAGGAGATTCAACATAATAAATATCGGCAAAAAATATGTCTTTGTCGGTTTTTTAACGAATTACAATTAAAAACCTTTCTTCCACTCAAAAATTATGCACAATTCGTATGAAAACAGTTCCTAAATAAACATTTGAATTTATTTATAAATAAATACAATAAATTTGTGGATGGCAATATAGTTGCTAAAGCCTTATAAATGGGTTATGCCAGGGTTAATAATACATTATGTGTATATTCTTCAAATCCGTAGCCTTGAACAAATTCTGCACAGAACTGCAATAATGAATAAAATAATGGTATGAACATTTTTGTATAAATAATCTCATAGCGGCAGATACTCTGGTACGCTATTTTCCCATTGATAGAGCAATTATACCTAAAGTATATGTACGAATACACAACGTAATAGTGAATAAATAGCAGCATTTTCAACAAAATGTTCAAACCTCATTTTGTTTATAATGGAGCTACCATCTGAAGTAATCAGCAAAAAATATGTCGATATCTGAATCCGATTCGCCATCAGAGAAACTTGAAGACAGCACAAAATTAAAATAATCCATTCTTGCGTGGAAGACAGCAACAAAATTGATAAATTTAACAAATGAAACAAAAAAAATCAAATACCCATCCGTGTCTTGCGTTTTCATTTTCCTTTAGCGTAAACATAAACACCAGTTTGACAGTTTGTGTTCGAATGTATTGGTGAACCTAGGTTGGATCTCGATAAATCGGCAGAGCGAACCTCATTCATTTTGGGTCGGATCTGGTGCGGATCGCGATCCAACCTGAACGAATAACCGAACGTTTTGACAGCTGTTAGAGCGGATCCGGTGCAGAACTAGGTTCGACCCAGCAATAACCGAAAACGACACACCCACACTGCACACCCGATGTGTCTCCTACTTCTCACTTTCGTCACGCACACATAGGTAATCATGCACTTTGCATTCACATGGCCGCCGGGCGGCTTGCCCTCGCCTATTCCAATTGGAAATTCTGACTGGAAACGAAGTGACTCTGAATGCGTGTGGTGCCTCTATGCGAAGTGTGTGATCGTCCGTTGATGTGTAGGTGGTCGGCTGGGTTGCACACGGTGGGCTCACTGTAATAGAAAAAAGGCCCTCCGTTGAGGGCCTTCTGTTCTCCGTTCCAAGGTGTGCTTCCCGCTGTGTATCACGGATTCCTGCAGCTGGTGTTCGTGGTGCAAATGATTGTGCCCTTCGTACACAGAGCTGCGATCCGGTGGTTTGGCGATGGCGTTATGTTGGATGAATTGCCACGCGTGTTGATTTTTACACTGTGATGTTAAGATTAGCCTGACTCTACATGCACAGGTTAATCTGTTTTAACTAAACTCTCTCGTTTTGCCAGCACGTGTTATCTAGAGCCACACTGCTTGCGACCAGTACCGAACACTACAACGGGACGAATGAATGGCCGATGTCCGCTGTAGGGAAGTGCTTACGACGAATTAGGGTTCTGCGTGTTGGCTGACCTGAGTGGCCGTTTCCTGGACTGTACACGGTAACCAGAATGTACTCTTTTAGGACTATAAAGTACGCATAATCCTGGAAAAGTGGAACTACGCATAAAAGGAGTATATTTCGTTTACTCATTTATGAGTATATAGCCTATACGTCAAACGAAGCATACTTTTTACTCCTTGTCTCAACGTGAAAAATGCGTCTTTTTTACTCCCAACAACAAAGATGAAAATGTATACTTTTTACCCCTTATTATAATTTATTCGTTTCTAAAAAAGAAAACAATTTCTTCATTTTTAACCAATAATACAAGAGAGCTCTTATGCATATATTTATTCAATAATAAAGTGATTCATATGAAACGATTGTCGTACGACTGTGTCCAACATGAACATACTCCTATCGACAACCGGAATGCACATACCGGGTTCTATACAACGTTTCAAGTGATAGCAAGCCTCCTCCTCGAGCAGTTTACTCATCGCTGCCTGCAGCATTCAAATATCGCGCGTTTCGAAACACTTTCGCAATACTTCGGGAAGCGATTTGTAGTCCTCCACCGGATCCAAACTTCCCGGACCCAAACGGGCTTTCTGCTCGCACTCATTCTGTTCATCCTAGTTGTTTGCTACTTTCCATGTGCTGGCTTCCGGATGCGTTCCTTGAATGCTTCGATCTCCGACCGAAACTACTTCTTGTATTCGGTTTCAGCTAGTTGGATGCGCTGGAAGGATTCGACTAAGGTGCGGGGGTCGATATCAAGCTGCAAAAAGAAATATCATTGAAGCATTTATTTCCTAGACATATTCTTCGAATTTCGAAGCAACTTACCTTTTTGGCAATGTCGTGAGCGATTGCTCAGATCGTGTTTGACCAGCATTTCCAGTTAAATACATCAGATCACCAAATTGACTATATGGCCATTTCCTGATAAGCTTATGATTGTCGCGCAAAAACATATTACACATAATATTCGCTGCTTCCATAAACTTTGTCGAGACTGATACTTGCACCAAACAATCCGACATTTCGACCACATCATATTGAAGACCTTTAAATATATATTTTTGTTATTGTTATAGAACATGAAACAAATTAATAATATATACTTACCAGTTCAACAAAATCGTTCTTTCCTGCGTTATTTTTCATTTACTAGTGGATTTCTTATTAAATTTTCATTTTTCACAATCGCTGTCACCAGCAGAAAACTATTTTTTTCAATGTTTGGTTATGAAATTTTCTTTTCTCCAAAATACTACTTTTTACTCATTTTTAATTTTGTTTGCATACTCTAAAAGGAGTGAAAAATACTCTCCAACAATGATTTTTAAGTAAGCATTTTTTGACGTATTGGCAATATTCTCAAATATGATTCAAAAGTACTCCTAAAATGAGTATTCCAATGTTACCGTGTAGGGTTGTGTGTTGCGAGGGGTGATACTTGGGTTCGAAGTTCGTTTAGCAGTTGAGGTTTTATTATTGTGTTTATCATTCGTACTATTGGGCCAAACACAATTGATACGTTTGCGTGCGTTTTGACAGTTTTCCCATGGAAAAACTGTCAAAACGCACGCAAACGTACCAATTGTGTTTGGCCCATATATAACGACTTTATAGCGTAATATGATCTGGGGGTGTTCTTTTTGAAGTTATGGGGAATTCATTCTATTAAGACAGGAAGGGCAGACAGTGAAGATACTAAAGAATTTTCCGTTGAATTTTTGAAAGGATTCTCATTGCAGATGCTAGAGAATTTTTTAGTGTTGCTCCTGAAACCTAGTAGAATTCTGAAAGGAATTCCTGAGAGATATTGTTGAAGTAATTTCCACAGGAATTCGTTGATGAATACCTGAAGGAATTTCAGGAAAAATATGCGAATTCCTGCAGCAAATCCAAAAGTAGTTCCAGGAGAATTTACGTGAGAAATATCTTCAGGAATTCCTGTAGGAATATTTGGAGAAAATCCAAGAATAATTCCAAGAGCAGTTCCAGGAAGAACTTTGAAGAAGAACAGCTGGAGGATTCTCAGGAAGAAGTTCACGATGAATTTTCTAAAATTCTAGTTGGTGCTCCTCCAGAAATTACTTCTGGAGATGTCATCCAGGAATTCGTCCTGAATTCCTCCAGAGATTTTCCCAGAAATCCTCCAGAAATTCATTCTTTATTCCCCAGGAATTCATTCTAAATTCCTCCAATTCCCCCTATTAATTATGAATTCCCACAGGCATGAGTTACTCCAAGAATTTCTGGAGTAACTCCAAGAAAAGTTTCTAGAGAGACTCAAAGATGAACTTTTGAAGAAACTCTATAAGAAGCTCCACGAGGAATTACTGGATCAAATTCGGGATGAATTGTTGGAGGGACTTCAAAAAGGAACTTTAGGAAGAGTTCCTGAAAGAACTTCAGAAGCAATTCCCGAAAGAGCTTCTTAGAATGTGACTGGACTCCAATGTGACTGGATTTGGTCGCAAAGGAGTCGCAGTGACTGTTATGTGGCAAGTGTGGCACTCGGGAAGGAAATCCTGGGGGAACTCCAGGAGTAATTTCTGGAGGAACATGAGTAGTAATTTTTGGAGGAGCCCCAAGAAGAATTATCAAAAGGATTCCTATAAGAACTCCAAAAAGATATCCTGGATAAACGCCAGGTGGAATTCGTGGAGGAATTTCAAGGAACATTTCCTAAGGAAAACGAAGAAGAGTTTCCGAAGAGAAGCTTGGAGGAATCCATGAAAAAAGTTCTGAAGATTCTCCAGGAGGATTCCCTGCAGGAACTCTAGTAGCAATCCCCGGAGGAAGTCCAAAAGTATTTTTTAGAAGAGCTCCTGGAGGAAATCCTGGAGAGGCTCCAAGAGTAATTTCTGGAGGAGCTGAAAAAAGAATTTTTGAAGAAACTTCAGGAAGGATTCCTGTAGAAATTCCAAAAAGATATCATGGATGAACGCGATATAGAAACCCGCTAGGAACCCCAGTGGAATTCCTTGGTGAACTCAGGAGGGAATGCTGGAGAAACTCCAGTATAAATTTCTGGTGGAGCTTCAAGAAGAACTTTGGAGAAATTCCTGTGCGTTCTCCTGAAAGAACTCCAACAAGGCATTCTTAAAGCAACTCCATTTCTTGAGGAATTCAGAATGAATTTCTGGAGAATTCAAAATGAATTCATGGGAGAATTCTTAATGGATTCTTGAATTGATCCAGAATGAGTTCTTGGTGGAATTCAGAATGAATTACCGGGATTTTCAGAAAAAAAAATCCCGGAGTAAATCAGTATGAATTTCTGGGGGAAATCAGAAAAAATCCTGGTAAAATTAAGAACGAATGGGGAGGTGCACCGAATGAACACAATGACGTTTGAGCAGTGCGCTGTTTACTAAAAAAGAACACTCTGTGATCTTTCGTTCGATACAGTTGACAACCGTGTTCGAATTTTACTAACAACGAGGTAGTGATCAGAGTCAATATTCGGACTTCTGAATAACATCCAAGAAATTCCGAGGTCAAGGCGATAACTGGCAATCACGTAGGATGCAGATCTTTCAAGCCAGCACCGCCCGGCTTATGCAGGACCCTTAAGTAAATGACAACTGAAAATGAACGTAACGAGTGTTGAAGGTAATCAATCAAACAGGGAGTTTCGGATCAATCATCAAAATCGAAACATTTGTGGAAAATTTGTACGTAGTTTATTGCAGTTTGAATAACATTAAAAAATACTTCCAGGCTTTATTTCCTAATTATAGCTAATCCCGTCCCAAGGCTTCCAAACTTAAAGAAAAGCAGCGTAAGGATACGAATAGCTATAGGCTGTAAAGGGCAGATCGTTTATAAAAAATATATTTGTCTATTATATGTTCAAAAAGTACCTAATCCGGGATAGCTGTAGGCTGCCGCATAGGGTGACACATAGCTCGTATACGGTGACGCATAGCTCGAGTATGCATAGGGAAGTGCACCTACGGAGTATGCCAACGGGGCGGCGGCCAGAAGTTGTGCCTTTGGATCTGGAATCGGCGCAGGAGCTGACAGCGTAGCCGAGGCGAACAGGGCTACGACGAACAGAACCTATCCAAGGATAAAAAAAATCACAAAAACTCGTCACTTCACTGCACAATCCCCACTGAACGATCTTTCCAGAAAACTCACAATGAACTTGGCGGCCATTTTTCCACAATTGAATTAAATCACTCTAACTCGTACAAAACGCTCTAAATCGTAACTGCTAATGCAATGATACTAATCCAGGCACCGGATATTGCTTTTATACCTCGATCGAATCCGATCCGAATGCTGATCGGATTCGCATTTTTCGACCGAAGACGAAAGAACCGTGGAAGCCCGATCATCGTACGCATCGCCCTCGCCGGCCCGAGCATTCCCTGTTAGATAAATTAAATTGTCCAATAAAAACCAACCACTAAACCAAAACAAAACTAACGAGAATGTCTAATAATGTGACGGAGTTCTCTCGCCCCGGACCAATTGCAAACAGGGAGCTCATTACGTATTCTTCCTGCGTAGTTTAGCCGAGGAGTTTGCTCGCGCTCGCACATTCCACGCCACCATGTATGCGCATCATCGCCCAAAAGGTGCAACACATTCATCGTAGTGGCGTTGACGTCCCGAACGATTCCCGCGATCAGCGCCTCTGCCCTGCCTTTGGAGTGATCTAATGCCGTGCGTTACCGGCTGATATCGATTTGGCGCGCCACCATCGGCCGTAAAAAAGCTCATTATGCAACGGACGTGCGGATGTTGGTGTAGCCAAAAACAACCGCCCAACATTACCCTTTTGGATGATAATAATTGACGGACACGTGACCTTGAGGTGCGTGTTGCTGTGAACTTGACTTCGAGGATGTTCGGCACGATGCGGATATAGTTTCTTATCTTCGAGTAATTTTAATTAGTTTGGTAACCCGCCACGTACGCATCGATCGGTGCGGAACCAATTGGTTCGTTAATCTATGATTCATCGTACCTATGGAGTCCAGTGTTACTACAGCAGTTTGAGGATGTCTTGGATTTAAATGTCAATTGGATTTTAATATATATATGAATATTTTGCATGCTTCACTGTAAGGAGCTGGTGTGATGGTTCGATCTTCTATTGTAGTGTTTAAAATTATTTGGCACAGAACTTGAACATATGAAGTACAAAGCAACATATGGTAACTCGACAATTCCTACCAGGATACCTGGTTGGCTACAGCGTCGATACACCTATGCCTGGCGTATTGTGGAGCTCCATAATCGTCAATCTTGGGCGATGTTCCTCCAGTTTCTTCGAACGTTCAGGGCACCGCGTGCAAGCAGCGTGTTCGTGGCTTTCCACGAACTCGCCGGCCTCTATCTGGTTCTCTGTTGAATATTGTTTTCGCTATTCTTTCTTCCGACATTCGCACTAAGTGATCAACCCACTGAAGTCTGCCATATTTTATACGATTCACAATATTTTCTTCTTTGTATACTCGATACAGCTCATGATTCATGCGGTTTCGCCACACGCCATTTTCTAGTTTCCCTCCGAGATTGTAAGCAGCACTTTTTGCAGTTAAAAGCTCTCCGGTCCGCCTCTTTTGACGTCCATGCTTCATGTCCATAAAGGACCACTGGAAGAATCAGAGTTTTGTATAGAGCAAATTTCGTTACCGTCTGCACTCTCAGCAACGAGCATTAATAAAAACAAGAGGAAGGGTGAGTCAGACCGGATCGTGCTTTCGTGCTGTGCGGTTCTATTTTCTCTCTTTGCTAAAGGAAGTTTTTAATACTACCCGAAGCTATTTTAATTTCAACAGTGCTTCTCAGCGCTATTTGTACCCACGGATCCCGTTACGATCTTTGCAAGGACCCGTGCCTTCGTTTTACGTTGAACCCGTTTGCGGAAGTGAAATTCTGACAAGCGGTGGTAATCCTGCAGGGACACCGTTCTGAAAAAAAAAACCTCTTAGAAGGTCACGTCTCCAGGCTCAGCAATGAGCATTAATAAAAACAAGAGGAAGGGGGAATCGCTGAATTCTCCACTTCCTTCAAAGAAACAAGGTTTCAAGACCGTCCTTCCAAATCGCGAAAAAATAGAAGAAAGCTGGAGACTACATATACTCCTTCTAACTCTAATATCGGAAATAATTCTTCTATCGAACTGAGCAATCAGTTCGATTTGATTCATGATAAAATTGACCAAATCAAATCTACCTATAGCCCAGGTGATTCGATTCATGCGAAAAAGCAAAGGATTCCGCCAATTGTGGTATCTGTTGCCGAGTTTTCTGGCTTCAGGAATGAGATTTTGAGTAACCTTCAGGGGATCAAGGTTTCATTTCAGATTGCCAGGAAGGGTGACTGCCGCTTTTTGGCGGGATCCTTTGACGATCGCAAACGTCTTCTTGAGTATTTCACTGAGAAGCGGCATACATTCTTCACATACGATGACAAAACTGAGCGATTGTTCAAAGTCGTCTTGATGATAAATCACTGGATGAGATTAAAATTTAAATTTCTGAATTACTTGGATTTTCACCAGTCCAGTCGCTCTGGTACTTCCCAGAGGGGTATTTCTCAAGAATTTTATTTAGTTCATTTTAACAAAAGTGAACTAAATAATATGAAAAGTTTGGAAAAGGCCTGTATTATGTCCCATGTCCGTGTTACATGGGAACATTTCCGCAAGCCTGGGGGAAATTTCCAAAACCCCACTCAGTGCCGTAAGTGCCAAAAGTGGGGTCATGGAACCGAACATTGTCACATGGATGCTAAATGCATGATTTGTGGTGGAACCTCTCACGCCAAGGACGCCTGTCCTATGAGAGAAGATTCCAATAAATTTAAATGTGCCAATTGTGGGGGCAATCATAAATCCAATTTCTGGGAATGCCCTTCACGCAAAAAAGTTTTGAATTCCCGTGCAAAATTGATGACGGGAAATTCCAATCGGATCCCAGATTCGTCGGGTAGAAATTTTTCAAACGTTCAAATTTTGAAACCAGTTACCGGTCGAGCAATTCATACCCACCACAATTCACAAACAAATTTTGCTGCTCGTCAACGGGTAGCAAGCACTTCAGTAAATTCCAATGTACCTACGTATGCAAATATCGCTGCTGGTAGACAAAATTTCTCTTCTCAAAATGAGGTTTATACCCATGTCCCAACGGAAAATAACGGTCATGTTGCCGATTCAGATAGCCTGTCTGCTTCCGATTTTGATTTTTTAACTGAACAATTGCATCACATGATTGATGCAATGTTTAAAGCAAATACCATACCTGAAGCTGTTCAGGTTGGTATAAAGTACACACAAAAAAATGTTATCGGACTGGATCCAAATAATTCTCACTTAACTTTTCAAAAGGTCCTAAGTAACATTTTTTCCATGAATTAATTTGAATAGCGCAATCAACAGAACAACATGAAAGCTATTGATTGCAGTATTCAAATTAATTCATGAAAAAAATGTTACTTAGGTCCTTTTGAAAAGTTAAGCGACAATTGTGTGAAAGTTCTAAATTGGAATGCCCGCTCTCTAAAGGGTAAGGAAGATGAATTATTCAACTTCCTAACAGTTCATAATGTGCATATTATAGCATAGTAACTAAGACGACGGTTGGATACAGAATGATATTTATTCCTCGGTTCAATGTAACTTACATTCTTTTATGCTAACTAGATCCTACATCTTTCCCCTCGTCATTTATTATGAATATCAATAATCAATTGAATAAGGTATGCTAACAAAATTCAAATTATAATCTTTCAAGTATGAAGGTTTCGTTCTGATACGCTTTGGTGGAGGATGGATATCATTTTCTGCTTCATTTGATGTATCGTTGTTTACTTCAATTTTGTGATCATTGACAGAATCTTCTACGGCTCCATCATTTTCATTGCTTGCAGATACAGGGTTTTGGCTTTGTATACACTTAGCGTGATTTACGTGGCGGCTTGATATAACTCCAGTTCTCAAGTTTTTCAACGCTAGGCGCGTTCCATCACGGCGAACTACAACATGTAGATCCGGATGAAATTTGCAAGAAAGTTTGTTTCGCTTGACAAAGTTTTTCACCACAACGTGATCTCCAACGTCTATGTGCGAAGGTTTAGCATTTCTTTTACGGTCAGTATACTTTTTCCCTTCGTTCTTAGATTTCTCGTCATTTCTTCTCGCTTGATCGACATCATCTTTTCGTCCTGTTCCTGGAAGCTTATCTCTGATGTTCCACCCGAACATCAACTCAGATGGAGAGTAGTTTGTTGTGGAATGAGGTGTTGCTCGGTATGCATGCAGGAAGTCCATTTTGGAATGCTGCGTATGGTACAGTATGCTTCATATTGATGTAATTAGTGTTTCAAAATTTTCCAAATTCTTGAGAAGAGAATGGCTGCCCATTATCGCAAACTATTTCTTCTGGGTACCCGAAACGAGCAAACATTTCCCGTAATTTTGTGATTGTTACCTTAGCCGTCATTGATGAAAGAATAGCTACTTCAACAAATCTAGAGTAATAATCTGTAGCAACTAATACATGATTCCCATTTGGATGTGAGTCAGGTTCAGAAACAAGAACACATCCATGGCAATTTTTGACGAATTGTTCTACCATGTTATCCATCCTAGACCACCACACTTTTGTTCGTAATCGTCGTTTCATAGCTGTAATACCAAGGTGAGGCTCGTGTGCAAGTTCCAAAATACGTTTTTGTAGAGTTCTTGGAATCACAATTCGTTGATCTTTGTATATTAGGGTCCCGTCGCTAGATAGGCTGTTCGCTAGTTGTTTGTACCTTATCTATTGAAATAAATAAAATAAAATTATTTGAAAGACTCTACATGCATATATTGATTTCATCAAGATTATCAAAGTTTTTCCTACCAATGTTTTCGGCCAACGTTTGGAGTCATAAGGCAACCATTTAGATAACTCTTGAAGTTCTTGATCACTATTCGTTGCAGACATGATTTCTTTATTAGATAGTGCTGTAGGACAACTGAGGCATTCCACGGGGGCATGTCAGTCGATCCTGAGCGACCATTTCGAAAATATTTGAAACTCTGCACAGTTTTTCAATTTCATCTAAATCGTCATTTTTCGATATCAAATCTTCATATTGAGTCACGACTAACTTTTCAAAAGGGTGTATGTGAAAATGGTTCAAAAATATTTAAAAAGCTGCACAGCAAAACGGAATGTTCGATTGTTATGATTTTTTCAGCAAAGTTAGACAACTAAATGGTGATTCTTAAGAAAATGTACACAGTAAAAAAATTGTTTTGCGTTAAAAATATCATTTTTGTCACAAAAACTCAAATATCTCAAAACCCTATCTTTTTTCGAACGTAATTTTTTTAGTGAAAACGGTCCATTATATTAGCTATCTACCATAAAAATTTGGTGATGGTAAACTAATAAACAAAAAAGTTATGACATTTCAAACATTTCACAATTTTCACATTTAGTAAAAAATTTTTTTTTCTGTGTAAGTTATTTCGAGAATTGCAGTTTGATGCAGATTTTATTGTTAAGGGACGTGATTTAAACAAGTTGTTTTCATGATATTTTGATTTAATTATTCATAGCATCTATAAGAAACTTAGACACGATCCAGTGTTGTGATCAAAAGTATTGATAGTGTCATAATTTTCATTACACGTGACTGGCGAAAAATTCTTTTAATAGTGTTGAAACCTGTTGATAATAACGTTGATAGAAACATATCAGAAATGTTATTTTTAAGACAAAAGCTGCAAAATCAAAGATTTATATACACGTGTACGTCTATAGTTTACCTGCAAAAAATATACATCTTAGAGAATAGACTTTATGATCGGGAGGAAACGGGTATCTTCAACAACAACAAATGCATGATAGGTACATACCATGACAATGATCACGAAAAGCAAAAAAAATACTACTACTAAGGTTGTTAAAGATCTTATAGTAATTTTTTCTTCAGTCAAGCAAATGACACCAAACTAGTCAGTAAAAACTTAAAAGTGATTTTGTTTATTGAAATATAACGAACAACATGAGTAGCCGCTTTCTCAACTGTTGTAGTGTGTTCAAAAGAGTTACGAAATCTCACCGAAAGCACCATAGATAAACTGAAAGCGACTGGTTATGCTCCAATGTCCACATTGAATACAAATTTACGCATTTGCACGTCCTGCCGTCTAAACGTTGACAAAAGAGCAATCTGTATATCATCGGTTGTGTAACCGGCGGTTCCAATTTACTTACTTGTTGGCTCCACCACAAGTCAATTACGCCTTACCTTTATTCCCACCCTGTAGTTACCCAACATATATTGAGTGCACTCTCAATCTCTCACCAAAGAGATTGACAGATGTGGTACTCATGGTCCATTCTCAACCATTCCTCCTCATGAATATTCGCCGACTGTGGTTTGAATGAAAAATACACATAAACAAATGCTTGCTCACTATAAAAAATATGACATAAAGAGGGCACTAGTGTATATTTTCAAGAAATGTACATTTAGGGTAGGAGATCAGCAAAACGTCAATCTTCGTGATTTACACGAAGATTGATCTCCGTTTTATGCAATCCATATAAATATTCTCGACCGAAGAAAGGAAGCCTTCTATTTCGTTGCAACCTCAGAAGAAATTGTAGTGCGCGACGTGAATTCATTAAAGTGTAATATTTGAGGTTAGCAAGTGGTGTGCTTTTGACAGCTATAAAACCTTATTTTTCTAATTTTGTTCGTCTTACTTAACATTTCAGTGATTTATTCTTATTAAATATAGTACGGTCAAAGTGCTAGTTATTATTAATTGCTTTTTAAAGAAGTTTATTCATAAAAAGGTAATTATCTTAGATGGTATTAAGTTGCATGACGTCATTGTAGAGAGGGTATTCATGCCATGTGGCAGGTCCACACAAGGGCCTTTTTTTATCTTCCGTGTCAACTGGACAGGTTTAGTTGTCCCCGCTGACGACACAAGTGACATCCACGGGAAGTGAAGACCGCGCACATAGAAAATTTCTACTGCAAGAGGTTGCTCAACGAATTCCCACGGTCCAGTCAGGCAAAAGTGGCAATAATTCCGGACACCTGAAGGACAATTTCGGCGCGAGTGAAGATCGATTGTGTGCCGCGCCATTGTTTAGCCGTTTGTCCAGATCAACTATTAAAGCTATTGTCCGGAAAGCCATACAACCGAGCCGCCATTGCTTGGAAGGCCGTTGTGGAAGAAACTGTAGCCGCCATTTGTTATCCCGTGGAAAGATATCACTGTGAAAGTTCCGGCCACTGAATCGCCTTGACCACCGTACCACCTGGCCACCGAATCGCCGTGCCCACCGTACCACCTGGCCACCGAATCGCCGTGCCCACCGTACCACCTGGCCACCGAATCGCCGTGCCCACCGTACCACCTGGCCACCGAATCGCCGTGCCCACCGTACCACCTGGCCACCGAATCGCCGTGCCCACCGTACCACCTGGCCACCGAATCGCCGTGCCCACCGTACCACCTGGCCACCGAATCGCCGTGCCCACCGTACCACCTGGCCACCGCATCGCCTTGCCCACCGTGCCACCTGGCCTCAGCATCGTCTTGACCACCGTGCCACCCGGCCATAGCGTCGAAGTGCCCACCGTGCCACCTGGCCACAGCATCGTATTGCCCACCGTGCCACCCGGCAACACCATCGTATTGCCCACCGTGCCATCCGGCCACCGTAGCGCCTGTCATCAGCCCTAACAGTCGCCTGCCGACAAAATCAGCTTTACACGACCAACCAGCCGTCCGCAGGCCCCGGCAGCGTCGTGTCCCATACACCTCGGGCAGAGACCATCAGACGTACACCCCAAACCTTCTACGGATCCGTATCATAGGCTGGCCAATGCCTATAACCGCAAGTACCCTTTTTTGATATGACGTCATGTACATACCCCTAAATTACAAAATTAGCCCAAAGGGCGAATAAAAGCAAAAGCATGTTAATTTAATAATCAGGCGTAAGCGATTCTTTTTCTAAGGCGCATCCCTGGATTAATAAGGTTCCACTTGCTCTTACGTTGTTTTCCGCTTTTTCCGTGCTCAGAATAGAGTTTTCAAGCCTCGTCTTCGGAGGTTGAACAAAGAGTACGCTTTCCTATGGTTTTTGAGTCACTATAGCATAAAACCCTAGAATTTACTTTCTTCCGTACACGTGTCAACCCAGTGGGCACGTGTTTCGTTTCAATAACATTCCCTCACGTGGGTGAGTACCAGTGAGAGGTTGGTTCGAGAGTAGACAAAGGTAAGTTGGAGTAACGACCTTGAGAATTCCCATATCCCATACGAGTCACAAGTTTCAGTTGAGCAGAGCGCAGGAAGTTCGAAAACGACAGCAACTGAGGAATTACCAGAAGTATTAAGTGCTGAGAGCCTTGCCACCGTACCATCAGCGAAATCTGTTTCAACAAATCAATCGGAAGATGAGTGTATCCAAAAGGTCAACATCGAACGCTTTAACGAGGGCATAGCTGGGATAAAAGTGACTCCGATTAAATGGAGTAAGATGGACTACGTTTATTACCCGGAGAAAAATACCGTGAAATAAACGAAGCTGTACGAAGAAACCTCTTCAAATTAGGACCTGATGATGTGGAAAATACAGACTACGATGAGGTAATTATAAATATGAAGGAAAGGTTCTCGAATGCAGCCACGACAAGGAAAGAAAAATTATTGATTTTGTCGATGCTGCCAAGTTCGTGGTCTATTCAGGATGCCATTGATGAGTTCAAAACCAATAGATATACAGTAAAAGAGGCAAAACAATTGAAGAATAACTGTCTTTCAACCAAAAATACTAGGTCTAGTACTGCATTAACAGATGAGACAAAAGAAATAGTAGTTCAATATTTTGAAGATGATGAAGTAAGTCGAGCTATGCCTGGTCAAAAGATTATGTATCAGTAAAAAAGATGGAAAGCGTCAAGCAATCCAAAACGATTAATGATGACGACTTTGAAAGAAGCGTACACACGCTTCAAGGAAATTCACGATAATATTAAAATAGGTTTTTCCTCATTTGCAAGCCTTCGGCCAAGGCAATGTAAGCTTCTTTCCAATTCAGGAACACATAATGTGTGTGTGTGCACAACCCATGAGAATATTAATCTTATTTTACATAGTTTGAAAAGAATCAATTTAACAAAGGATATTAAAATGTTAACTGGTAGTCTTTTGTGTGAAAATACAACATCAAATTGCTATCAACGATCTTGTTCGGATTGTCCAGATTCTTCATCATTGGAAAATACTTTATTCGCTGAGTTTGAAGAAAAATATATTGATCAGTTATCATTTGAGCAATGGGTGACCACGGATAGGTGTGACATAGAAACTATTGTAAAACCTGTAGATGAGTTTGTGTCATATTTTTGCTTGAAATTAGAAAGTTTAATCCCTCACGATTTCATTAAAACAGAACAATCCAGCTTTTTAAAAATACGAAAAATACATTACAAAATGGTGAATTTTTAGTCATTTGTGATTTTTCTGAAAATTACAGCTTTGTATTGCAAGATGAAGTGCAGTCCCATCACTGGAACGTACAACAAGCTACAATTCATCCATTCGTTATTTATTTTAATGGAAGTACGCAAATTGAACACTTAAGTTTTATTATAATTTCCGAAGATTTAAGACACGATTCAGTATCCGTAAACTTGTTCATTGAAAACATGATTAACTTTTTACGCGTTGATAAGCATAAAGAAGTCAAAAAGATATATTTCATGTCTGATGGAGCAGCGTCGCAGTACAAAAATCGTAAGAATTTTTCGAGCCTATGTCAATTTAAATCAATGTACGGAATTGATGCAGAATGTCATTTTTTTGCTACATCACATGGCAAAGGTCCTTGTGATGCTATTGGAGGAACAATAAAGCGCATGGCCACAAGAGCAAGTTTAGCCAAAGAACGTGAGCATCCAATTAAAACTGCGAAAGAACTTTTTGATTGGGCAAATCGTAGAAAAGAAAAAAATTTAACCAAATTATCATTTTGTTTTACTACTACTGAAGAGTACGAAATAAAGGCTTCAGAGCTCAGCGAGCAATTTAATAACGCGAAAACGATCCAAGGAACCCAAAAATTTCACTGTTTCATTCCATTGTCGGAAAATAAAATAACCCATACCAAAATTCAAACCCAAAACTCTTAGAGTTTCTATAACAACATTGTGTAACTGCCACATTTAATTTAATACTTAGGATAATATTAATTCCTTTTTATTTATTTATACATATAGTATTTATACATATAATATACATAATATCGATGAATACATAAATATGGAATATCATACAAACAACTTATTTCACTCACGCAAGGCCCTTAACAATAAAATCAGCATCAAACTGCGATTCTTGAAAAAAAATACACGGAAATTTTTTTGTTTACTATATGTGAAAATTGTGAAATGTTTGAAATGTCATAACTTTTTGTTTATTAGTTTACCATCACCAAATTTTTATGGTAGATAGCTAATATAATGGACCGTTTTCCCTAAAAAAAATACGTTCGAAAAAAGATAAGGTTTTGAGATATTTGAGTTTTTGTGACAAAAATTATATTTTTAAAGGCAAAAAAAAATTTTTTTTACTGTGCACATTTTCTTAAGAATCACCATTTAGGCTGTGAACCATTCCACCGATTCGTTTAACTTTTAGTTAAAATTTGACACTTCGATGGTTATTTTCCCATCGTGGTTAAAATTTTACTCCGAAGCCGACCCATTTGAGTTTTGACAGATTGATAGTTATTCGGAACGAAATGGATTTGGCGCCAATTTTCTCGCGAACAAAGTTTAACTACCGAAATGTCAAATTTAACCATGCTCCGGAGCAGGGTTATTTTTAACCACGGCGAAATAACCATCGAACTGTCAAATTTTAACTAAAAGTTAAACGAATCGGTTGAATGGTTCACAGCCTTAGTTGTCTAACTTTGCTGAAAAAATCATAACAATCGAACATTCCGTTTTTGCTGTGCAGCTTTTTAAATATTTTTGAACCATTTTCACATACACCCTTTTGAAAAGTTAGTCGTGACTCAATATGAAGATTTGATATCGAAAAATGACGATTTAGATGAAATTGAAAAACTGTGCAAAGTTTCAACTCAATAGAAAATCATGAATTAAAAATTTTCTTAAATTTTGATGCTGTTGCTTGGAATCGCTCAACTGTCAACTCCAACCATCTTTATAATCCTCTCGCATTCTTCGTCAAAACTTGGACCAGTGTTCGGACACGATTGACATAATCTTGAAAGTGGATCCGCAATGTTGTTCTTTCCGGGACGATACATGATCTTGAAATCGTACGACATTAATCTCAACTTCCATCGTTCTATTCTAGGTGAAGGTTTCAACCGATTGTCGTGACCAGGACGAGCGTGCCAGACTCGACCATCCGTCTCAACAATACTCAGCAAACTGATCATTTTCGTCATTTCGTTTTGTTGCGATCTTTCGCTGGAAATTGTTCGTGGGATTTTTCTGAATCGTACGTCACTGAATTCTAAGTTAGCCCTCTACACGTTTACCAAAAAGTATCCAAAACAGAGCATAACAATTCCACAAATCATAAAATTCGTAACAATAAATAATTAAAGACATTTCCTGAATATTTTTTTTTATTCGTTTTCTTAGCCAATCCAATTCTCCACATTCTTCCTCTTCTCTACTTTTGTGGTTTACATCAACTAAAGAATATTTTGTTGTTCAGTCCAAAACCAATTCTGATCATTTCACATTTAATACTAAAATTTAAAAGATTCAAACCAAACACTAAACAGAATCGAATTCAAACCAAATTCAATACAAAGATAGTTCAAAGCAAATCAAATAGAAAACATTTCAAAATCCAATCCAAGTACAATGCGAATTCATATTGAACACAATTCAAGTTCTAGCAAAATCCAAATAAAATATGCCAATTCATCAAATCCAATCTAAATATGGTTTAATCCAAACCTAATTTAAGACAAAATTCTATTCTCTTCCTTTTGAAGTACAATTGGAATCTATTCTATAATCAATCCAAATCGAATCAGAATGCAATGTATTCTAAATCCCATACAAATCAATATGTATATCTAATTTGAAGCACAATACAAATCAATTTCGAAACAAAATCATAATCATGTCTAATGGTAGTCTGTAGATATTGTATTTCAAATCAATCCATATTTCATCCAAATACCATCCAAAACCAATCAAACCAAAATAAATCCTAATCTACAATCAATCCAAATTAAGTCCAATAAAAATCAAAACGAATCTAAATTCAATTAAATAAAATCTAGCCGTGTTCATCAAATTGAACCAAAATCGAATCAAAAGCTGAATCAAATAAATTTTCAATCCAATCCAAACCTAACTAAAATCATTATGAATCCATCCAATTAGAATTCTTATCAACTCAAAATTCAAATCCTGTACTAATCAATCTCAATTCATAACTAAATTCAATACATTTCTAATCGTATTATAATTCAATTCTCTTCCTAATTCAATCAAATACAAAGAAGTTCAAATGAATGCCAAACTCAATCTTAATTAAATTCACATTTGCAAATGTAATACATTCAGTCTAAATTCAATCATTTTCTTATTGAAATCTTATTTAGATTAGCTTCAAAAACAAATCAAATTGAAATCCAAACTAAAACCAATATACATCAAGTTGATTCCAAACTAAATTTAAATTCAATCAAAATTTAACTCATTTCATACCAAATCCATACGAGAGAATTTAGTTAATATTTTACACAAAGCTAATTATCTTCCGAACCAAGTCAGACACAAAGCCAATTCATTCCAAATCGATCGTAGTCCAATACAAATTCATTAAAAATCCCATCCAAATCCTAAGCAAATCAGTTCAGGTCCAATTTTAATTTTTATCGATCAGGCTTAATCTAAAAATCAATCCAAATTTTACATTGAACCAGTCTAATCAAATTTTATCAATCTCCAATGCAATCAAAATTCGCTTCCATTTCAAACTATCTTAATATTGGAATTATTTGTCCTCTATGTGCTGAAATATTTCGTCTACTTCTACATCACATGATTAAATAAGTCCTACTTTTGCTTTTTTTATATCATGTTTCGCCATTTACATTTTCCGCCGCATGTAATGTTTTTGACGTAAACTACGTCTAAGGGGAAGACTCGAATACAGGGTGACAAATGAAAATTTCCAAATTCGAGACCGTCACGAAATCATGTAAGATTTCAAACGTTAATAGCTCCTTTATTTTTCAATGGATTTTCGAGATTTTATTATCAATCGAATCGGAAACTCTCTAGCAATTTTTTAAGCTCATCGGAACTATTGATTATCAACGTAAAATATTGAAAATTCCAATTCTTTACCAACCCAGTAATTTTTTTCAGAGTTTCGTTACGACCGCCGTCTGGTGCTGTTGGTTCTTGCGCTCTACTTTTGTGCGGTGATTCGCACCAAAAGTACAACAATAGAACCAGAGCAATGAACGCGGTCGGAGCAAAAAGTAGTGTTTATGAAAAAGTGCTGCAGATGCTGGACATGTTGATGTAAGCAAGAGGTGATCATTAAAATTGATTATCAACTATAAACAAGATTATCTTACTATTTAGGCAGCACCCCTTTAAAATAACACTTCAAAAGTCACACAACGGTCTGAAAAAGTAAAGACATCATCACCACTGCGGAATAATAAATTTGGGGTTTTTAAATGAAAATTTACAACCATTTTCATATATTGAGTAACGCTAATTTTGCTTGAAACACAAATAAATTGGTGTGAGATCGAACATGATTTGCGGAAAAACTACACATTACACGCTGCAAAACGTTTACCAAAACGAACCTCGCCACATCCCGACCCCATATCCCGACCATATCCAACATCCCAATGGTTACTCGTGGAAGTGCAGATGACTCGTCGGCTTCTATTAATAAGAGTATCACGTCAACATATTCCTACCCATTCATTAATTGGCCCGCATTCGGACACTTCCGGCGCCGGTATTACTTAAATTTGGGTCACCTGTTTAAAGAGTTTGAAGGTTATATTATTCTCAAATATCATCTGTTGGTTCTCTTTGTAATTACATCTGGCCTGGCAGAAACAGAGTAATAACCGTGGCAGTCAATCATGCTCATAAGAGTGGTTCAAATTTTGACTTTTTCGCTCCCCTATGCTTAAAGGGTGGCATCAGTTGTCTTTATAGAACTTCCCTAATTTTTAGCAGATTTGGTTGTAATTTGACTTGGCACGCGCGATTTGAAGTTTGAGAATTACTATGAAAACAGTAACTTTTTTGGAAAACCGTTTTGCAATGTTGCTCATTAATATATAAAAATATATGAGTACGTTGGCAACATAGGAAATTTAGCGAGCGAGTAAATCGTTTTTGTTGCGAAGCAATTTGCTGCTTGCAAGAATTTTTTTTAAGGAAATACTAAATCGTGGGAAATTCAATTGAGCACGTAAAAGAATAACATATCAATAATGAGCACTTTTGTTTTCATTATACCTTTGCTTACGAAATCGATCGGTTCGCAACAACAACCGTCTTACAGAATGGGAAATATTCTTCGAAATCTTCGGGTTGATTATATTTAGGGGGAGATCCTCCAGTGCCGGACACATTTCACCAAAAAACTCTAACTATCCGGATTATGTTTCCTTTTATACCTTATACATAAAATATGGTCATTGATGATTCATACAAGCTATATTTGATCATTTGAACACGTTTTACTACGATGAATTTTGGAGAAAAATTTCACGGTTCAGAAAAATGTCTTATAGTACCGGACACTATTGCATCAAATGTTCAAATATTGTTCAAATGTGACTAAGTTCCTGTTACATGAGTAAAGACATCATTTAGAATAATCATATTTTTCACGTGCTTCAAGCTGTAAATATTAAAAATTCTAGATCAACATTTGAAAAGGGCGTAAGAGCCAAAATTTATTCCTTCTGATTGTTTTTCTAGATATAAAGCTTTATATGTGGACGAAGAATCAGATGGAATAAATTTTGGCTGTTACGCCCTTTTCAAATGTTGGTCTAGAATTGTTAGTAGATATTATTTGACTCTTCAGCTAAATTTTTTACATCTTAATCCAAATTCTTACCTTTTTGAATGTCCTCTTCAATTTTTGTTTCTGCTAATTTCTGTGGTTTTCTCAGCAAGAAGAAACAATTGAATTGAAGTAAGTGTAACAAAACAGGTGTAAAAGATGGCTATGGAAAATCTCAATGTCCGAACACTACAATTACATGGTACAGCTAACAAATCATCATCATTATTTAAAATATGGCTAATATGGACCATCTTCACATAATCAGAATGCATTAGATTGATTTTAATATTGTTGGTTCAAACCTAAGTAACGTAACGCGAAACATTAAAATTTTAAGCATTTTTATTCAATTTCAAATTTTGTACGAAGCTTACCACAAGAAGATCTGATATCCCATGCCGTTAAAAGCCTTTTCAATAGCTTCCTTTTGTACTTAATAAGTTGAAGCATACGGGGAGCTCTGCAAGTATCATTTTAAGAAGTGTCCGGTATTGGGAGGTGTCCTGCGCTGGGGGATGTCCCCCTAAATAGTTAATAAGCCGCCTCACGAAACGATCTTTCACATACGGGGCGATTTCCATACAAACTTCAAACTGCTCGTACTCAGTTAAATTACAACCAATTCAGTTGAAAATTTAGGAGGTTCATCAAAACAGCAAATGTTATCGTTCAAGCATAGGGGAGCGAAAAAGTCACAATTCCAATCACTCTAAGCTCTAAGCAAATTAATTATTATCTTATGATCTGCTTTATGTAGTTTACGTCGAGCGGTCGTATCTTGTATATAACCCTTCTGATTTTTTTGTAGCATCTACATTTCAATTCCTATCCCTGCATACTCTTCTGCCCTTCCGTCAGAGAGTCAACCGGGAGCTTTACTCCTCCACCGCCCTTCCGTCGGGGAGGTACTTATTTTTCCATCTATTCTATTCTTCTTTCCATTACTTCTCACTTCATTTATATTACCTTTTCAGCTCCTCTGCCCTTCCGTCAGGGAGCCTTCTTTTTCTATTTTTCTAAAAGATATTTTAGTTAGGGGAAACTGGGGTAATATGCACCCCCGGGGCAAAACGACCCTTTGGCATTTTTGAGTACATTTTTGGTAGTTTTTGGATAGTATTTACTTCAGAGCATGTAGATCGGATTTCGAACTACCAACTCAGTAGCAAACATTCTTGAAAATATTCCTGGAACACTGCTAAAAAAGCCAAAAGGTCGTTTTGCCCCGGGGGTGCATATTACCCCAGTTTACCCTACTAGATAAAGATTGTCGCTTCGGTTCCCTTTGTTCTGCTGTCCGAAACATGTGTGGTACATACCTGTCAAATCGTATGGATTTTCCTTCTTTGACATTTAGCTCCCCTATCCTCGCCAGCAAAAGATGTTCCGGACAGCGACGACAGCGACAATCTTTATCTAGTAACTAAAATATCTTTTATTTTTCTACATCCGCATTACAGACACTTTCTTTTTTTTTTTTGGGAAATTTTCAGAAGTAGCATTTTTCTAAGCTACTTTTCCGCCATCGATGAAAAAAGCACGACACAAACACGAAAAACAAGGGAGCAAAACTGTAAAACCAAAATTTAACTTAAAACGAAGTTTTCGCGACTACCGGCTGCGTCATTGTCGTGACCAGGACGAGCGTGCCAGACTCGACCATCCGTCTCAACAATACTCAGCAAACTGATCATTTTCGTCATTTCGTTTTGTTGCTATCTTTCGCTGGAAATTGTTCGTGGGATTTTTCTGAATCGTACGTCACTGAATTCTAAGTTAGCCCTCTACACGTTTACCAAAAAGTATCCAAAACAGAGCATAACAATTCCACAAATCATAAAATTCGTAACAATAAATAATTAAAGACATTTCCTGAATATTTTTTTTATTCGTTTTCTTAGCCAATCCAATTCTCCACACCGATCAACGGCTTATGGTCGGTAATTAAGAAAAAGAATTTTCCGTATAGGTAGTGATGAAACTTCTTACATGCCCATACTAAAGACAATGCTTCACGCTCAGTTTGGGCATATTTTTGTTCAGTCAAAGTTAATGTTTTTGAAGCATAGCTAATTATGCGAAAATCCCCGGCCTTGTTCTTCTGGACAAGCACTGCACCAACCCCGACGGGACTACCATCGGCAATTACGAAAGTGTCGTCAACGATGTCGTAATATCCTAACGTTTCTTCTTTAAGCAAGATTCGTTGCGTATCATTCCAACAGAATTTGGTACCTTTCCTAGTCAGTAGATTCAATGGGTAGCTGATCGTTGCCATATCTGATACGTAGCGATGAACAAAGTTAACTAACCCCAGAAAGCTCCTTACTTCTTCTGGAGGCGTCGGTGGTTTCAATTTCCTAATAGCCTCTAGTTTATCTTGAGCAACGGTAATTCCACATCCCGAAATGTGGTACCCCAAGAAATCAGTTTCTTTTACAGCTCTTTCTACTTTAGATATGTTTACTAGTACGTTGTATTTCTTAAGACGTTCATGTACCATTTTTGTTCTAAATTCTAGTTCGTTTTCATTTTTAGCGGGAATGAGGATATCGTCAATGAAAACAATCAACCATGGAAGGTCGGCAAAAATTGTTTCCATGACCTTCTGAAAAAGTTCAGGCGCAGCGGACAACCCAAACATCAATCTTTTATATCGCATCAAACCAATAGGACTGATAAAAGTGGTTATGTAGCGACACTCCTCTTTCAGAACAACTTGGTAGAAAGCTTGTTTCACATCTAGCTTCGTAAAGATTACATTACCTCCTATTTGTTTCGTCATTTGCTCCAACGTAGGAAGTGGGTGGACCTCGCGTACAACAGCTTTATTTGCTTCGCGAAGATCCACGATAATTCTGACTTCATTAACGTTTTTACGCTTCACTAGCATCGGGGAGACCCACTCGGATGCTCCAGAAACGCGCTCTATGATGTCTTGCTTTTCTAATTCCTTTAGCTTTAACAATGTCAATTCTTCTAAGGGAAATGGAATGCGCCTTAGGCTTTGTCGAACGGGAGGAATGGTTTTGTCTAGCTTTATCTTCTTCTTCTTCTTTTTCTTCTTCATTGGCATTACATCCCCCACTGGGACATTGCCGCCTCGCAGCTTAGTGTTCATTAAGCACTTCCACAGTTATTAACTGCGAGGTTTCTAAGCCAAGTTACCATTTGTGCATTTGTATATCATGAGGCTAACACGATGATACTTATATGCCCAGGGAAGTCGAGACAATTTTCAAGCCGAAAATTGCCTAGACTGGCACCGGGAATCGAACCCAGCCACCCTCAGCATGGTCTTGCTTTGTAGCCGCGCGTCTTACCGCACGGCCAAGGAGGGCCCCTTGTCTAGCTTTATATTGGCTTGAATTCCTGTGTATGTGTGTGTGTATTTTTTTAGATTGGAGTTTATATATAAATATATATATATATATATATATATATATATATATATTTATCTACTTTTTATATTCTTTTAAATTTACTTAAGAATTAGATCTTACCGGCTATGCAAGGGAAGGGATCAGATTGAATAACGCTCAAAAACTTGATAATGCCTAGTTTGACGGCCGTATTTGCAGATAGCAAAGAACATTTTCCACTTTTGATAACATACAGTGTGGTTTCCACGCTTCTTCCTTCAAAACAGATGTCCGTAATTACTTCTCCCAGAACTGTCAATGGAGCTGGAGAACCATATGCGTGAAATACTTTATTGCTTCCTTTCTTGATGCCATATGCTTCAAACCCTGTTGTCTTCAACATTTTCCAATTTTCCAAATATCTTCCTCTGCCCCGGTATCGATAACTAACTTCACAGCAACACCACATACGCTAGCAGACACAAAGCGCTTCGTTGCTCCCAAGTGAAACAGATCGAAAGTTTCGCCATTAGCTTGGTTTTCAGCGCATTCATCACTCACTTCTCGAACAAACCTTTTCTGCTTTGGTTTGAGATTATCCTGGCGATAATGCTTCGTGGATTTCTTTCCTCTCAGACAACAGCGAGCAAAATGTCCGATCTTGTGACAAACCTTGCATTTGCGGGACACAGCAGGGCAGGATGGATCCTTTGAGCTATGTCGCCCATCACACCGGAAACATCGACTGGTATATGAAGAACTTGCCTTATCTTCTAGATAGCCCTTATTTGAATGACGGAGAGAGTTTTATGGTTCATTTGTTTGAATTACATTATTCACCTCGGTACTGGGGGTTCCGGTTTCCCATGTGCTTAATTGGAATTGCACGGATTCCTGAGTTCGAGCCATTGCTAGCACCTTATCTAGTGTGTAGTCCTTTTCTAACCACTTGCGCTTCAATTTGTCGTCTTTGGTGTTTGACAAATGGCGGCACAATCTGGTTGACCTAATGAATGTATTTTTTTTTAATAATTATATGGTAGTATAGTCCTCTGTATGAGCATAACAGGTTATTTTTTTCTTTTTTTTTCTACTGGTGACTTTTTCCAAAATTTAAATAGAGACTTTTACATTAATTTCAGTTTATTTAGTATTCATTGTCCTGATTATCTCAGATTTCACTGATTTCAAGAGGGTCATCCCGACTACCTTGAATCTCGATTCGTAAAATCCTGAACTAACCTCGATAGATTCATCAACTTTTGGGTCTCACAGTTATATTAGTGATCCTCCCGTTATTCAGTTGGGTACATGGTTAAGTGAGAGCCATCCCGGGCCTTCTGGGTCTCACTGGAGGGCCATCCCGTTTAATCGGGCCTCCGTTCAGATTTATTTATGTGAGGCGCATCCCGGCGTCCCGGGTCTCACTTTATGATTCGAAGGTCGTACTGGTATGTCGGGCCTCTTTTGGTACGTTAATTAATGGCTGGTTAAAAATTCTACTTTCCAATTTTCTTTCTAGGATTTTTTTCTTACCATAGAATATGCCATTATTCAAAATCAAGGGACTTCCTTCCGAAACTTCCTCGTATTCTTCTTTGATTCGCAAATAATCCCAATTTCTTCCTTCCTTTCAACTTCCGCCAAATCGTTTTTCCGAGCGCTAAGATTTTCACTCGTCGCCAAATATAGCATAGTAACTAAGACACATATTGCCATTATAACTGAAACTTATTTAAAACCAGGACTCTCCATTAAAAGAGATCCAAATTATTTCATCTACAGAAATGATCGTCTTGACAGCGCCTGTGGTGGGGTCGCCATTGTCATATTAATGACGTATCAAACATAAATTATTTTCTTCGTTCGAAACCAAAGTTTTCGAAACCTTGGGAGTTTCTGTTGAAACAAATTTTGGACAATTTTCCTTCATTGCAGCCTACTTGCCTTTTCAATGCAATGGGCTGCAAAAGAATTTGTTGAAAGCTGATCTTCAAATTCTGACTCGCAATAAATCAAAATTCTTCGTAATTGGGGACTTCAATGCCAAACACCGTTCATGGAATAAGGCTCAAAGCAATTCCAACGGCAACATTTTATTTGAAGATTGTTCTGCGGGATATTATACTATTCAATATCCCAATGGCCCAACTTGTTTTCCATCCACTCGAAATCCTTCGACAATTGATTTGGTTTTAACTGATTCAAGTCAGCTGTGTGGCCAATTGGTAACTCATGCTGACTTTGACTCTGATCACCTTCCTGTGACATTTGAAATCTCACAAGAAGCCATTTATAATCCAATCAGCTCTACTTTTAATTATCATTATCATACCAAGATAATGTTTTTGACCCTTCGTTGGGAACTAATTTGGATGAAGTGAGATCTACTACTAGAAAATTTAAAAATATGAAAGCCCCGGGTGATGATCGTATTTTCTACATACTTATCAAAAAACTTCCTGAGAGCTCTTTATCCTTTTTGGTTAATTTATTTAACAAATGTTTTCAATTGGCATACTTCCCAGATAAATGGAAAAACGCCAAAGTTGTTCCAATTTTGAAGCCGGACAAAAATCCTGCTGAGGCTTCTAGTTATCGCCCAATCAGTTTGCTTTCTTCAATAAGCAAACTGTTTGAAAAGATTATTTTAAATTGAATGATGGTTCATATTAATGACAATTCTATTTTTGCTGATGAGCAATTTGGTTTTCGCCATGGGCATTCAACCACTCATCAGTTATTAAGAGTTACGAACTTAATTCGGCTCAACAAGTCTGAAGGATATTCGACTGGAGTTGCTCTTCTTGATATAGAGAAAGCATTTGACAGTGTTTGGCATGAAGGTTTGATTGTAAAATTGATGAATTTTAATTTTCCTCTGTGCATTATTAAACTGATCCAAAATTATTTATCAGATCGCTCACTTCAGGTAAACTATCAGAATTCTAAATCTGATAGATTACCTGTTAGAGCTGGTGTTCCCCAAGTTCGCATACTGGGGCCCATATTGTATAACATTTTTACTTCTGACTTACCTGATTTACCACTAGGGTGTCAAAAATCTTTGTTTGCAGATGACACTGGTCTCTTAGCCAAAGGGCGAAGCCTTCGTGTCATTTGTAGTAGATTGCAAAAAAGTTTGGATATTTTCTCCACTTATTTGCAAAAATGGAAAATTTCCCCGAATGCTTCCAAAACTCAGCCTATAATTTTCCCACATAAGCCGAGAGCTTCTTATTTGAAACCTTCTAGCAGACATATTGTCACTATGAATGGGGTTCCAATTAATTGGTCTAGCGAAGCTAAATATTTAGGACTTCTGCTAGATCAAAAATTAACTTTTAAAAATCACATTGAAGGCCTTCAAGCCAATTTAACAAATATATTAAGTGGATCCACTTATGAACAGAAAATCAAAACTTTCTCTTAAGAATAAACTTTTGATTTACAAACAAATTTTTAGACCAGCCATGTTGTATGCTGTGCCAATATGGACTAGTTGCTGCAATACCAGAAAGAAGGCACTTCAGAGGATTCAAAATAAAATTTTGAAAATGATTCAGAAGTTGCCTCCGTGGTATAGTACCAATGAACTTCATAGAATTTCTAATATTGAGACATTGCAACAAATGTCCAACAAAATAATTTCGAATTTTAGACAAAAATCGTTGCAATCTTCTATTGCAACGATCAGCTCCTTGTATCCTTAGTATAAATTAGGTTAAGTTTAGTTTAAGTAGAAAACATTGTAATTCCTACATGTTTTAATTCAACCAGAGGAAATATCCTAACTGCCAGAGGCAATTGAAATGTATTAATAATAACTAAAAGCGCAACATAGCAAATAAGGATGATAGTGTTAAGAAAACACGGAACACCTAGTCTAAGAGATAAATGCATGTATTAGATAATTTAAAAAAAATATTAAATTTGTAGCGGATGACTTACTTACTTACTTATGGATCCTGTACACCTCCGGTGGTGCAAAGGGCCGACTTGAAAGATCTCCATCCTGAGCAATGCCCGGCTATCGCTTTAACCTGTTGCCAGGTTAGATTTTGGTCGACTTCTTTTATTTCTTTATTGAGGCTTCGCCGCCATGAGCCTGTGGGTCTGCCTCTGCTGCGATGTCCCGCTGGGTTCCAGTCTAATGCTTGCTTACAGATTTCGTTTCCGCCCCTACGTAGAGTGTGGCCGACCCAGCCCCACTTCCGATCCCGAATTTCTGTTGCTATCGGCCTCTGGTGACAACGACGATGGAGCTCGTTGTTTGAGATCCAGTTGTGAGGCCACCAGGCCCGAATTATATACCGCAGGCATCTGTTAATGAACATCTGCAGCCGTTGAGTGTTCTCCACTGATACACACCATGTTTCGCTAGCGTATAACAGCACAGATTTCACGTTAGAGTTGAAAATTCGTATTTTGGTGCGTTCACTTATCTGCCTGTTTTTCCAGATATTTCTTAAACTCGCAAAGGCAGCCCTTGCTTTCTTGATCCGTGCGCCTATGTCGATCTTGGTACCGCCGTCTGACGCCATTTGGCTACCAAGATATTGGAAGCTTTCAACATTTTCCACTGGTTGCCCGGCTACTGTGAAACTGGAAGGAGTCACCGTGTTTACATCCAACGATTTGGTTTTGTTGACGTTGATGACTAAACCTGCCGAGGAGGAGCGATCGGCAAGGTCGTTGAGCTTACTCTGCATATCAGTGCGCCGTTGCGCGAGTAGTGCAACGTCATCCGCCAATTCGAAGTCGTTTAGGTGCTCCATGGTTATAGGCTGCCATAACAGCCCTCGGTTTGGTTCACGGTCAATCGCATCTACCAGAATCTCATCGATTACGATGAGGAACAGTAATGGTGATAGAATACATCCTTGCCTCACACCAGCTACGACACGGATAGGGTCGGACAGGACCCCATTGTGCAGCACTCTACACGAAAAGGCCTCGTACTGTGCTTCGATGAGGCCGATGATTTTTTCAGGAACCCCCTTGCGTCTCAGGGCGCCCCACATATTCTCGTGATTGAGACGGTCGAAAGCTTTTTCGTAGTCAATGAATACCAAGTAAAGGGACTCTTGGAATTCGTTGACCTGCTCCAAAATGATGCGGAGCGTGACAATATGGTCCACACAGGATCTTCCGGCACGGAATCCGGCTTGCTGCCGCCGGAGAGTCGCATCGATCTTCTCCTGAATCCGGCCTAGGATAATTTTGCACAGAACTTTGAGAACGGTACACAGCAACATAATGCCTCGCCAGTTATCGCATACAGTCAGGTCACCCTTTTTGGGCACCTTCACTAAGATACCTTGCATCCAGTCGACCGGGAAAGTTGCGGTGTCCCAGATATTACGAAATAAACGATGCAGTAGTTGAGCGGATGTCATGGGGTCAGCTTTGAGCATCTCGGCTGATATGCAGTCGACCCCTGGGGCTTTATTCGATTTCATGCTTTGGATGGCTGTTTGAATCTCTAGCAGTGATGGAGCTTCGGTATTGACACGTGTTATACGTCGGATCCTAGGCAGATCATGCCGAGGTGGTGATGGCCTGGTTGGCACTTGAAAAAGTTGTTCGAAGTGCTCGAACCATCGTTTCAGCTGGTCAGTTGGGTCAGTCAATAACTGATCATTAAACTGCATTCATCTTCGCCCTGCTTAAGCGTCGTGAGACATCGTAGAGGAGGCGAATGTCCCCGGTTGCGGCGACTCTCTCTCCTTCGTCGGCCAGAGAGTCTGCCCACGCTCGCTTGTCCCGTCGACATGAGCGTTTTACTTCCTTCTCAAGAGCCGTGTATCATTGACGGGCTAAGACTTTGGCTCCTCTGGTTTTCGATCGCTCTATCGCGGCTTTGGCTTCTCTTCGCTCCTCTATCTTCCTCCAGGTCTCATCGGTGATCCATTGTTTTCTCTGGGTGCGTAGTTCACCCAGATTGTTCTCGCTGGTGGCGATGAAGGCATTCTTGATGGCGGTCCATTGGTCTTCCACGCTGCCACCTTCCGGAATATCTGCAGCACGCGTCTCCAGTTCTTCAACCAAGGACCGTTTCACCGTGGCATCTTCCAGTCGGCGTGTGTTGAATCGTCGTCCAACTCTTTCCTCCTGCCGACGAATCCGCGCAATGCGCAGGCGTATTTCGCCGATGAGGAGGTGATGATCAGACGCGATATCGGCACTACGTTTATTCCGTACATCAAGAAGGCTCCGTTTCCATTTTCGGCTGATGCAGATGTGGTCGATTTGATTTTCTGTAAAGCCGTCACGGGAGACCCACGTGGCCTTGTGAACCGGTCGATGAGGGAAGAGCGATCCCCCGATCACCATGTCGTTATTACCACAAAATTCTGCGAACAGCTCTCCGTTTTCGCTCATTTCTCCGAGACCATGGCGTCCCATAATGCGCTCATGGTTCGAGTTGTCGGATCCGCTCTTCGCATTGAAGTCGCCCAAACCACAGATAACAGATATTGAGGCTGGCATCCGATACGTGTGTAAATATCCGCAACCGTTAATTCAATTGTATTTTAAATTGGGACCACGTTTGGCAATCGATTGGAGATGGCGCAAAGATCATTGTTATTGAAAACGCAGCCAGAATGCGGTTGTCAAATGTATTGGCTGCGTTCAACGGTTGTTAATCAGCTGCGTCCGTATGTACTGCCGCAGTAGTGGGCCAACGTATATCAATTCAAAAGTTTACACAGGATTTTCAATAAAATTTGTTCTAGCCTAAATATCTGTTATCTGTGCCCAAACAGATCTTGATATCACCCTTCGAAATTCTATCTACGACGGCATTGAGTTGACTGTAGAAGTTCTCTTTGTCTTGCAGATCGGCAGCATCGGTTGGCGCATAACATTGGATTATAGTAAGGTTTCGGACCCGTGTTCTAAATCTGGCAACGATTATCCTTTCACTTATAGGTTCCCACTTCATAAGCGCAGAGTGTGCCTGAGCGCTTAGTAGGAAGCCAACTCCGCGATGCCGGGGAGCGTGTTCACCTCGTAAACCACAGTATAGCAGAACTTGTCCCGACGGCGTTCTGTGTTCTCCAAAGTTTGGCCAACGGACTTCACTCAGTCCCAGGATCTCAAGCTTCATGCGGCGTGCCTCATTGGTAAGTTGTGCCAATTTACCCTGCTGGGCTAGGGTTAAAACGTTCCATGTTCCTATTCGTGTCCGTTGTTTCGCGCTAAGAGTCGTCGCCGTAAAATCAGTCCGTATTCTTTCATTATCGGATTCTCGAACAAATTGATGTTTCGGGAACAGTAGGTTGTTGGCCCAAGGTTCCCTATCCACCGGGATGGGGCTGCCATCTTAGGTATAGCTTCCGGGGAATAGCATTTCATACTCAGCCGCTGGATGCCAGAACAGACGCTGTTGGAGCCGCACCTCCTTGGTGGACAGACGCTCGATCAGTCGGGTCAAAAGTCCCACCCAACACCAGGACTAGGCTAGTGCGCTTTGAGCGGCACACGGTCGCTTTGATAGGGCCTGCTTGGGGACACATGCAACTTTTTATAGTAGTTCAACAGAGCCCACTGTCGAACCCACCACATCCTAGGCAGACCCCACAGTACGCACCCTCTCACTCTAGCTGATGTCAGAAGGACAACAGTGCCCAGGCTGCACTACCAGCTAAGTACGCAACCCTTAGCTGGTGGTCAATTGTCATCGGAAAACCCGTGGAAGCGTGAGTATTGGAACTTGTGAGGACCAGAGCTATGTTAGGCGCTCCTTCCCGGATGTCAACTCACCATTTCGCAGCCCGATTGAACGTCATCCAATATCTCCGATCACCACCAAATGGTTGAATATTGATAGCAGGCAATCGAACATTGATCTGGGGTAAGCCATTTGAAACCTGACCTCCGCTGGGACTAGCGCCACTCGATAACTGTGACAAATGCTGCACAGCTTTTGTCGTCGAAGCTTGGTCGATCAAAAGTTTCCGCTGCGTCTCGATTAGCAAATGCAATGCCTCCTTCCAATCCGCCGTCTGCGCATTGGTTTGCTGACTAGCTGACGACTCGATATCATCAATGTCAAGATAACCTTCGAAAATATCCTTTGCTCGATAAAACATCCCGAAGAATTGTTCTCGCACGTCGCACGTTATCGCACAGATGCAATAAATTCTGGATTTTCCTGTGTTTCCTCGATGATCCCTTGTGTCTCTCGGAAGCTGACCGCAAGCTTCTTCAGCTGGTTCAGTCGGTCCCTAACCTCACTTCGGGAAGGGTTCCGCTCCTTGACAGCGTCTGCATTTCGGCATTTCGCCGAGTCAGTAGTTTCTGTAGGTCCGACATTATTTGGATCGAAGGTCCAAATGTTTCGGTACGGAGTGGACTGTAGGGTTTGGGAACGCAAGCAACGCTCGCTAGTACGGAGCGTCCTTTTTGGAATAAAAAATCACGCGCACTTTCGGAAAAGTAAACTAACTTGTTTTATTCGCGAGGACTGTACTTAAACTAAAAATTTACTGGCTTTTTCCTCGGGAGTCTTCTTATTGTTATTTTTCTCCTGCAGGGAAGCATTCATGAAAAATACACTGCAGTAAAATAGATGGTATCCATACGAGGGGCGCGACGATACCGGAACAACAGGCACCTAATTTACCATGGACTTAAATAACTTCGAGTTGGCTAATACCGGCGTTGCAATCTCAGCCCAACGGCGTTATTGCTAAGGTCAACGACCTTACCGAATGCTCTACTTCTTCATGTGAATCATCAACGTCAACAAAACAAAATCGTTGGATGTGAACAAGGCTAGTACTCGGGAACGAAAGTTGAAAACAAGCCAGCCATAATCAAGGTCAACTGATACTTTCATAAGGTTAGAAGTTTAGGAAAATTTTATTTCAAATCTTCTTCTTCAGTGGCTCTACATTCCAACTGGAACTTGGCCTGCTTTTCAACTGGCCAAGCTTTTATATGCCCGCCATTGCACGAGTATGTATCTTGTTTGGCAAGTCCTACAATGGATACACTATGCCCAGGGAGTCAAGAATGCTTCCCACCCGAAAACATCCTAGACCGAGAATCGAACTCGCCATCTCCGGATTGGCAATCCTAAGCCTTTCCTCGCAAGGCTACTGGGTACTCCTTTATTTCAAATAGGATGTTTTAATTATTTAAATTACATGATTACAATTACAATTTACATTCTACTCTAAGAAAACTGGATACATGTAAATTTGGCCTCGTACCATGTAAAGACTGGCGCTGGACTGTGTGGTTGCGCACTTACTTGCATGCAATCACTAACGCAAACAGAACCCAAAACAGTATAGGTACTGGAGGAAAGTAGAACATCATAAGTTTATTTACATCCAGCAGAGGCGATAATCGCAGTCTAATGACGACGAGTCTGTTCTCTTATCAGCGGAGAAATTATTCGATTGAGAATTCAAGAACAAAGAGACGTGAATAAGTTGCTGCGCTTCAAGGCGATTCGCACTTTACTACAATCAGTATTCATTGTGCTGTCGAACGGATAATCGGAATATTGTGGTAAAATAATCAGAGTGCAATGCACAGTAATGTACTTGCGGGAGGCTTGGCTCTTTTGGTGTTATTAGTGCAAAATCAGTATGCTGATGGTCAGGTGTTCTACTATCAACCGGAGCAGGTGCATCTGGCGTTCGGGGAGTCTACGAGTGAGATTGTGGTAACATGGAGTACTATGACGGCCACGAATGAGTCGGTGGTTGAGTACGGGATTGGAGGATACGCGTTGAGGTTTGATTTAGGGGGCGTCTTCACAAAGCATTTCTAATGTTAATTGACTTTTTTTTCATGTTCAGTGAAACCGGAACGGAGGAGACATTCGTGGATGGTGGTGCGAATAAGCACACTCAGTACATCCATCGGGTTGTACTGCGTGATCTACAGCCGTCATCACGTTATGAGTACCACTGCGGCAGTCAAGTGGGATGGTCACCGGCGTTCTACTTCCACACGGTGCCGGAGGGATCCGATTGGTCTCCATCTTTAGCCATTTTTGGCGACATGGGTAACGAAAATGCCCAATCGATGGCACGTCTTCAGGAGGATACCCAGCGGCATATGTACGATGCGATTCTACATGTTGGGGACTTTGCTTACGATATGAATTCGGACAACGCACTGGTTGGAGATCAGTTTATGAATCAGATCCAATCGATTGCTGCATACACTCCGTACATGGTGTGTGCTGGGAATCACGAGGAGAAATAGTGAGCACTTTGGAGTTCCTTCGTGAAGATGTGATTTCAAGTATAATTTTTATCATTTCAGTAATTTCTCCAACTATCGAGCACGGTTCAGCATGCCCAGCGGAACAGAGAACATGATGTATAGCTTCAATCTGGGTCCGGTGCACTTCATCGGTTTCTCCACCGAGGTGTACTACTTCCTGAACTACGGTCTGAAGACGTTGATCAACCAGTACGAGTGGCTGCGACAAGATCTGGAGGAAGCTAACCGGCCGGAAAACCGCGCCCAACGTCCATGGATAGTCACCTACGGACACCGGCCAATGTACTGCAGCAATGATAACGATAACGATTGCACCCATAGTGAAACGCTGGTGCGCGTGGGTCTGCCTTTCTCGCACTGGTTCGGCCTGGAGGATCTGTTCTACGAGTACGGCGTGGACGTGGAGATCTGGGCGCACGAGCACTCGTATGAGCGGTTGTGGCCCATCTACGACTACAAGGTACGCGGGGACTTGAAATGCGTTTGCATGCTGGGTTGAATTTTACACTTTCTAGCGTTGGGCACTATGGGGGCAAATTGCTAAGCCAATTGGTTTTATCGTTTTCATCGCTGTACGATGCATTGAGTTGGATGGTCGGTCATACAGTGATCTTCTTCTTCTTCTTCTTTTTCTTCTATGGCTTTGTATTCCAACTGGAACTTGGCCTGCTTTGCAATTTAATAAGTATTAAGTATTATATTAACATTTCCTCAGTTATTAATTGAAGGCTTTTCGATGCACGCCATTGCATGAGTGTGTATTTTGTGTAGCAAGTAAAATGGATACACTATCGAATCGCCATCTCCGGATTGGCGTTCCTACGCCTTACCTCGCAAGGCTTACTGGAGATTCCACAGCGACCAGAGAATTTCTAGAATTTCATAGAAACCGCACTCAAAGATGTTCAATTATTGAGATGATGTTTGAACTTACCGCATTCTCCTTTGGATTCAATCCCTGCTCATACCTTTAACTAATGTTCGTCTCACCCCAGGTCTACAACGGTTCCCACGAGGAACCGTACCGCAACCCGCGGGCTCCGGTCCATCTGGTAACCGGGTCGGCCGGCTGCAAGGAGGGCCGCGAGCCGTTCCTCCGCAAAATACCCGAATGGAGTGCACTGCACAGCCGTGACTACGGTTACACACGCATGAAGGCCCACAACCGGACGCATCTTTACTTCGAGCAGATTTCCGTCGACAAGGAGGGAGCTGTCATCGATTCGTTCACCATCGTCAAGGACCAACACGTCCCGTACCGGCAGCTATTCGAGGATGGAACGAATAATTAGGGGTGAACACATTTCTTTCGTTTGATGGTTCTTGAAATATGTATTTTATTATTTCTTAGGATTCTAGTTGATTTAGATGCTTAATTAAGGAAGGTATATGGTTACCCATTTAACACTCTGTAGATCTGAACCCTCACCAATTTCCTAGTCGGAAAATAAAACTGAATATCAATAACTATGCATTATCACAGTTTCATGTTTAAATACTTTCGTTTCATTTTGTCATATCACCTATAATAGAAACCTAATGGCAGTTTTGTCTTATACAATAATGTTAAAATAATATAAAATTGAAACATGTTTGAACAAAATGGCATCAATCTAATGGATGGGGTTGAAATTGTCTCTATAACTAGCGATAAATGCTTGACGAATGTTATTGAATCCGATTAGTGGCACACCTATTCGATATTTATGTTACTTGCACATGATTGTTACGTTAAAATTTACAAACATCTATTTTCAGTTATGAATGGACGGGCTGTTGTGCATTAAAATAGGCCTTGTGTTGGGAATATATTGTACCTGAGATTCCACTTGAATATAATTTAGATTTGTGAGATTGGTCCATGAAGGTACTTAACAGTTCTTATATTCATATGAATAGCATTCAGAAAATTGCGATAGTTTAGTTTTTTTTCATGAGATCAACTTTTTATTATCATTTACCAAGAAAAATTCTGAATCTATTTAGGAAAGTATCAAAGGGTGAATATCCACGGGAAAGGACGATGGAAAAAAATAAAATTTCTCAAAGAATAACATCAACGCACGCAACGCGACTCTTACGAATACGATTATCTATCGCGTTGGTACGGAAGCGTCAGTAGAACATTGCATGCAGCGACATAGCGATCCTGGTCAGTCTATAGACTATAGAAAATATTCGATTTGGAATTAGGTTAAACCTCGCCAATCATATTTAACTATTTTTTTTGCCTTTCTCGTATATAAAGTATACGTAAATGCTATTGTTAGCACTTTCACTACTAGACGAGCTTTGTAACGGATCGTGTTACCATATTCATCTTCTTTTGTTCATTTTGATTGCAGCGGTTTGATGCCATCTGGGTGTTTCACTCAGTTCTTCTTCGATTGCTTTTTTCCAACTTTCTTCATCAGCTCGACCAGAAATCACATCGAAAGTTAGTGGGACATCCCGCGCATCCTTCGGTTGTTGTTCTGTTTGGTTTGCATAGGCAGTGAAAAGTCCTCCAGTGGAAAAATCTTGAAACTGACCAGGTGTCTTGCGATCCCGTTCGATATGCCTCGTGGCCACCATGTCAAGGTTCTGACAAAGATATTGTTGCAAAGGGAGCGCGGCTAGATTAACTTGAGGGACATCTTCACTAAACTGACTGTTATTCAAGCAATTTTGATAATAATTGTCTTCAAGTGGATTTCCCTCCTCTTGCTCAAGAGTTACTGTATTACAAAGAACCCAATTATCAGCAGTAATCGTCTCGTCCAGCAAATCCGAATAAGACACAACCAACGGGGCTGCATGTTCTTCTTTCGATTCAACCATATAAACGGAAAATTGCTTTCATCGAATTCGACATCTCGCGCTAGAAACAATTGTTGAGTTTTCATGTTCCGCAGCCTGTAACCATTAAAATCGTAGCCAACCATAACTGATAGTTGACTCTTCTGGTCAAGTTTCTTCCGCTGTTGATTCGGACTCCACACGTACGTTTTACAGCCAAAAACTAGTCCGACTTCACCTTCTTCCATATTTCTATCGGGGTTTTTCATTCAGAAACAGCGTTATTCGGACTACGATTCGTAAGATAGACTCCTACTAAAGCAGGAGGGCTTGGCATTTTTTATTCTAACAGCATCATACGTATTTCTTTCAACTAACGTCTGGTTGGTCCTCTCCAAAACCTATCTGGATACCTTTTTCTGCGTAAAATTGAGCTTGCACCTTGGAGTAGTATTCTCTACCTTGATCAGTTTGTTAACTTCAGTTACCGCTCAGCTTCTGAGACGTGCAGACGTGTTTCCGATTGCGCTCTTGGAAAGTCAAGTGATCGAGTACAGTAATTAAAGTTCGATTCCGTCCGTGCCGCGTCGCGCGTTTTAGTGATCCGCGATGAGGCGAGAAAATACTTTTCGTATTGACTATTCGAGTTCCCGGTGAAACCGTCATTCAAAAAAGTTTCACGGCTTTTGCCGCACGGTACTCGTGTTGAGAAGAAGTGTTGAGACTGCAGTGCCTCAGAGGTGAACAATGTGCGTTCGTCAAGGTTGACAACCTGGCGCCCGCACAACGAATAATGCAAGAACATGACGAGAAGCATTAAGTGGAGCACGCGGGGAAAAAGTACAAGCTTCGCATCACCATGGAAGATGGATGTGTAGACGTTAAAGTGCACGACCTGCCAGAAAACGTCCCCGAAGAAAAAATCGTAGAATTTTTGAATGCGTTCGGTGAAGTGTTTTCGCTGCGTGAGCTGACATGGGGAGAAGGGTTCGAGTTCGGCGGGATACCGCTCGGCATTTGGTCGGCCCGAATGCTAGTCCATCGGAACATCGATTCGTGGGTAACGATCGATGGACAGCAGGCCTACATTGTTTACAAGGGACAGATCGTCTCTTGTAAATACTGCAAAGAGCAAGCGCATACTGGCATATCGTGTGTCCAGAACAAAAAGCTGCTAGTCCAGAAAAGCTATGCAAACGTGGCGAAGCAAACTGGGCCACAACAACCACCGAGCGCCAAACCGGTAGGTCAGCATTCTGTCGCTCCACCACCAGCATCGCTGGAGGCTTTCTCCGAGCTGCCACAGCCGTCGAGTCAGACCGAACTGTCCGGCCCAAACATCCCAACTGCTAGCCAATCTGCTGCTCCAATTGCACGAACGGTGTCTCCCAGTTCGTTGCAAACACAAACCGCGCGCAATTCATCGTCGTCGTTGCGCACACAACCACATACCGCTAAAGTGGTCTTGGTTCTTCTTCTTCTTCGTTGGCATTACATCCCCCACTGGGACATTGCCGCCTCGCAGCTTAGTGTTCATTAAGCACTTCCACAGTTATTAACTGCGAGGTTTCTAAGCCAAGTTACCATTTCTGCATTCGTATATCATGAGGCTAACACGACGATACTTGTATGTCCAGGGAAGTCGAGACAATTTCCAATTCGAAAATTGCCTAGACCGGCACCGGGAATCGAACCCAGCCACCCTCAGCATGGTCTTGCTTTGTAGCCGCGCGTCTTACCGCACGGCTAAGGAGGGTGGTCTTGGTTGACGTATTTAAAAAGCCAGCAAACGCGATGCGATCGAAAGATCGAACCACCGACGACGAGCAGGATGTGGACTTCCTTCCATAAATGGCTCTCACGTCATACAATCTCGCATCCATCAACATCAGCACGATCACGAACCCCTCAAATTGAACGCACTACGAACCTTCATAAGCAGCCAAAACCTCGATATTGTGTGTCTACAGGAAGTCGAGAACGAACAGCTTTCCTTGCCTGGCTTTGTCGTTTTCGCGGATGTGGACCACACGAGGAGAGGCACAGCTGTGTCACTCACGTGGAGAAGAGCCTGGAAAGCCGACTTATCGCGCTGCAAGTGCACGACACAACGATCTGCAACGTCTACGCTCCCTCCGGCACTGCTCAGCGCGCTGCTAGAGAGGAGTTCTTCAATGGCACGCTTGCCTATTATCTCCGCCACCACACCGAGAACGTCATCGTAGCTGGCAATTTCAATTGCGTGCTGCGTGCGTGCGATTCGTCCATCCCGAACACCAGTCCATCTCTTAAAACCGCTGTACAGCAGCTGCAGCTACATGATGCCGGTTTTACGTATGTCTGTCGAAACGCGCGATTTCGCCTCGATCGGATATACGTGAGCCGCGGTCTTCGCGACAAATTGCAGTCCGCCTACACGCACGTTTGCTGTTTTACAGACGACAAAGCGCTAACGCTCAGCCACTAGGACATGAGCCCGGGCGCGGTTTCTGGGCTCTTCGACCGCATTTTCTAACCGAAGAAAACGTTGCCGAGTTTCGATATAAGTGGCAATATTGGACCCGGCAGCGCAGAAACTACGGGTCGTGGATGGAATGGTGGCTGTCGTACGCTAAGCCAAAAATCAAGTCCTTTTTCAAGTGGAAATCTTGAACCGTCTACGGCTAGCGTACGACGGCTACTATCTGCAGCCACAAACCATAATCAATCGGCTGAAAGGAGAAATGTTGGCACTGCAGCGTAATTTCTCCCAAATGTTCATGCGCATCAACGAGACGCACGTGGCAGGGAAGCCAATGTCAATCTTCCAACTGGGGGATGGAAGACGGAAGAAAACCACGATCACGCAGTTACAGTCGGGAGAAGACGAAATCATCGTCGAGCCTCAAGCGATCAAGGCAAATCTGTTTGATTTTTCCTCGAGCCTCTACTCAGAAGAAACAGCAGAAAATGACGGGGACGATTTCGCTTGCGAACGTGTTATCCCACCGGACGACCCACTGAACGAAGCGTGCATGGAGGAGATACAAACAGCAGAAATTCTGTCTGCTATCAGGGCGAGCACACCCAAACGATCCCCCGGTGCCGACGGGACCCCACGACAATTTTATCTCCGAATGTTCGATGTCATCCACCGTGAGTTGAACATGCTTATGAATGAAGCACTCAACGGCAATCTCACCCATGCCTTCATGGAGGGCGTCATCGTGTTAGTGAAGAAAAAGGGAGGCAACAATACAGCCCGAGCGTACCGGCCCATATCGCTGCTCAACAGCGATTATGAATTGCTCTCCCGCATCCTGAAAAACAGAATGGAACGAATTATACAGGCCCACCGCGTCCTAAGCAACGGACAGAAATGCTCAAACGCAGAACGAAACATCTTCCAGGCCACTCTCGCTTTGAAAGATCGGATCACCAGTCTCCGTCATCACCATCGCGCTGGTAAGCTCATCAGCTTTAAATTGGAGAACGCCTTCGATCGGGTGCGGCATTCGTTCCTTTTCGAAACCATGCGGTCGCTCGGGTTCAACGAGGAACTCATCTCTCTTCTCTCGAACATAGCCAGTAGGTCCATATCCCGGCTGCTTATCAATGGGCACCTCTCTCGATCGTTTGAGATCACATGGTCGGTGTGGCAAGGCGACCCGTTGTCCATGCATCTGTTCGTGCTCTCTCTTCATCTACTGGTGTGTAGGCTTGAGCAAGTGTGTGGGGATGATCTACTCGTTGCCTACGCCGACGATATCAGCGTGGTAGTTACGTCATCGTGGCAAATAGAAGCGATGAATGAAATATTTCGTCGCTTTGGGCTTGCCGCCGGCGCAAAAGTGAACGTTGGCGTTTTCGAAGGTAACGAAATGTGTACCCAGTGGCTACAAACAGCCAACGTAGTCAAGATTCTGGGTGTTACCTTCGCCAACTCGATTAGGCTGATGACACTCAACTGGGATGCGCTGACGGGCAAGTTTTCACAGCAAATGTGGCTGCAGTCCTTGCGCACATTAACTCTTCACCAGAGGGTGATTATGCTGAACACGTTTGGCACATCGAGACTGTGGTACCTTTCGTCTATACTGCCTCCGCTTGGTGTCCACACAGCGAAAATAACAGCAACGATAGGGACGTTCCTGTGGAGAGGAATGCCTGCGCGCGTTCCCATTATGCAGTTGATACGCAAGAAGGAGCACGGCGGTTTAAATTTGCATGTTTTGGCATGCAAAAGCCGTAATCTGGCCACCAACAGACACTTGAAAGAGATCGACTCCGTTCCTTATTATAAATCCCTTCTATTTCACGCAATTCACCGCCCCGCAATTTCTATAGACAATCCTGACCTAAAATCGATCATATCAAACTTATCTCAAATTCCCCACCATATCCAACAAAACCCTTCCGTCGATCTGATCCACCGGCACTTCGTCCAGCAAACCGAACTGCCAAAGGTGGAACGAAACAGTCCAGCGCTTGACTGGCCACGCGCGTGGCGAAATATTGGGATGAAGGAGCTTTCCTCATCGCAGCGATCCCAACTTTACCTGCTGGTAAACGGGAAAATCGAACATCGGAAGCTTCTGCATGTGAGAACTGTCAACACTGTGACATACAGGTACCTAAAACGCTTCAGCACAAGTTCTGTAGCTGCACTCGTGTCGGCCCGGCATGGACGGTCCTACAGCAGAAGAGCTGCGCGAGAGGAGATTCTCCGCTTGCTTCTTAAATACATCGGCGTTGTTAACGAGTGTAACGGTAGAATTGATGTAAACACTTTAATATTACAATTAGATTTTGATTAATTTTGAAAACGAATGAACTTCCATTGTAAATAACTGTATATAGATAGACGAAATAAAACTGAATTTTGAACCACACACAAAAAAAGAAAAAACTTCGAATTCTGCTCCTTGACTCAGCTGTTACCATTGCTTCGTACATTCAAAATTTATCGAAAACTTCCGACTTATGAAGATCACAGCAAAGTGTGTATAATCGTTAACGAAAGATTCAAAATATTTTGAACCTTCCCAAGCCATTAGCGAATTCGGCCCACATACATCCGAATGCACACACTCAAGCGGAAGATCTCACACGTGTGCCATTGAATGGATCTCTACAGTGTCTTCCGAGAACACAGGTGTCGCAAAATTCTAGGTGTCCAGGCTTCACGAACATACCAGCCACAATCTTCGATTAGCAAGGTACTGCATTCCGAGGTGGCCTAAACGTCGATGCCACGAACAAGTGTTTTCTTCAGCTTTGCAACTGCATCCAACTCATTAAAATTTCCTCGCATTGGGCATATTCCGATCATCTCACCGTCATTTCAGCCGTCTTTGCTCCGAACGTTACTTTCACGCACAACTTGGTCAGCTTTTCTACAGATAGTAGATCTTCTCGTAAATTCGGGGCATCTAGAACGTTGTAAATGTTACATGTAACATCTTGATGGTTGGTACATACGATTTTGCCTTTATGCCCAGCAGTGAGCGATTGGTCGTTCTTCGCCACACTGATGATTGGTGGTTGCTTCATCTTTTTTAGGGGGACAAAATAGCCTTGTGATTCACTAGATGATCGCTAGCACCAGAGTCCAGCTTGAACATCACTACACTTCGATCGCTGTTATCAGTTGCCGTACTACCCATGAACGCTACAGATTTACCACCGCTGGCTACATTCGCTATCGCATTGAGTTTGGTTCTGTAATCCTTCGCCTTGTGTTCTTTTATGTGGCACCGATTACACTTTCCTAAGAATTCCCGTGGCTCGTATTGTTGCTTATCGTACCATGATTTCGATTTACTTTCAACAAACGCTGACGGCTTCTCCTTGTGCACATCGGTCATCCGGTCAGATTTCTTCATTTGTTCCATTTTTTGCACACTTGCTCCAGCTGACTTGAGTTTTCGAATAAGCTCGTCAAAAGTCTTCACATGGTCTGATGCGTCTTCTGCCATCATGAGCTTTGCGAGTTGCTTTCGTATGAGAGTTTGTGATGAAACTGACTTCTTGGCGTAAATACCATCCAACGTGATTCAAATTTCCTTCGCGGTTTCTTTCTCCCGAATCAAGTCCAGTAGATCGTGCTGTATAAATGAAATTATTACGTTCGTTGATTTTTCGTCCATTTCTTTGCCAATTCAGCATCAACGGTTGGCGCGTCCTTTTTGAACGCGTCCAGTAGTCCAGCCGACTTCAGCAGTTTCTCGACTCTAAACTTCCAATTATCGAATCCGGTACCAACGAACTGCGGGATTTCGTTTACCGATTCTTTACGCGTGTCGCCCATAACCTCGCAATACAGAGGTTAACACAGTAGTTTGAATTAGGGAACAAAAATAATACGTGTTAAATGGACGGAGATTAAAACAAGAATAAATAGTTAATTTGTCTTGGTACACAATTTTTCTTCTTTGTTGATCCATTGAAACAATCGGGTTACTAGGGTAGTTTCTTAGCATTGATAGGGTAGCGCTTGATTACTACGATCTTCAACTAATAACGTCCAACGTTTTTAACCTAAATGCGAGCCTAAATGTCTGTTAATATCTGTAATAAAATTCATCTACCTATGCCTTGAAAAGTGCTGCAAATCTCTTGTAATACGCCTTAAATCGTGAGTCAATAAATTTCAACTAACCTTAAAGCCGCATCATATTGACCAGCGCCGTCCCATGTTGCTGTTGTACAGTATTCTTATATTCGGCCACACAGGTCTTCGTCAACGGTTTCCCGCTTGGTCGCTGGTAGCAAGCGTTGTCGTAACAGCGCTCCAGCTCCTGAATGAAATCCATTATGAGCTGATTGTTACCCCCGTTTGGCCCCACATAGTAATCGCACTGATAGGAATATCGTTTCATATCCCGGATACAGCAATCCAGGAACTCCGAATTGGCACTGAACCATTTATTCAGACTCTGTAATTTAATTCCCATTTGACCGGCCAGAACTCCCGTCACGTACGTGTCGTCAATCCAGAAAAAGGAAACCACTTCCGATTTGAGCACCAACTCGCGAGCCACACGTTGATTGGCTATGTACAACCAGCCGGACAAGTACGGCGGGTAGACTTCACGAGGGAACTCCTCCCGCGAAACGTACCACTTGTTGGCCTTCAGACGGATCACTTTCTTGTTGTTGAACACGAATCCGGCCAAAACTCGTTCCTGATCTTTACGTTGACCCACATCCGACAAATAATTTTGAATGAAGAACGGATCAAACACAATATCGTCATCCATTTTGAGCACAAATTTAGCCTTCCGGCAGTGCTCCGTAAACCATTTGAGACTCATTATGTGCTTGTAGGTCAGATTTCGGTAGGCTTCCACAAAGTTACCCTGGATCAAATCACCGAATAGATCCTGTTCGCTTTGAATAGCTTTCTGCGTGATTAAGTGTTCTTGCAGCGGAATGTCTCCGAGTGAAAATATTCTCAACAGTCCCATCGATATCAGCTTCTGTTGTGAAATGGCCTGCCTGTGCGCTGCCCGCAGCGCATCATTACCAACGTAGGAAGTGATCATAATCACACCTAAAAATGCGTAAATTTCAATAAATACGAAAATCAAATAGAATCCTACAAACAACCTACCCAACAGTTCCGAGTAGGTCCCGTTCTCTTTGCAGAGATTATTCTCAATACGGTAGCGGAAATCGGTCAGATTGACCAATCGCGTGGGATCCGCCTGCCTCCTCGTTCCGTAGTGGCTTTCTCCGTCGTTTGTTTGGTCATCGGATTGCAACAGCGTAAGGAAATTTCCGCTGTTGTCTGGCGGCAATATTGGTTTTAAAAAGAGGTAGTTTCCGTCGCTGTCCACAGGAAACGAATAACGATAGAGCAGGTACAGGATCAGCATTGCTATGCTGAATACTAAAAATCGGTGAAACTTTCTCATGATTGCAGGTAAACTTTTGAAACAGCAACTGGGTGAAGATCGGTTAATATGAAATATTTTGTTGGCACTATTATTGGCGATGTTCGATCAGCGACAGTCCACTTGCGCTCAAAATAATAATATACAATTAAAATATTATTTTACACTTTATTTATATTATATTCAGCAATCGAAATAATCTTTCTGATCTGGTGTGGGTGTGTTTCGATCGTTGCGATTTTTTGGTTTTGACTTTTCCTCTCAAGGAAAAAATAAACATAAAGTAAACAAAGAGTTCGATACTGATTCGCGATTTGGGCGTAACCTATTTTGTAGACAAACATTGGAATGCTAATTCTTGCTAAAGCAAGCATTTCCTGAGAAAACCACGCTATATATGCGACGGAATAAGCTTTCCTTTATCAGATAAGGGAAATAGTTTTTGAGAAATACGCTTACATTCTACGAAATCGATAAAACAATGTTTGTTTACAAAATAAATACGCCCAAATCGTAGACCAGTCCTTAATTTCGATTTCAAGCTTTTCAAGTGACAGCATAAATAGGGTAAATTTCAATTTCTGGTCTATATTCGTTTGGATATGGAACGAACGGAAATGAAAAATATCGACGACCTAATAGCCCTCTCCATCCCCATATATAAGCCATTTTATAGAAAGCTCAAATGACAGGAGACCTAACACTAATATTTACATTTTACAAGGAACATTTGCGAAAATGAAATGAAATGATGATGATGATGACGAAATGATGATGGTTTGCATGCAAATTTACCAAAACAAAGACCGAGCCGTTCACTCAAAATTTCGATCAGCTGTTCGGATCTGTCTCATAAAATGGCTTATTGGTGTTGGTGCTGTGTTTACAAAATTTTCCTTTGTTTGCTGTTAGAACTGTCATATTTTTCTTGTTTGCTGTTAGAAAACAACAAACAATGCGTGGAAACACTAAGAAAAATATCGCAAATTTGAACTAGACATCAGGTGAAAATGATAATTTTCATTTTGATTCAGTGTGCAGGAAAAAAAATTCACTCTGTGAGTGTTGGTAAAATCTGCTTGGAGACCTCAATTGGCGCTTTGATGTTGCATGAAGAAGAAGAAGCAGAAAGATGATAATCGAAAAAATCTCCACGGGAAACCATACAAAGAAGTTTTTAAAATTCTTCTCAGAAATTCTAAAAGCAATTTAATTAAAAACGGTACGCAGTACAGGGTTGGACTTTCCTTCTCCTGTATAATAAATACAATATTTCTATTCGAAATTTTATTTTCTAATATTACACTTAAAACACAGTATAAGAAAAGTCCAACCCCGTACTGCTTACCGTTTTTAATTAAATTGCTTTTAGAATTTTTGAGAAGAGTTTTAAAAACTTCTCCGTATGGTTTCCCGTGGAGATTTTTTCGATTATCATCTTTCTGCTTCTTCTTCTTCGTGCAACATGAAAGCGCCAATCAAGCACTGAGGAAACTGGACGTAGGGTAAAGTGCCCAATAGTGGACCCCCAACCAATAGTGGACCCTCCAGCCATTTTTGCATTATTACAGCACAATGTAAACATTTTGCTATGAAATTCCATCGGGAGAACCTGCCTTAGGGTGAAGCCAGAGTAAACGCGACGTGCGATGCGACGCGACGCGACAGTGCAATTTGACAGCCTGTTGATAATGATTGTTATTCTTTTACGTGAGTCGCGTCGCGTCGCATCGCACGTCGCGTTTACTCTGGCGGGCACCTTACGCTCCTATGATTTGACTACATGCATTGAAAATGCGATGGAAAGTAAAATTAGATGATTTTTTACAATTCTATAAAAAATAAACACGAAAGTGTCCATTATAGGAATATTTTGGGGGGTTCATAATAGGAAAGAAGAACGTACCCCTGAACGTACCGAAACGGAACATAAAAATCAAATGAAGTGTCGACTATAGGGAACCAATTTCCTATTATGGACCCCCAGGGGGTCTACTATAGGGCGAATTCAGTCAGACTTTAAAATGTTAATTTCAACGAATAACGTCGAGTATTTGAGTGTTTTATGTATGTATCGTGAAGAGAAGACGCAGAGCTTGTTGTTAGATATCAAGCAGAATAAATATGTTGAAAATTTATGCTCCTTATGACAGGAAGAGCAATTTTCCGCTACTAGGGGGTCCATTATTGGGCATTCTACTCTATCTCAGCAACTGAAACGTCACTTTTACTAGGATCTCGGCAAAAATCATGTTGCTGAAAGTCGGCGGTGCCTATCTCGGGAAATAAACAAAAAATGCTGAGATCTCGGCGAAAAAAAATTAAGTGTGTAGAAAAACTACTGAACCGTTCGGCGTGAAAATTTGTATGCAGAGGTTTTTGGGGCCGGGGAAGGTTCTTAAAACGGTTCGAGACCCCTCCCCGAGTTGGAATGGGGGGCTCCCATACAAATAAAACACCAATTTCATCATAGTTCAAGATTTAATCAATCAAATGGAACCAAATCTGGCATGTAGAGGTTTTGAAAGGGAAGATATGTTTCTGTGGTGGTTTGAAACCCCTCCCCCTTCTGGAAAGGGGAACTCCCATACAAATGACACAGACATTTCTGCATAACTCGAGAACTAATCAGAATAAATCAATTCTAGACGAAACGAAGTTCGTCGGATCTGCTAGTAGAAAATACAATAGAATTCTTGATAGAATTACATTTACAATCTGAATCTGATAGCACTCCCAAGCAACACCATCAATAGTTTGACCCTGTTTGACCGATACCTAGGTAGCTGAAGTTTTCTGCTACCTGTTGGAGGTGTTGGTTTGCGTGGGGGTGCTATCATATTCGTCAAATCGAGGTTGGAATCTTTGTTTACAAAAGCAGATAAGTTGTTTTGAAAATTTTGTCTTGAAATAAAAATGTAAATATCATGAGAGGGCATTTTTTTTACCCGTATTCAAATAGCGAGTGCAGTTTCAAGAGGGCAATGTTTACAGTTTTTGGCTTGGGAAATCTCGCTTAACTTTTCAAAAGGACCTAAGTAACATTTTTTTCATGAATTAATTTTAGTACTGCAATCAAAAGCTTTCATGTTTATTTGTTGATTGCGCTATTGTACGTGGATTTCCCTATTGGACCCGACCGTTCGAAATAGTCGCTCCTTGAACGGTCGTTGAAATCGCCGTTTTCACCTTCACACCCATCTTCATAGTAAAATCTGTCAAAACTGGCAAGTCTGCCACGTGCTTTTTGCTGTTTCCCTCGGACTTCTCTTTCTTTTCCGATGTTTTGACATCTGTTTTGATAGACAAGGAGCAAAAAACAAGGTAATCTACCAAACATTTATTGAGTTTGGCAAACCTTGCTGGAAAAGGGAACGTTTGAAATAGGCAAGTGAACTGACCTTCGAATCCATTGGTCAAGTAAATCTACAATATTCAAATTAATTCATGAAAAACATGTTTCTTATAGGTCCTTTTGAAAAGTTAAGCGAGAAATCTTTTTTATATTTGTGGGATAAATTCAAGATTTTGAGCGTTGATAGGTCACTGCGTCGAATACGAACCTCATCCATTTTCCGAAACGTTCACAAACAATTTAACCGGCAGATTAGCGACCGGTTGTTTTGACAGTTTGTTATGCAGTTTTTTCAGAGTTCAGTGCGTGCTTCATTCACTGGATTCCAAGATTCCAGTTTTCGATTTAAAAAAAGATTCCTTCAGTCGGTTCCTTCTGATTTGCCACCATCAGAGTGTAATAGTTATTTCGTTAAATAATTATAAATCAATCGGTACCCTTGCGTTTCGACATCTCCACGAAGATACAGTGTCACAGCTTCCCCCAGTTATTCACAGTCTCGTCGACGGGGAGTGATTCATTCTCACAGTCGATCTTCAAGTGTCGTGAATTATTCGTGCGTGACAGACCCGAGATTGACTTCGTGTTTATTCTGGTTTCGATATTAGGCACGCGGACGGAATTCGTGAGGAAAATTTACGAGCTCAACCTGTTATTGTAGGTGTATTAATCCATCAATCGTTTTCTGCTCAACGACATTGTATTGCTTTGAGTGCGGACAATAATTATTTTAATCAAAAGAAAAAAAAGTGTCACCGCTGTATTGCGTGGGTAGTAAACTTGCAAGGAATCTACTCGACGGTGCTCACAAACCTAAAGTGGTTATTATTAGTATTCTGCTTTTTAGCATTTCACATTTCGTGACGTGTAAGTCGCGTATTCACCAGCTGAGACTATTGTTAATAAACCCCTGACTCGCTTTTGGCAATGACTGGTCCAGCAATGGCCACGACAGGAGGAAAAAAACTATCCATGAGCAAGCAGAACGAGCTTAACTCCTTGATAGATTCGCTCATCAAGCATAGCTTCCTTAAAACAACGAATTTGAACGAGCAGTTCAAGCAGTTCCAGGACATGTACGCCGTGCTGGAGCGAATCCGTAAGCTGGAGTCCGAGTTCAAGCTTAAGACCAATAACGGAAAACCTCGACAGGCCAATATCGAAGCTTTCTGTCGGTGGGCTAAGGAGAATGGTTGCGAGTTTGATGGTGTCAAAATATCCGAGTTCTCCGGATTCGAGCTTGGCCTGGAAGCGACCAAGCATTTCAAGGAAGGTGAACTTTTTGTGACCGTGCCGAAGAAGCTGATTTTTTCGGTGACGGCCGACAGTAAGATCCCGGATATCATGAAGGACATTCCCGTGATGGTGGTGCAGAATCTGTCCAATTTGATGTTGGCGCTGCTGTTGATCGTGGAGCGGTTCCAACCAAATAGTGTGTGGAAGCCGTACTTGGATGTGCTGCCCGATCGCTATTCAACGGTCATGTACTTTAGTCCGGCCGAAATGGCCGAGCTAAAGGGGACCAGTGCGTTCGGGCCGGCACTAAGTCAGTGCAAGAACATCGCCCGGCAGTACGGGTTCATCAAGAAGTTCATTCAGGGCAAGACGGCGCTGCTGAAGGACAACTTTACATACGATCTGTACTGGTAAGTACTGGGAATCAACTGTAATTTATTATTTTCCAGAGTATGACAAACTGTTTGCTTTTGGGAAGACTAATGATAAAAGGGCCCTCCTTAGCCGTGCGGTAAGACGCGCGGCTACAAAGCAAGACCATGCTGAGGGTGGCTGGGTTCGATTCTCGGTGCCGTTCTAGACAATTTTCGGATTGGAAATTGTCTCAACTTCCCTGGGCATAAAAGTATCATCGTGTTAGCCTCATGATATACGAATGCAAAAATGGTAACTTGGCTTAGAAACCTCGCAGTTAATAACTGTGGAAGTGCTTAATAAACACTAAGCTTAGGCTGACCATACGTACCGTATTTAACGGGACAGTCCCGTTTTTCAGACCTTTTTGTGATGTCCCGTCGTAATCTGAAAAATCCTCAATTTGTCCCGTTTTTTCATTTATTCTACATTGATCATACATAGAAAGTCCATAGTTATTCGTCCTTATTAGAGAGATTTACAGCCCTCGGCTGGCACATCTCTTAACAAAGAAAGTGGACGAAACCCATAAAAAAAGTGTGAAATGTTATGTTATTAGTGTTGCTTTTAAAAGAATGCTATCTATGCCGTTTTGTATTTTCCATAGATCGACTATTCTTAAGGTTTTTAACAGTTAATGACAACAGGTGCTTCTCCGGGAGATTTTAAACACAATCAATGATTTTTTTTCTGCTTATTCCGGAGGCACTAAAATTTAGCCAATTTAATCATGGATTGAACGGAATTAGTAACTTGGTTAACAAGTATTTTCTTAAAATCAGGTCACGCCTCAACGTCCATAAAATGAAGCGCAGGGACAGACATTCTAATTTTCGAATTAAGTTTATTTTACACTAGCAGACCCGACGAACTTTGTTTCGCCTAAAATTGATTTATTCTCAGATTAGATCTCAAGTTATGAAGAAATTAGTGTTTCATTTGTATGGGAGCCCCTCTTTACAAAGCGGGGAGGGGTCTCGAACCATCTTAAGAACCTTCCCCGGTCCCAAAAACCTCTGCATACAAATTTTCACGCCGATCAGTTCAGTAGTTTCCGAGTCTATAAGGTTCAGACAGACAGAAATTCATTTTTATGTATATAGATTAAGATTATTCTGTTTTGAATCTTTCGAAGAAGGTACTGTTGTTCAATCATTTGATTTTTTTTTCGAATCATTCAAAGTCTTTCTGAATAATTCTGATTATTTCGAAATCATCCACTGTAAGAAACGACGGCACGAAAATAATAATTTATAATAAATCAATTGAACAAAATCGAGTTTAAGGCAGTTTCAAACCAAGGGAAAATTTGGTCGGCTTAATAGCTAGATCTAAGGTCCCCACGTGCTTCAAGGCTAGTTCACACATCAGGAACTTGTCTGCAAATTTCGCTCCCATATGTGTGGACGATATTTATGGGATTCCGTTATGAAAAATTAGAAATTCTGCCCGATTTGAAATACAATACGGCGGAAATCTCCGAGAGTCCGAGCTATACACCAGGCTATACATTGGCCAGGATTTTTTTTTCCTTTTTTGAGATGAAATTGCATGAGTCCCGCTTTTTTGGGAGCACAAGGGAACAAAATCAATTGACAAGATTCCCGAAGTGTGAGGCTACGTTTAGCGTCATTAAAAAGGAATTGATTAGATTGGTACTTTGACTATTGTTTGTTATTTTCAAAAGTACAGAATTGGACAAGTTTTTGACATTGGTGAATAACAATACCTTAATGCATATCTAAGAATTGATTAAAATAAAATTTCAAAATTCTTCATTTTTTTATATTGAAAGATGTGTAATTTTTTATTCCTTCGTGTCTTTGTCTGCTTCCCATTGAAGAATAAATTATTTGTAGTTTAGTATTTTTCCACAACTAACTTAATACAATAGATAGTTATGGTGGTGAATGTTTCACTTTCTAAAATATTTCTAATTTCTTACAAGGAAAATGAAAATTAAGCCCAAACATTTTGAAATTTCCACAGCTCTCGAATTTTATCACAAGGTTTTTGACATGTCCCGTTTGCAAGCGCGTTTGTCCCGTTTTTTCACCGAAATGATCTGGTCAGCCTAAAAGCTGCGAGGCGGCTCTGCCCCAGTGTGGGGATGCAATGCCAATAATAAGAAGAAGAAGAATGATAAAAGCAGTGCTTTATGCAGACGGTTCGTAACTTAATTAGAGATGTAGTAAAATCTCGATTAATCGATTAGTAACTAATTGATTACACTCGATTATTGATTATTGAATCGATTCATCGTTGAGTAGTAATAGATTTAAAATTAATCGATTATTACAACGATGAATCGATTAGTCGAAGAAATCGACATATAAGAGTTGTCGTAAAATACCTTTTAATCGATTAGTAACCAATCGATTACTCTCGATTCTTGAAGATTATTGAATCGAATAATCGTTGGGAAGTAATCGATTTAAAATTTATCGTTTAACGATTAATCGATTAATCGAAGTAATCGATTAATTTGCGACATCTCTAAACTTAATTAGTAAAAGCACTAATTAAGCTCATTGGGGACCGCGAGCTCGAGTGCCGATCGAGACACATTTGAAGCACAGACAAACAGACGTAACACTAGAGAAATTTCCATCGACCATGACTTCAACGATCAATTTAAATTTGATCGATTGCGCGTTTCACAACTAGAGGCGCTAGCGTCGTAATCCTTCGAGTTTGACATTTCACTCCAGCGCCTTCTGGTGACAATGTCATACGAAACATTGTTTCGTGCAACATGCTCGCAAGATGGTGGTAGAGGGGCCATCCACAAAGTACGTCACGCTCCTAGGGGGAGGGGGGGTTCCGAGCAGCGTGACGACTCATACAAAAATTTTGGAGTTTTAATACAAAAAGTGTGACGAAGGGGGGTGGGGGGGTTGAAAATCGACAATTTTTGCGTGACGTACTTTATGGATCTTCCCAGAGGCGTTGGGCGATGCATTTTTCTGAAAAATGTTCAAACTGTTACGTCTGTTTGTCTGTGTTTGAAGGGTAACATGATTACGGACATGAAACATGGACAATGCTCGAGGAGGACTTGCAAGCACTCGGAGTATTCGAGAAACGGGTGCTTAGGACCATCTTTGGCGGTGTGCAAGAAGACGGTGTGTGGCGGCGAAGAATGAACCATGAGCTCGCCCAACTCTACGGCGAACCCAGTATCCAGAAGGTAGCTAAAGCCGGAAGGGTACGATGGGCAGGACATGTTGCAAGAATGCCGGACAGCAACCCTGCAAAGATGGTGTTCGCTTCCAATCCGGCAGGTACGAAACGGCGTGGAGCGCAGCGAGCGAGATGGGCAGACCAGGTGCCAGAGTTTGAAACACCTTGCCACTGGCACTGATAGTTCACTACGTGTGACCGACGATACATTTCCCGATTGCTTTGATTGCTAATAATGTGAATTTCAGTTCATCTTCCTGAGGTGTGACGTCTGGCCGTAAGAAAAAAAAATATAGGGGGCCTGTTTAGGCTGTGGTGGGGTTTAACTGTGGGTTCTGTTAATCCTCTATGAAAAGCGGCATGTGCCAAGCAGGCCCTATCAAAGCGACCGTGCGCCGCTCAAAGCATACAAGCCCACGAGGAGTGCCAACCGGCACATCAGAATTCGCACCAGTAAGATCCTGATTATGGTATACTGGTCACGGCAAACGACATTGGACGATTCTCGGTTTATGGATAGGACTAGGTGTATATGCGCTGACAGTCGAGCTATTCTGTTTCCTGAGTAAAAAAGAGTGACATCTTTTTGAAATAGCAAGCAGGGTAATGGTTCGTCTGCCTCCGTCCCGATAAACAACCTGGCAGGCCTCCTGGCAGGTAACGCTCCAAACCTGTCACTTATACCGGTGGGTAGTAGGTTCAGATGCACCATTCCTGATTTACGCCGATCCGGTTCCGAAAACGGTGTTATAAGACACCGGAGTCAACCCTTGCATTGACCTCACTGTTCACAAAGGCACCCATGGGATCACAAGAGGCGACTATCTACAATAGGTAGAGATAACGGCCCGGAGGAGGGACTCTTTTAACATTGAAACAAATTCTAAAAGACTTGGGTGAGAAAGTGGTGAGAACTAGGCGTATCCAAAAGGGGGAGTTGCTGTTCAAGCTGAAGAAGGATCCTACGATCAAGAGCTCGGCCTTCCGGGAGCTCATTGCCAATTCATTGGGCAGTGACGGTAACGTAAGAGCTCTAACGCAGGAAGCAGTGGTCGAGTGCAGAGACCTGGACGAGATCACGACGGAAGACGAACTGAAGGATGTACTGGCTTCACAATGCAAGCTGGGGGACAGCGTACGGTGGCACACAAGTATGAGCGATACGACTACCAGCAGAGGCTGCCAACAAAATTGTGGAGGCGGGTAAGGTGAAAGTAGGATGGTCGGTGTGCCCATTGAGATTCGCCCCCAAACCACCCCCAAATCACCAAACAGATGGAGCAATGCTTTAAATGCATGGCGTTTGGCCACCAGGCGCGAAACTGCAGTTGCCCGGACAGATCCGGTCTATGTAGGAAATGTGGTGGAGAAGGACATGTTGCCAGGGACTGCACGAAGCAACCAAGATGCATGCTCTGCAAATCGGATGATGGAAACGACCATACGACGGGTGGCCAATGCTCTGCATACAAGAAGGCGATGGCGGACCGGGATTAATGGAGGTCATCCAGTCAATTCTCAATCATTGCGACATTGCACATCAACTGTTGTGGCAGTCGATAACAGAAGCAATGTATGACGTGGCAATTATTGCTGAACCGTATCGGATCCCTTCTGACAACGGAAAATGGGTAGTGGATTCATCGGGGATTGCGGCTATCCAAGTGATGGGCAAATTTCCTATTCAAGAAGTGGTAGCTCAAGTGAAGGTTTTGTTATCTCCAAAATTAACGGGATCTTCGTGTGTAGATGGACTTCGGAGCAGTATAACCGGATGCTGAACTCACTCAAGGAGAAGCTGATCGGCCGAAAACCGGTAATCATCGGAGGCGACTTCAACGCTTGGGCAGTGGAGTGGGGAAGCAGAGTGTCTAACCCCAGAGGTTACAGTTTGCTGGAGTCGTTGGCAAAGCTGGACGTCAGGCTGTGCAACGAAGGTACCGTTAGTACATTTCGCAGAGATGGCAGGGAGTCCATCATCGACGTCACGTTCGGCAGTCCGTCGCTGGTGAGGAACATGAACTGGAGAGTTAGTGAGGACTATACACATAGTGATCACCAGGCGATTCGGGATAGTGTTGGAACACGAATGCCGACAGTACGGCGAGATATTAGGAATAGCGGGCTAAAATGGAAGGACTTCGACAAGGATCTTTTTATCGAAGCACTTCGAGCAGACAGTGGCGCTACAAATCTTGATGTAGATGAGCTGACAGAAACTTTTGCGATGGCAGTAGACTGGAGCCAAGGAAAAGCCGTTGGCTAAATTACTGGTGGAACGAAACTCTTGGTAGTCTGCGTGTCTCAGAGCCAGAAGAAAGCAAGGTCTGAAATAGTAAGAGAGGGGCGTACGATAATCTTCCGCGAAGCTGCTTCAAGGAGTTGTGCCGGGAAGCTAATGCTGATCCTTAGGGCAATGCTTATCGGACCGTAACAGCGAGGATCAGGGGTCCAGCGACACCAGCGGAAATGTGTCCGGTGCATGATTCTACGATGTGGTCGCCTACACCGTACGAAGATGAAGACCAAGTCACCATTGCAGGTATGCAAGTCTCCAACGACGAGCTGTCATCAGTGGCGAAAGGTCTGAAGATGAAGAAAGCTCCGGGTCCAGATGGAATTCCAAACGTGGCTCTTAAAACTGCGATACTGGCGTTTCCAGATTTGTTCAGGATGGTGCTGCAGAAGAAGGTGCGGCAATCGGTTCTGCGCCGTAGTAACGATTGATGTCGAAAACGCATTTAACAGTGCCAGCTGGGAGGCCATCGCCGTAGCGCTGCATGGAATGCGGGTTCCTGACTATTTGTGTAGAATCCTTAAGAGCTACTTCGAAAACCGGATTCTGGTCTACAATACGAATTCGCGGCAGAAGTCGATTAGGGTTACAGCGGGTGTTCCGCAAGACTTCATACTTGGCCCAATGCTGTGAAACGTTATGTACAACGGATTGCTAAAGCTAAAGTTGCCCAAAGGCGTGAAGATCTTCGGATTCGCGGATGATGTCGTTCCAACGATAACCTGTAAGTCACTGGAGGAGGTGGAAATGGTGGTGGCGAAAGCGACCGACGCAGTAGAAACCTGGATGAACGGAGTCAAGCTGCAGCTGGCTCATCACAAAACGGAAGTGATGCTGGTCAGCAATGGTGACGTGGCAGCAGGAGTGGGACAATGCGGATAATGGAAGGTGGACCCATCGGCTCATCCGGTAAAAGTAAGGTGAACTTTTACCTTACACAGTTCCTGTCCGGACACGGTTGTTTCCGCCAATATTTGCACCGGTATGGCCATGCGTCATCGCCATTCTGCCCGGCGTGTATCAACGTAGAGGAGACTCCAGAGCACGTGATATTCGACTGGCCGAGGTTTGCGGAGGCACGTAGAAGAATGCCTGCCATAAGGGCGGACAACATCGCAGAGCGAATGTGTCGCGATGAAGGTACGTGGCATGCGGTAACCAGAGTCGTGACGCAAATAATGTCAGAGCTGCAGGGTCGATGGAGAAGGGACCAGCAAGTAAGCGTCGGTTTGGAGGGAAATCCAGCACAGTGAGCAGTGTTTGGTCTCGAATCGTCGGGGCGCCAGCGAACCGGAAGTCTTCTGCCAACCGGAATCGTCGGACCGACCTCGGCACTCGAACCTCAAACCTGCTGAAGAAAGAAGAAGGAAGTGCTTCGGGTATGTAGGGCACCGCCAGTGCGGACGTCATCCACCACCGGAACTGTCGGACCACCTCTGCAACCCGAAGACGAAGTCGGCGCAATGCGCGAAAGCGTCCCCTGCGATAGCCGCCGGTAGTCGGGGCACCATCAGTGCGGAAGTTTCCTTCACCGGAACTGGTGGACCACCCTCGACGCCCCCCACAGCCCCCCCCCCTCACACCCGGAGTAGTCGCAGCATCCCGTGCTCCCGGGGGCATCGAGGTAAGGAGGATAAGGGAGCCGGATTTATCCGGGGGCACATTTTTAGCAGGTCGGGAGGAGCCCATCCCTGTTCGCCTTCTAGCATAGTGTGGATGCTCGAGGTGTCTGTCGCGCAGATTTTTGATGGCCTTTAACCCTTGTAAAAAAAAAACCTGAAAAGGTCCGTCCACTCAGGAAAGACGGTGGTATGGGGTTACGGCAGGCTGAGAGCTCTCAACCGCCCAGACCAGGGAAATAGAGGGGGATGACGCCTCCTGAACCCTGGTCAAGAACAAGAGGAAACCGAAGACGTCAAGGGCCGAAACAAAGGCCCAGGCGAATGAGGGTAGCAAGAAGTCTAGGGTAAGGACTGTTCAGTTTATTGAGAGGACACTTTCACATGACGATATAAAACAGCCAGATTGGTCAATTTTGATAGAGTTTGCTTTATCGTGTATTATAATACACTGTCAATCAACTGTAATTTTTGAAAAGAGGTAAAACAGTTTAAATCCAACAAAATGGCGCCTATTGTCAAAGCTTCTCGAATTTCGCGTAAACATAAGTTTCCCAACACATTTTTTTATAAGCTAAATTGACAGTTGTAATAAAAAATTTAAATCGGGATGTCAACAAAATCATTAAGAAGATCAGTAAGAAACACACTGTCATTGATTTGTCGATATCCAGAAACATTAGAGCCTGTGGCAGCCCAAAAACGGAATATAAACGGTTTTAGCTGTTGAAAATCCAACAAATTGAGATTGTTATAAATATCCAAACTTCTGAGTTAGAATTGTTTCGTTGATAATTGGATTTCATGTCTAGAAGGTCAGATAATATATTCAACGAAACAAAACAGATTTCTAAAAAGATTTATGGTTTAAAAAACATCGACAATACAACGTGTCCTCTTTATAAACTGAACAGTCCTTATGCGCCACTCGTTCCAGTGGCGATGCCCTAGTCATCAAGATGGACGAGGCTAAGTACTCGGACGTCTTGAAGGCGATGAGGAGTGACGTCAAGCTCGGTGAACTCGGCGTCGACGTACGTCGAATAAGACGTACCCGGATGGGCGAGATGATCCTCGAGCTGAAGCGGGGCGTCTCGCAAAAGGGCGCCGCCTACAAGAAGTTGGCGGAGGAAGTCCTAGGCGAGATGGTCAAGCTGAGGGCACTTACGACGGAGGTGAATCTAAGGGTTAAAGACCTGGACGAGATCATCGAAGTCGAAGAGCTCGTCACGGCACTGCGGCGACAGTGTGAAGTGGAGACGCCCACCGCAGCCGTTCGGCTATCTGCAGCGGACGCCTCCAAGGTAGTCAAGTTAGGGAGCGTCAAGGTGGGATGGTCGGTGTGCCCTGTGGGCATATACGAGCAACCCGAAGTTTGCTTCAAGTGCCTGGAACCGGGTCACAAGCAATGGGACTGCAAAGGCCCTGACAGAAGCAATCTCTGCCGACGCTGCGGATTGGAGGGACATAAGGCACAATGCTGCACGAACCCTCCCAATTGTTTGATTTGTTCCAGCAAAGCTGTGAACAGCAGTTTCTATAAAAAGTTTGTTTTTGGAGTGAAATGATAGCCTCTCGGTGTACAACTTTGTTGTACGCGAAAAACAAAAAAAAAACGGCGCATGCTTTCCTGAAAAATAAATCCTACTTTCGGTTAAAATTAAAACCCTTTAATCCCAATCAACCCAAAATTGATCAGAATAGCAGCTCAAAAGGGCCTCTTGGAGGCGAACAATGGACCCAGTAACGAAAACCCAATTAGTAATAATGGAAACCAACGAACAGCAGCGGGAAATGGGATGTGAACAAAGTTTAAATGATTTTTTTTTCTCTCAATTTACAGTTTTATTTGTCCTTTTTCTGTGTACTGCTGTGCCAGGAACTACCTGTCCTTGCGCTCATTTAAATACAATCATTATCTCCTACTCTAACAGAAGCACCCCTTCCGCCCCCGGTACGGTGACGATTGGTTGGTTTGAGTTCTCCCTTCCCGATCGGGTTGATTGTGGATGTATTCAAGGGGAATTAACGTCATCGTCGTGGAGCTTTCACCGATCCGGCCAAGTACGGTGTAAAATTGACTAACGAGCGGAATGAAGATCTTGGATATTCAGCTACATGCACAACGGGAGCAAGGTTAAAATAGATGGAAGGCTCAATAACTCAATAGGTAGATGCACATTTTCTAGAATCAGTTTTAAATGGAAAAATAAAAGAAATGGAAGTTGATGCGAGTATGATTTGGCACGTAGAAAGAGAAATCGTTTGTAACCAATTTCAAAAGATTTTTTTTGCAATGAAACTGTTTTGTAAGAGCTTCGAATTTCCATGGAGTTTCTTCCTATTCCATTGTGCTATCGTTTAATTCAATGTTGATTCATTGCATTGGGCTTTGCATGCTGTTTGAATATTGTTTTCTGTTCTCGGCCAGTCTCTTTCGATCGATTTATATCTTACATTCACTTGAATTTTAACGATTTTTTTTAAATTCCTTATAGCTAAAATCACTATCACTATAATGGAATGAGTGATAAAGGGTTGTAGCTCTCATACATGAATGGCTACGAATGCTTTTTTGTTTATAAATTATTGTTCGCTAGGTACTAAATTAAAATGTATCTCGTGTTTTGCTTTATTTAACTTGTTTAGTGATATTATCCCTCGCTTCAACGATGATGATGATGATATTGATGGTGATGCTTCTTATTATTTGTATTGCACGTTGTTCACACTTAGTTTCCTATGATTTGTTTATGCATTTTTGTTGCATGTTTTCGATCCATCTCCTTTCAGTCGGATCACTTCTTTTCACTTTGTTTGAATTCAATGTTCGATATATTACATTACCAGCTGGAGTGAACGTTTACTCCTTCACTTTTTATTTGTGTTCACTGCGGTATGTTTGCATCAATCAGCTGCCATGTGGAGAAATAGCCTCAGCTTCAGATGTGTGCTCGCTCAAGCAGGCTTCGAATCAAAACCTTGTGCTCATCCACAGAATCGTGGTTATTATTAATAAATGAACTCATAATAATAGCAGATAGTGCGGATGGATGGACAGTAGGGCAGTTCAAATTTCAAAAATGTTCGAAAATTCCAACTCCCATAGGTCTATTAGCATCATTCTGATAATATAGGAGTCCTGGCAAAATTTCAGGCAATTCGGTGGCCATTTAGGGGTGGCGCGAAGTCAATTTATGTTTATATGGAAATTTGTATGGGAAAAATTAAAAAAAATATTCAAGTATCCCTACATCTGTCAAATCGTGATGAATTCAAATAAACACTCCGAACCTCTCTTTTTGGAATCTATATGAATGAGACCTCCGGATAACACATCAGTTATGAGTGGATTGAACGGATCTATTGACAGCGTGAATATGAGATAAATGGGTAAAATGGTGTAATTAGCCTCAACGTAGCAGTGGAAACATAAATCAAAATTTACGGGTTACCCACTGGTTAAGCTCAAATATACTCAAAAAATGGAGGTTGGGGATGTTTATTTGAATTCATCACTATTTAAGAGTTGTAGGAGCATTTGAATAAATTTTATGTTTTTCCCATACAAATTGCCATATAAACATAAATTGACCCTGCGCCACCCCTAAATGGCCACCGAATTGCCTGAAACTTTGCCAGGACTCCTATATTATCAAAATGATTCTTATAGACATATGGGAGTTGGAATTTTCGAACATTTTTGAAATTTGAACTACCCTAATGGACAGCTTAGATTAGACGGTATTCGCAGTAATGATGAAGTTAAATAGTTGCTAGAAGAAGGAAACAGGGAAAATAGTTACATATTGCTAAATTTGTATTTTGTTTTTCCGCGTAAACATTAATTTGGTCGAGAAGAATCTGGCTTCGAATAAATCTCTCGGTCTACTAAAGTCTCGATGCTATTTTGACGAGTGTTGTCCTGAAATGAGAAAAATATTGAAACGATTGTGTTAGTCTTTTGAATTTGAAAATATTACACTGACGAACTGTAATGCGATACACACTCTTCAATAACTGTACGTTATTTTTGACATATCTTTTAAATGCCAATTCTTCAGATAATTATTGATGACAATTAATAACCTAGGTTTTAGCTAATTGGCTATACGACTAATTAGATGCTTATGTTTTTTAAATGGTTAAATTAATATCAAATTTGTACACTATAATTAATGAGATGAGTGGATTATTTCTACGTGAAGTTGAACGATTTACAATCACTATGGTCCACGATAAAGATTTACGCGGTCCACGGAAAGAGCAACTCAACTTCATTATTATGTAGAAAATTTGGAGATATGTTATTTTTCATCTCAAGTTTTATCAATTTCACTAATTTCATATTTTATCAAATAAAATGATATAACTCGACAACGGAAAAAGATACAGACGATGTCCTTATAGCAAAACATGCTCTTTGAAAAGCCCCAAAAGTCTTCAAAAGGTGACATTCGTTGCAAGTTTAACGAGAAAAGGTGCATTTTCGGCCAAAACTATACGTTCAAGAAAAAAAGATGTTCTACAAAGTTTTTATGCATACTTTTGCCCTTATCATAGAGTTATCGAAAAATAGGGTGACCCATTTTATAAAAAATGTGAAAAACATACTTTTTTTTAATTTTGCGGAATATTGACATAAAAAGTTCTACGAAATTGTAGCGCAGCTTTTTCAAATCAAGCTCACTTATTAAGAACAATTTTACTTAGAACAATTTTAATTAGTGTGTTCCTCAAGAAACAATATTTTTGATGAGCTTTTTTTTATTTTTTATTTTTCATGTCTCCTTCTGAAGACTTTTGGGCTTTTCAAAACGCGTGTTTTGCTATAAGAACATCGCCTGTATCTTTTTCAGTAGTCGAGATATCATTTTATTTGAAAAAATATGATATCAAGAAATTTGAGATAAAAAAATAACATATCTCCTATTTTTTGACATAATAAAGAATATGAGTTGCTCTTTCAAATACCGTGTAAACATTTTTTTTTGGTTTGTACCAATCGGAGATATCAGCTTTTAAAATAAACGTAATTTTGACAGAAATAAGATTATAACTATTGATCGGCAGAAGATATTTAGCACACATCAAAAGTTACATTTTTTTTAGTTCTAAATGTCACCCGAAGACGATTACTTCGATTAATCGATTTATCGCTGTGATAATCGGTTTATTTTGAATCGATTACTACCTAACGTTCAATCGTTTCAATAATCGACAAAAATCGACAGTAATCGATTAGTTACTAATCGATTAATCGGGATTTTAAATCTTTATCTTATGATGTTTATTAGTGCACACATAACCACTTTCCACAATTCCACGCAACTAACAAATAGAATCTATAAGCAAATTAAATTTATGAGCGGTCTCTAATATGCAGTTCTTGAATTCATGTGTGGATCCATTTTAAATATATTTGTGTCCCTAAATTGCAAAAAATGTATGTGCGCGACAAGTATATTCATTATGAAGAATTTTCTCAGTGAAAGAAATGTGCTCTGAAGGCATTTGGTCTCTCTGGAAGAAGCTCGGAAGCCTCCTTTCAAGAGGCTCGGAAGCCTCCTTTCAAGAGGCTCGGAAGCCTCCTTTCAAGAGACTCGGAAGCTTCCTTCCAAGAGGCTCAGAAGTCTCCTTTCAAGAGGCTCAGGCCTCCTTTCAAGAGGCTCAGGCCTCCTTTCAAGAGGCCTCAGGCCTCCTTTCAAGAGGCTCGGAAGCCTCCTTTCAAGAGGCTCGGAAGTCTCCTTCAAAAAGGTTCGGAAGGCTCTTTTCAAGAGGTTCAGAAGCCTCCTTTCAAGAGGTTCGGAAGCCTGCTTTCAAGAGGTTCAGGCCTCCTTTCAAGAGGCTCAGAAGCCTCCTTTCAAGAGGCTCAGAAGCCTCCTTTCAAGAGGCTCAGAAGCCTCCTTTCAAGAGGCTCAGAAGCCTCCTTTCAAGAGGCTCAGAAGCCTCCTTTCAAGAGGCTCAGAAGCCTCCTTTCAAGAGGCTCGAGAAGCCTCCTTTCAAGAGGTTCGGAAGTCTCCTTTCAAGAGGCTTAGAAGCCTCCTTTCAAGAGGCTCAGGAAGCCTCCTTTCAAGAGGCCTCAGGAAGCCTCCTTTCAAGAGGCTCAGAAGCCTCCTTTCAAGAGGCTCAGGCCTCCTTTCAAGAGGCCTCAGAAGCCTCCTTTCAAGAGGCTCAGAAGCCTCCTTTCAAGAGGCTCAGAAGCCTCCTTTCAAGAGGCTCAGAGCCTCCTTTCAAGAGGCTCAGAAGCCTCCTTTCAAGAGGCTCAGAAGCCTCCTTTCAAGAGGCTCAGAGCCTCCTTTCAAGAGGCTCAGAAGCCTCCTTTCAAGAGGCTCGGAAGCCTCCTTTCAAGAGGCTCAGAGCCTCCTTTCAAGAGGCCTGGAAGCCTCCTTTCAAGAGGCTCAGAAGCCTCCTTTCAAGAGGCTCAGAGCCTCCTTTCAAGAGGCTCAGGCCTCCCTTTCAAGAGGCTCGGAAGCCTCCTTTCAAGAGGCTCAGAAGCCTCCTTTCAAGAGGCTCAGAAGCCTCCTTTCAAGAGGCTCAGAAGCCTCCTTTCAAGAGGCTCAGAAGCCTCCTTTCAAGAGGCTCAGAGCCTCCTTTCAAGAGGCTCAGAAGCCTCCTTTCAAGAGGCTCAGAAGCCTCCTTTCAAGAGGCTCAGAAGCCTCCTTTCAAGAGGCTCAGAAGCCTCCTTTCAAGAGGCTCAGAAGCCTCCTTTCAAGAGGCTCTGGAAGCCTCCTTTCAAGAGGCTCAGAAGCCTCCTTTCAAGAGGCTCAGAAGCCTCCTTTCAAGAGGCTCAGGCCTCCTTTCAAGAGGCTCAGAAGCCTCCTTTCAAGAGGCTCAGGAAGCCTCCTTTCAAGAGGCTCAGAAGCCTCCTTTCAAGAGGCTCAGAAGCCTCCTTTCAAGAGGCTCAGAAGCCTCCTTTCAAGAGGCTCAGAAGCCTCCTTTCAAGAGGCTCAGAAGCCTCCTTTCAAGAGGCTCAGAAGCCTCCTTTCAAGAGGCTCAGAAGCCTACTTTCAAGAGGCTCAGAAGCCTCCTTTCAAGAGGCTCAGAAGCCTCCTTTCAAGAGGCTCAGAAGCCTCCTTTCAAGAGGCTCAGAAGCCTCCTTTCAAGAGGCTCAGAAGCCTCCTTTCAAGAGGCTCAGGCCTCCTTCAAGAGGCTCAGAAGCCTCCTTTCAAGAGGCTCAGAAGCCTCCTTTCAAGAGGCTCAGGCCTCCTTTCAAGAGGCTCAGAAGCCTCCTTTCAAGAGGCTCAGAAGCCTCCTTTCAAGAGGCTCAGAAGCCTCCTTTCAAGAGGCTCAGGCCTCCTTTCAAGAGGCTCAGAAGCCTCCTTTCAAGAGGCTCAGAAGCCTCCTTTCAAGAGGCTCAGGCCTCCTTTCAAGAGGCTCAGAAGCCTCCTTTCAAGAGGCTCAAAGCCTCCTTTCAAGAGGCTCCGGAAGCCTCCTTTCAAGAGGCTCAGAAGCCTCCTTTCAAGAGGCTCAGAGCCTCCTTTCAAGAGGCTCAGAAGCCTCCTTTCAAGAGGCTCAGAAGCCTCCTTTCAAGAGGCTCAGAGCCTCCTTTCAAGAGGCTCAGAAGCCTCCTTTCAAGAGGCTCAAGCCTCCTTTCAAGAGGCTCGGAAGCCTCCTTTCAAGAGGCTCAGAAGCCTCCTTTCAAGAGGCTCAGAAGCCTCCTTTCAAGAGGCTCGGAAGCCTCCTTTCAAGAGAGGCTCAGAAGCCTCCTTTCAAGAGGCTCGAAGGCCTCCTTTCAAGAGGCTCGAAGGCCTCCTTTCAAGAGGCTCGAAGGCCTCCTTTCAAGAGGCTCGAAGGCCTCCTTTCAAGAGGCTCAAAGGCCTCCTTTCAATAGGCTCGGAAGCCTCCTTTCAAGAGGTTCGGAAGCCTCTTTTCAAGAGGCTCGGAGGTCTCCTTTCAAGAGGCTCGAAAGCCTCCTTTCAAGAGGCTCAGAAGCCTCATTTCAAGGGACTCCTTTCAAGAGGCTCGAAAGCCTCCTTTCAAGAGGCTCGGAAGCCTCCTTTCAAGAGGCTCGGAAGCATTCTTTAAAGTTGCTCGGAAGCTTCTTTTCAAGGGGCTCAAAAGCCTTTTTTCAAGAGGCTCGGAATGCTCTTAATTAAAGGCTCGGAATCCAACATTGGATTGGATTTAAACTCCAGGACAATTTGGAGATCTTACAACATCTCATATGCCTGTATTTAAGACGTAAGTGAAAGACTAATACTCAGAAGACAAAATTAGGTTGACACCGCGGCTGGGGACATCGTGGAAGCCTTGGTTGATTTGGTAGACCATTTGATTCAAACTCCAGGACAATTTGGAGATCTTATAACATCTCATATGCCTGGATTTGAAGAGATCTTACAATACCTCATGTAAGACGCAAGTAAATGTATTTAAAAGTATCCAACGATCAATAAATTAAGTGAAATACTGGAATTTTTCGGAAAAGCTCGAAGAGGTACGGTTAAACATCTCAAGGAAAAGGTTGAAAACCGCTGTTTAAGAACTCCTTCAATGATTATGACAACGCTGATGTCACTTCCATATACACAATAATTTTAAATAACCGTACTGAAGAATTTTAACAACTGCCCATTTCCACCTCTGTTTCGCATCTTGAGGAGGACTATTCGGTGAACTCGGTGAACAATTTGATAAATAAACGCTTCTGTAGTAGGTTCGAGCATTGAAAATTGTTCATTGCTACGAATCGAATAAGTTTGCTGATGCATCGCCATTGTGGTGCCCATTATTTGAAATTATTTTTAGATATTGTAGAATTATTCTGATCTTCCGCAAATGGCACAATTAATCGCAACTGGTTACAGGCAAGAATATTACTTTTAGAAACGTAGTACAATTAATAATAAAAAAGCGTTATTTACTGAAAAGGTTTTGATGTTAAGATAATGAAATGAATTAAAAAAAATTACTTGTATCTATCATCTTACCTTAATTCTCATTTATTCCTCGGAGCGGTACATATGGCTTTAAAATATCTTCCGCCAAAACACATACACCTTCACTGGAACGGTTTGCGCATCGTGTCCCATAGGTAGTCCTGCACCTCCTGCGAGTTGGGGTTCATCGTGTTGACCTTACTGTCCTTCCGTTGCCGCTGATGATGCGAATACTGTTGATGTTGCTGCTGTTGCTGCTGCTGCTGTTGTGGAAGCTGCTGATGCTGCGATTGCTGGGTCGTGTACACCTGCATCTGATCGTTCTTCAAACTTTCGGTGTGCATCATCGGCAGCCGGCCTTTGGCCATGTTGAAGTTCTCCGTATAGTTGAGCTTGTTTCTCCGCCGCTGGCGCCACCGACATACGACGAAGATCACCGCAAAGACGGCCAGCGATATTCCGACAATGCACGCGCTAGCTATGATTGCCGACTTGACGCCCAGTGGCATCGAGGTGCTCTCGATTGTAACCGTGTGCCGGTGATTAAATCCGTGACCGGTCAGTTCCAGATCGAGCAGGTCGCTACTACTGGGCTGATCGTGGCTGCTGTCGAACTCGGCATCGGCGGACATACGCGAAGGGACAATCAGCCCACCCTTCGATCCGCCGTTACCTAAAAAATGAATCCCGTCCATTTTGTGATTTGTCGGGTGCTGCTGGTGCGGCTGCTGCTTCCAGTCCATAAACTTATGATCGCCCCGGTGTTGCATTGATCTTCCTTCTTTGTGCGTTTCATCCGTCGGGCGCATACTAATGATGGACGTGAAGTAGCTGAAGCCCTGCGAGTCGAGCTTGATGTCGTCCGGCTGTATGCTGCGCAGGTTGCCCAGGCTGAACCGTGGGAAGTGCTCGAATGCCGTGACGATGTCCATCTTGTCTTCGATTGGTCTGACTTTGCCGTTGATCATTTCGGAGAGATGCAGCTGGCTGGAACCACGCTTGCGGTGCTCTAACAGCTCGTCCAGCGTCATGTTCCTCTGGGAAAGTACCTTCGCAAGACGGGCACCTATGCGTCGGTCTTCCATCAGTTCGAGGATTTCTTTGCGATCGTCGGACAGAGCAATTGGGCCGAGGTCGTTGAAGAGCGACGGGTTGCTTTCGGTGACATCACGGAAGTATTCCTCCAGACTGTCGGTGAAGGATCGCTGTGTGTTGTGGTTGATTCGCTCGATGAGTTCATCTTCACTGAGTTCGGTAGTAGACGGTTCGGAGGAGGAGCTTGATTGGGGAATGGGTGCGCTTTTCGAGTCTTCAGGAGAGGTGAATTTTTCGATGATGTTGAGCTCTGGTTCTTCGCTTTCGAGTAGTTTGGTGACGTTTTCGGATTCGTCGTGGAACTCTACGTCTGCCAGGTAATGGTTTTCTGTTGATTCTGGTTGATGCGATGGTGCTGCAGTAGAAGTTCTGACTTTGAGTTTTATGAATGGGCGGTTGCGACTGATTGGTATTCGCATGAGAGTGCGTTCGGAAGTTGTTCGGACCGGGGATGGTTCCACTTCAGAGAGAATTTCTTCGGCATGTTGTTCTGGAGTGGGATCTGCCGAAGCGGTGGACGCGGGTCGTTGACGAGTTTTGGATTGCTGGAGTTTCTGGAGGTATTTTTCTTGAATGGCCACTGAAGGAGTCCACTTTTCGCGAGCTGTAGGACTTGGACTGGAAGTGGTCGTAGTAGTTGTTGTGGTAGACGAAGATGTGGATGAGTGCCAGGGTTCGGCTGTGGCGTACGGTCTGAGAGATTCCAACCGCTTTTTGGTGGGTGAAAAAAGTTCTTCAGTGCGGATGTTGGAATTACTTAAGTCTGGGCGTATTCTAGAAGCAACTCCTTTGATAGGACGAAGACGTTCTTCTTTGACGGTAGGTAGAACCGGATTAAGAGCTAACTGTTTGATTTCGACGGTTGGAAAGATGCCAACGTTGTCGTTCTGCGTGCCTCCCGAGTTGTCGAGTGTTATGATGTCTTCAACAGAGTTGATTTCATCTTGCGCCGTTGGCGGTAGCTCTGTCGTGGTTGTAGTAGTAGTTGTTGCCGTTGTGGTTGTTGGCTCTTCCGTCACTATGACAGAGGCTGCCGAGGGTGAGAATACCGGAATACGCTTTATTGATTTAATTTCCTGAAAGTCAGTTCGTGGAGTAGATTCGTCTTGTATTCGGAATCTTACGCTAGATAGTGTAGGTAGCATGGAAGTGGCTTCGTTATCTTGCTCTGTAACCGTAGTGATATCTAAAGGACTTTGTGTTAATGCGTCCAACGCCATTTGCTTACCCTTGATCAGATCTTGCAGTGAAATGTTTCGCTGTTGAAGGATTTCACTTAGACTTAATCCTCCGGATTGTTTGAGTAGAGCCTTCAAGTCAGCAGTGCCAGTTTTTCCTTGTTCGTCGGACGATCCACCTTCTTCTTCGTTTCGCTTGGCCTGGGAGTACGGTTTTCGGTAGGCTTTATAACCGGAACCGGGAGTCTGGTGCTCCTCCGGTCTGGGAAGTCTTCTTTGCCTATTGGTGTCAATAGGTTGAAAATTGTCTCGATTGCCTCGGTTGCTGTGCGGTTCGAATGGCCTTCGGTTTGAGGGTGGATCGCTGCTGAACGTGGAATGAGGGTCAACGGCATCCGTGTAAGGATTGGCCCACCTATCGGCAGGGCGTTGCCGTTCCCAGCGTGAGTAAAATCTCTTACGTTCCGGTTCTGGATCTCGGTAGTTTTGTTCTGTTTCGGGTTCATCTCGCGGTCCTTGCCCACTCTGCCAATAATCATCATGTAGTGGTCTTCGCTTTCGCTTTCTACCTAACCGTCGCCGTTTTCGTCCTTCGTAGACGTCAGTGGGAGCTGCGGAAACAGGTTCTTCTTCAATCTTGGGTGGAGGTTGCGATGGAAGATTATTCGATGTATTTGTAGTTAGTGGATACGTCTGAAATAAAATAAGAAACAATAGATTATTAGAATTATTTTATTAATATATAATAGATTTAACATATTTTGGACCCATTCATAAGAACACCATTCACCATTTCTCGGACATTATCAACACTGTCGGACACAAAGAGACATGTGACTAGTGAGTCTATCCCGGGACAAAAAATCCCGGGATTTACTTGCGATAAGGCAAGTAACTCAATAAATATCTCGGGCTCAACAACATTACCGATATCTAAAACATGTACGATGTTGTCCTTCAATAAACAGCATTTTCTTTAAAGTTTCAATTTAAGCTGTTGCAGTGACCTTTTTTTTCAACTGAATTGTGAATCCATGTGTCAAAGTCAAATGTAAATTCATACTACCAAGTCAATTCAATTAGATCTTGAAAATATGTTTGGAATGTTTTACAGATCGAGTTCAAATATATTAATGTTAATGTTAATATCAAATATTTGCTTTCACCGTTATGAGAATCTATTTTAGGTACCGAAAAATCCCGGGATCCCGGAATAAGAAAAAGTGCCTGGAAATGGACTCTCTACACATACTAATTTGAATGTTTTCTTTCTAATTTTTATACATTTTTGCTGTCATGATTTCCAGAAAATTGATCTGATCTGAAATCTGAAATATTGAGATCTTTTAGGAATTTGCCCATGTTTTTCGTGGAATAGGGGAAACCGCCAAATGTTGAACGGCTAAAATTCTTGCCTATTGTTGAACGCCCATAAGGAATGCACGTGCGTTCAACAATAGGCGAAGAAATTAGCCGTTCAACATTTAACGAATTACCCTACTTCAGGAATTCAGAGGAAGCCATTACTTTTGGGAATTATCCTCCACGAAGGCTGTTAATCGCAAAGAATCTCCCAGAAATGCTAGATAATACTTCCGGAATGATAATAACTTCACGAGAAATGGTAAAGATTCCTACAGGATTGCCTCTAAAAATTATGGAAAAAACTTCATAAAAGCTGGAAATACTATTTGGAGTTGGAGTTCAGTTAATTCCTTTAGAAGCACTGGAAATTTCTCTAGGAATTAAAACATCTCATTTCGCACGAAAATTCCTCCAGAGGTATCTCCGACGGAATTCCCAGAAGAATGTCTGACGAAATTCCCGGAGAAATGTCCGATGGTAGTCGCGGAAGAATTACCGATGGAAATCTCGGAGGAATGACCGACTGGATCCCTCAAGAAATATCCGAAGGAATTTCCGGAGAATTTGCTGATACAATACCTGGAGGAATTTACGTAGGAACTTCTGAATTTCCTGGGAACTTCTGAATGCACTCCGGATAAATTTCCGGTGGGAATCTGGTAAATTTTGCGATTTGATGCCTAGGGAATCAACGATGGAATTCCGAGGAAACTGTTGATGATAATGCCGGAGGAATTCTCGACGGAAATTAAGAAGAATTCTTGGTGGAATGTCCTACAGAATTCCCGACGGATGTCCGCTGGAAATTTCAGAGGAATATTCTGAGATTTTCTGAAGAAATGTCCGGAAGATCCTCCGGAGGAATGTTTGACGGAATTCTTGGAGGAATAGCTGATGGAAATTTCGGACATTTGACTGAATTTTCGAAGGAATGTCCAACGAAATTATTTCCCAGAAAGAATGTACGACGGAATTCATGGAGGAATGTCTGTCGGAATTCCTGGAGGAATATCCAATGGAATTCATGGAGGAATGTCTGTCGGAATTCCTGGAGGAATGTCCAACGGAATTCACGAAGGATTTTTTTATTTCTTTTTATTTATTTGTTAGGCACTCTGTGTTACTTAACCGCTATTGTGCCGAGACCTACTGTGGTATTCTGCTGTACAGAATCCACACAGAATCTATTTTTAGATTTACATTGCAATTATTGTTGTCGGTGCCAGTCCATCTCGTCGTGAGTCCATTGTGTCCGTTTGTCCATGTTGTGTATCCATTGATCGTTGCATTGCTCGGTTGCCGTTTATCCTGGTAACGTTGGAGGAATGCCTCCGAGAAGAACAATTTGTCAGTCGTCATCAGGCAGCCGTGACGGTAAGGCGCGTACCCCAAACGGCACCGTATATGCTGCGGATCCGGCGACTGACGAGGGTTTGGTGGAGGGGCTGGGAATCGAACCCATGACCGTTCGCTTGTAAGGCGAACGTGTAGCCAACTACGCTACGGGACTCCCCTCATGGAGGAATGTCCAACGGAATTTTTGGAGGAATGTCCGACAGAATTCCCGGATTAATGCCCGACGAAATTCTCGAAGGAATGTCCGCCGGAATTCCCGAAAGAATGGTCGCCGGAATTCCCGAAGGAATGTCTGACGCGATTACCAAAGGAATGTGCGATGGAATACCAGAAGAAATGTCCCATGGAATTCCCGAAGTAATATCCGACGGAATTCCTGAAGGAATGTCTGACGGAATTCCCAGAGGAATGTCCGACGGAATTTCCAGAGGAATGTCCGATGGAGCTCCCGTAGGAATGTCCGAAGGAATCCCCGGAATAATGTCCGACGGTATTCTCGGAAAATTATCCGACGGAATTCCCGGAGGAGTGTGCGACGGTATCCTTGGAGAGATGTCCGACGGAATTCTCGGAGGAATGTCCGATGGTACTCTGGGAGAGATGTCCGAAGCAATTCCCAGTGGAAAGTCCGATGGAATTCCCGGAGGAATGTCCGACGGAATTCCCGGAGGAATGTCCGACGGAATTCCCGAAGGATTGTCCGTCGGAATTCCCAACGGAATTCCCGGAGGAATGTCCGACGGAATCCCCAAGGGAATGTCCGAAGGAATATCCGCTCGCATTGCCAAGGGTATGGAATTCCCAGGAGAATGTTCGACGGAATTCTCAGGGGAATGTTCGACGCAATTCTCAGAGGAATGTCCGATGGAATTCCCAGGAGAATGTCCGACGGAATTCCCAGGGGGATGACCGCAATTCCCGGAGAAATGTCCTACGGAATTCCCGGAGAAATGTCCTACGGAATTCCCAGAGGAATGTCTGTTGGAATTCCTGAAGAAATGTCCTACGGAATTCCCGGAGGTATGTCTGACAGAATTCTGAGGGGAATGTGCGACGAAGTTCTCGGAGGAATGTCCGACTGAATTCCCAGAAAAATGATCGACGGAATTTCCAGAAGATCCCCGACGGAATTCCCGGAGAAATGTCCGACAAAATTACCGAATGAATGTTTGACGGAAGTCCCGAAGAACTGTTCGATGAAATTCCGCAGGAATGTCCGATGGAATTTTCGGAGGAATGTCCGACGGTATTCTCGGAGAGATGTCCGAAGGAATCTCCGGAAGAATATCCGATGAAATTGCCGGAATCGTACGAAGAGTGTGCGACGCAATTCCCGAAGGAATGTCCGATGGAATTCCCGGACGAATGTCTGACGGAATTCCCGGAGAAATGTCCGACTGAATTACCGAAGGAATGACCGGCGGAATTCCAGAAGAAATGTATGTTGGAAATCCCGAAGGAATGTGCGACGGCTTTCCCGAAAGAATGTCAGACGGTATTGTCGGAGAGATGTCCGACGGTATTTTCAGAGAAATGTCCGAAGGAATTCTCAGAGGAACTCCCAGGGGAATGTCCGAGCCTCTTGAAAGGAGGCTTCCGAGCCTCTTGAAAGGAGGCTTTCGAGCCTCTTGAAAGAAGGCTTTCGAGCCTCTTGAAAGAAGGCTTCCGAGCCTCTTGAAAGGAGGCTTCCGAGCCTCTTGAAAGGAGGCTTCCGAGCCTCTTGAAAGGAGGCTTCCGAGCCTCTTGAAAGGAGGCTTTCGAGCCTCTTGAAAGGAGGCTTCCGAGCCTCTTGAAAGGATGCTTCCGAGCCTCTTGGAAGGAGGGTTCCAAGCGTCTTGGAAGGAGGCTTCCGAGCCTCTTGGAAGGAGGCTTCCGAGCCTCTTGGAAGGAGGCTTCCGAGCCTCTTGGAAGGAGGCTTCCGAGCCTCTTGGAAGGAGGCTTCCGAGCCTCTTGGAAGGAGGCTTCCGAGCCTCTTGGAAGGAGGCTTCCGGGCCTCTTGGAAGGAGGCTTCCGAGCCTCTTGGGAGGAGGCTTCCGAGCCTCTTGGAAGGAGGCTTCCGAGCCTCTTGGAAGGAGGCTTCCGAGCCTCTTGGAAGGAGGCTTCCGAGCCTCTTGGAAGGAGGCTTCCGAGCCTCTTGGAAGGAGGCTTCCAGGCCTTTTGGAAGGAGGCTTCCGGGCCTCTTGGAAGGAGGCTTCCGGGCCTCTTGAGATGAGGCTTCCGGGCCTCTAGGAAGGAGGCTTCCGGGCCTCTAGGAAGGAGGCTTCCAGCCTCTTGGATGGAGGCTTCCAGGCCTCTTGGAAGGAGGCTTCCAGGCCTGTTTGAAAGGAGGCTTCCAAGCCTGTTTGAAAGGAGGCTTCCAAGCCTGTTTGAAAGGAGGCTTCCAAGCCTGTTTGAAAGGAGGCTTCCAAGCCTGTTTGAAAGGAGGCTTCCAAGCCTGTTTGAAAGGAGGCTTCCAAGCCTGTTTGAAAGGAGGCTTCCGAGCCTCTTGAAGGGAGGCTTCCGAGCCTCTAGAAAGGAGGCTTCCGAGCCTCTTGAAAGGAGGCTTCCGAGCCTCTTGAAAGGAGGCTTCCGAGCCTCTTGAAAGGAGGCTTCCGAGCCTCTTGAAAGGAGGCTCTGAGGCCTCTTGAAAGGAGGCTTCCGAGCCTCTTGAAAGGAGGCTTCCGGGCCTCTTGAAAGGAGGCTTCCGAGCCTCTTGAAAGGGGGCTTCCGAGCCTCTTGAAAGGAGCCTTGAGCCTCTTGAAAGGAAGCTTCAGGCCTCTTGAAAGGAGGCTTCCAGAGCCTCTTGAAAGAAGGCTTCTGAGCCTATTGAAATGATTCTTCCAGGCCTCTTGAAAGGATGCTTCCGAGCCTTTAAAAGGAGGCTTCTGAGCCTCTTGAAAGAAGGCTTCCTGAGCCTCTAGAAAGGAGGCTTCGAGCCTTTTGAAAGGAAGCTTTCAGGCCTCTTGAAGGGGGCTTCCAGGCCTCATGAAAGGAGGCTTCTGAGCCTCTTGAAAGAAAGCTTCCGAGCCTCTTGAAAGGAGGCTTCCGAGCCTCATGAAAGGAGGCTTCCGAGCCTCTTGAAAGGAGGCTTCCGAGCCTCTTGAAAGAAGGCTTCCGAGCCAAACCAGAGGAATTCGAGTCTTTCAATTGTCTGCAAGGTAACATTAGTTATGTTTTATTTCTGAGACTGCTGTTGGTAACGGGGACTAAATACGATGAATCCTTAATTACCACAATATATTGCCCTAGCTAGGAAAATGGATTAATCCATCAGTTGCTTTCTCCTATCTATCACATTGGCAGCTCGTTAACCAAGACACGGACCTTTGCCTCTCGAACCTAACCCAAAAAAACTCCAACAGATTCCGCATGAACTCGTAACAAGTGCAGAGGTATATTCGGCTTGCAGTGGGCGAGTGATTGCATCAACATTTCCTCCCCCTTCCCTACATTGACTTGCATTCTGACGTGGCAGACGCCAGTATGACCTTACAAATGAGATCACCAGTACTTGTACATTGAAGATGTGTGCTAGTCCCAAGCAAACATCTGTTGGTTCCCTGTGCAAGAACAGCTGATCTGGTCATAATGGACTAGCAACTACGAGCAGTCAATCAAGCTTAAGCTCAAGCTCAATATTCTATAGAAAAAATGCAAATATATCTTATTGGCTTTTCCAGTAATTAATTCAATTCCGAGGAGGATTCCAATAATTTTTAATAATATTGAAGCGGTGAAATACAATTAACTGTCCGTTTTATTTCAAACATCCTCACTTTATAAAGTATTTTAGCTCGATGTTATTTAATGTTCATAGTTTCAGAATTGATCGTCTCAAGTGAAAACCTCGTTTTAAAGGTTGATTCATAATTCCTCCAATTATACGTAGTTCTATCTGCGAACACCATATTTTTAATGAATATATTAGGCAAAATTGCAGAACTCTAGCGCCATCGGTAATTATCAATTTGGGCAATATCTTTATTCATGAATGTCGTTTCTTCATCGGCTTATGAGGTGGGAAATAAATTGTGAAATACGGTGAGATTGAAAATAATACTCAATTAATTAACAAGTTTATGTGCAATTCCTTGTAACCGTTCGGTTCCATTTATGCTTGTTGGCTCCACCACAAGTCCTTTTCATTTCCCCTACCGAATACAACCCTGTACACAAATGTTGAAAACACAGTCACTCCACGATGGTCAAGTCAGTGTGAGTGAACCTGTTCCATTCCTACACTGCCAAAAATATCTATATAAGATATATGTGTCGCCGTTATAAATTTTTGCAATAGCTGCACCCTAATATAATCGATATAGAACCACACATAAATTAAATCATTGCTAATTCGAGACCACACATAAAATTTATTTGGATATATATTTTATTAGTAGTTCGCGTGGAGAATGATTATGTGTGCGCTGATATACATCATAAGTTAAATCTATGGATTTTTGCCAATAAATATGTGTGGATTTTTAGTAGTGTACTCGTACCGAACACTTATGTCAAACGAGGTTCGAGCAGTTTGAACGGGGGAAACATTTGCAGCCCTGAATCCTTAACGCTCACCCACAGATGTCACTAGGTTAGAGCAAACATTAGGGTGCAGAAAATTGAAGCATAAACGTCAATAAAAAAATATAATCATAGCTTTTGTATGAGACCAAAATCTTATAAAAGCTATGATTATCTCACACTACGACCTCTTTGGTGCCAGTTTCTCGAACGGAATAGTAGTGCGCGCGTGGATAACTACAATAGTTTGAGGTTAGAAAACCTCATTTTCTTGGTGTAAAATTTAATAACTTTAGTGGTTTATTTTCTTTTAAATCTAGAATTAGAATGGCCAAGAGACAGGTGCAATCAAATAAAGCATCAATGTAAATATCTAAAAGGAAAAAAGTACAAAAATATGGTTAGTGTTAAAACGTGAGTTTATGTTAGTAAAAACTTAAAGCTAACTTGTTAAAATTTTAGTAAACAATAACTGGCCTAGAAAACGAAACAATTATCAGTGAAACAAACAGAAAAACATAGAAAAAGGTAAATAAGAATAATGATCAACAATGATCGGAAGTGAGGTTAGGTGTAGGGACGTCACGGGTACTAATGGTGTGTGAATAGGTCCACACAAAGGGCCTTTTTCTTTCCGTCCTTTTTCCTAGGGCCCGGTGAATTCCGTAAGGCCAGAAGTACAACGAGTCCGCCCGAGAAGATCCGAGGCCAAGCCAACCACAATCCCCATCTGGTTCGTCCGGCGTGTGGAAATATGCGTGCGTCGCTCCTCGTGGCGTGAATCTTCGGTAAACCAACCCAAGTTAACCAACAGCGGCCAGGGAGCCAATCATACCGGCAATCGTCGGCAATTTTGCCGAATCACTCGGTCAGCGGGATGCTGGCAACTGATCCGCATCAACACCTTCCGACACCGACCTTCCGACAACCGCAAGATGCCGCATCGAATCGGCAATTAAACACTCGTTGGAGACTGCCAACTCGACTCAATCTGTTAACCGAGCATCGCCCATCTCGTAAGGAAAGAGGCCCCATAACAGTGGCATAACACCCTCCCGAGGCAAAACGACTCTCGGGTTTGCACTTATATTTACCATGATTAAGATAGCCTTAATAAAACTAGACGTAAATTTATGTAGTTTAGACGAAAAAAGTGTCAAAATAATAGATAGGAATGTAGGAAAAACTGAAATTTTCCACATTTTGATGAAACATCTAACATTTCAGCAAGGCAAAACTCCCTAGTGAGACTAACCTACAATGTACTACGCGTCTCCACGCACTGTCCATACCAGAAAGTTAATTCGCCTACGCGTGGTGCGTAGTTCCCTAAGAGCTCTGGACTAAAAGACGTTTTGCCTCACGAGTTTTCCGGCAACGAAATATCATCACTTTTTTGAAATGTGAATTTTATCAATATGATTGAGATTTTTTACTAATTTCGATATGGCATCAGCTAGTTTTATTGTTTAACTGTTGCATGAGGTAGAAACACCCATGAATATCGTTATAGCTAAAGCATAAAAGCAGTCCATGCTTAGCTAGGGCATATTGCCCCTCCTTCCTCTACCATATACACAGTCAGATTTATTGTCGATCTGCATCGGGTGCATATGCTAAACGAAGTACCAAAATTCCGAAACAGTATGTGCTGATGTATGACATACTAGTTTCCACTCAAAGCGTTTCAAATTATCAAAACTCTTGAAAGATTGACTAAGGCATTAACAGATCGTGTATCCTTCAAGAGACTGTTTATTAAAAACCAGAATTTCGTCTTGCAAAATGATGTATCCCAAAAGCTGGCACCCATCTATCCCGCTATGTTATACCAGCCATAGAAGTGCATATTTGAACAAATGCCTTTATCTGCACCCAGTTGTGGCAGTTTTGAGCAGCTCTGGCATTCGTTATGGAAGTAGTTGCTAGGAAATGATAGCTGCTGCTTTCTTCTACGAACAGCGAGACAGCTCCACAGGAGGCATCCCGATGCTCCAACTTGACGTTTCCAGAACGTTGACTGTGCGGTGCAACACATGGATAAAAACAGATTATCTTTAATGCCAATAAACATAATCTGAGCGTCGTCGTCGGGTACCCCCAGTCTGACCGGGTGCCATTCGTTGCATACTGATGATGTTGAAACTATTGGCATATTTATGCAAGATGTGTGAACCGCACGAGTGGAGTTCTCGGTAGCTTTATTCATGTACCAGGGGTCTCCTCCATTCATTGGATCACGATCCAGTGCCTTCGGAAGGTTGATAAAAATAATCAACTCTGTGCAATATTTTTGTTATGCTTTGTTTATGAAAACAATCCATCGTTCATACCATGGAAAACAGGCGACCGTGGTGGGCTGGATTAGTAGCCAGAATGTCGGACAACAACCCGATAAAAGTGATTCTCGATAATCATCTTACCAGTTAGAAGGCGAAGCAAGCAGAATGGTTCGATCAGGTGGAAGATATTTGCAAATCCTCCGTATAGTAGTAGGCACAATTCAAATAAATTCGTCCGGATTCGTCAGGTCATCTGACGCGATGTTTTTTTTTGGGGAATCGCATGTGAATCCGCTAGTTTTAGAGAACTCGTTAATATCTTTCAATATCATGAAATTCGGAACACTTTTCCTCAATCAATAAAAATCAGTTCAAGAAATGTAAAACAGGGTTTGCGATTTATGAGTATTGTATTGTAGTTCATTTCATACAAACTATTGATCGAGTTGATTCCCGTTTCTTCAAGAAGAGTTTTTGTATTTTATGTGTTTGTTTTTCAATCTTTATTATAGTGTTTTTAATTAAAAAAATAGGAAGTTCATCACTTATTGTATTTTGTGTTCCCATTCACAATATTTCCACATTTCTTGGCTTTTAAAAGGGGAAGACATTGTGTCCATCATAAAGATAGTTGGTTAGGACTGTCACACATCGCATCGTTTGGATTCTATTTTTATTTTCATGCCGCTTTATCTTCTATTCTCGTAGAGAAATCTTGTTTGTAAACATGACTGTGAAATTGAGAACGTCTGTCCCGCGCTTCTGGCACGACCAAGTTATAAAATACACAGTCTCAAACACCGGAGACTGGCACGCTTGCAGGGTGATAAATAGCTCCAGCATCGTAGGATTTTGCAAAATTCAAGGCTGTATCGCAATTTGCAGAAAATCGCCTCCATCAAGTTTTGGGAAGTCCTAAAATAACATATGGGAAGAGCCCGGTTAAAAGCTTTCGCTTTACATCGCCACATATACATACACACTGCCCATAAAACCACACACAATGGAAGCTTTGAAACCGGAATAAGGTAACCGATTTTCACAATCGATTCGAGCTCATTGAATATTCATGAGGTGTGGCCGTTCCGTCCGGTCACATCGGATGGCGCCGCGCGGAATCGAAATAGCAGACACTTTGTCTGCCTGCGAGCTTTGTCCGATCGAGCCACTGCACCGCAATGCACCGGGTTTCGGTTGGCAGCGGGTGGGCGGGCAGTCAAAATGCATCCGTTGTCATTTGCTATTAAATTGTACCCGTGAGATTCGTGACCTAATGGTTTCGCTTTTAATTTTTATTCCTGCAAGTATCTTCTTGATATAGATAAAGTATTGCCAAGTTCCAAACGTTGGTTAAATATCAGGGCAATTGTGGCAATCGACACTCGCAATGAAAGACAATTGGTTTATAGCTAGATGAGGGGTTTGAAAATTTAAGACAAAGGAGGAAACAGTGATTGAGTTATGATGCAGTGCAGTGCTTTCTCTTTTTTGCAGCATCCAATGATCTAAAAAAAGACAACAAACTGGTCCCATCACTGTAGGAGTCAGTGTCCTTGAACTCAAATTCGAAAAGGTTTCAGTCACTGACCTTTATATTGCAATATCATCTAAGCACAGGATATTATTCTTGGTTATGCAATCATCCCCTGAGATATTTTTTTTTCCAAGTTCGTTTATTTGGTAGGCTCAGACGTGTATAACACTTCACGGAGCCAGTGGGACTTAGATTTCGGTATCAGGAAATTTCTGCTGCTCATCCGGGCATTTAGCACAAGGGGCGATGTGGCGTGTCAATTTGCATGTAGCTGACAATGCCCCACCTCTGAACTGCGCTCGCGCAGGAACTTTAGGAATTATCGAAAAAAAAAAACCGGCCAAGTTCATTGTGTGTCCAATTCATATGCAAACTCTGAAGAGTACTCTGACGGACTAATGGGAAAAACTCGTTGTTCGAGAATTGTCTTCTTCCTTGCTATGCTATGGATAAGAACAAACTAATGGCACATGATATTGATCACTTCTCACAAATAGCATAACTTGACCTCCTCTTGATAGGTGATCTTGAATGATTTTTCGACCAAAACACGCATCTGCTCTCTTATGTTTGTAAGAAAGTAATATCCCGAGCAGCACACATGTTGTACATAGATCACAGTAGCTTATGTGTGACCCGTTTTAGTCACAATTAGGTTGCTGTAACCAGTTTCATTAGACTTGTGCTGCTTGGGATGCGTGCTTAACTAGTTTCATCTATCGGAGTGCCTCGATAGAACTTAGACTATCCGAGAAGATGAAATAATGGTCTACGAGCTGATAGGAAATAATTACCAAAGCGAAGTTAATTGCTGCCAGCTTAGCAACATAAACCGAACACGGCTCCTCCTACATTAATTTTTATACCCCTTATCTTATTTTCAATAATTTGATCTATCTGCTGCTAGGCAACGGCAACATTATAGCGGTAGCCTTTTGTTTTTCGTCTGGATGAGAATGCACTCAACAATAAAATGTAAATGCAATTGATTCATAAGATGCAGAGTCAGTACAGATATCATTCATGAATTTATCTGGTTCAACAATATTGAGCAAGCAAGTTGTTAATACATCTATGTATCAAATCGATTTAACCTAGTTATTGTGCCGAGCAGTTGGGCAACAAATGTCAAGCTCATCAATTAGAATATGCTGCATGTCCTAAATCTTCTCCAAAAGCATTATCGTACTGCACTTGAGTGTCGCTTCAGTGGCATCTTCTGCTATTCGACCCGCAAATATTTACCAACCAAACACAAGAAAGCACTCACCGGAATCCGGCCTGTCTAAATGTATCACTTTCCAACTATTGTTAGTTCAATTTAGTCACAATCGTCTAACGAGTACGGTGAAACAGTTTGTACCGGCCGCCTCCGACGGCACCGGAGCCAAAACTTCCGATCATAAATCATCTTATTCGGATTATAGGATTTCAACTTTGTGTGACAAGCAGTCATTGTGCTGCACAGCCTTTGATCAGATGCCAATAATTTCCATGCTTTCTCCTCCGAAGACCCGCATATGTATGCACGCTACTTCGATGACAGTTATTGGAACCTATCGAATGGGAAATGTTCAATTCCATACCCTTTACGCTCATATCCACATGCGGTTCAGTACGATATCAACTTGGGTGGTACGAAGTGGAGCGTAACAACAAAGGGTCAAATGCTGGAGCATTGGTCATTTCATTAGTCAAATCACATTTCTGCTGCTCAAATTGCCACCCGCTCCACTCCCATTGACACCCGCGTCTGCTGTTGAGCATATGAAGCGATGAAAAGTGGTCAGTTTCTTCATTTCCTATTCGATGAACCATGGAGCAAGGAAGTGAACGTGGTGCTGACAGAATCATTCAGGCTGCAAGTTTCGTGGAAAACGATGTGTGGATTTGAGAACAACTCCCTCGAACGTGCGACAGGTTGAAACCACCCTACTTTCGATGTTTAGCAGGGATGTGCGAATTTTCATCAAACAGCTGGACGTACATGCAAATCTTGTTCGGTTAAATTGAACTATTTCTTGAAACAAATGTGCACACAGAACTCGGATTCATTTATTAGGGAACTGTTCTGTTATCCATATCGCTGCACCGATTCACATTATCTCGAATGAAATGAAAAAAAAAAAATCAATTTTGTTGGGTTCTTCACATGCGTGTGCTCTGCTCACTGTTAAAAAATAACATAGATTTTGCCATTACTACAGAACGCAATTTTCGATCGGTTCAATTTTCAATAGTTCAGTACATTCAAAGTTAATTACCTATATATGCCAGGTATTAAGCCACCCGGAGTGGAAATTAATTACTATGTCTGAAACTCGATTATGCATATGTACAACATGTGATAGATTTAGTTCGGAAAAGGTATTGGAGGGTAACCGCCCCTTCGATGGGCTTTGATCCCACGACCCCAGTACGCTAAACAGGTGCTTTCCCTACTAAGCTACGAAGGAACTCCGTCGTCCTCCGCAGTTTAACGGGTACTTGGTTGGCATGTGTACAAAAATACATATTAGAGAGTTAGTTCTGAAAATGTATTGCGAAAGTTCGGCTGGTGCATGGTGCTGGAAATTTGGTTTCAACAGTACTCGCTAAGCTGCGGAGGACGACGGAGGTCCTTCGTAGCTAAGTAGGAAAAGCACCTGTCTAGCGTACTGGCGTCGTGGGATCAAAGGCCACCGAATGGGCAATTATCCTCCAATACCTTTTCCGAACTAAATCTATCACATGTTGTACATATGCATAATCGAATTTCACACAGAAAAAAATAATGAAAACTAATCATCGCGTAAAAATTACAGGAGCGGAAAATTACACTATTCTGAGCATACATCTTTTCCATCAATTTTGCCCTAAATGTTTGCAATTTGTATAGCATTATGTTAGTTAGTCGACTAAATAGTGACATAATGCAATACAAATTGCATACATTCAAGCGAGCATATCGTTTAGGATTACGCTTTTTTGGCATTCCCTTTATGTACATTACTTTCGTGTAAATTTCAACAACTTTTTCTATCTGTGCAGACATAGTAATTTTCAATAGTTGTTTGCCATTCGTTCAAGGAAAACGAACCTTATTCAACTGTTTTGAAAGAGATTGATGCAAAAGTTTGATTTTTCCCCTATCAGTGCACTCCAATATGTCTTCTTTTCGCTGTCTCACGATTCTAATCAGAGTTTTTTAGTAGAACACATTTGATTCTGTGCTATTCCGTTAAATTTCCCCGAATTTAATGTCAATTGATGAAAAAATCAACGTAGAATGGACAGAATGATTGGGACAGGCAAAGTTTTATAAAAAAAATTCGATTACCATATTTCTGTGAAAAATCAACCGTTTTCGCGTGTATCTTTCACATGCATGGAATATTGGCCCTTCTAATATTTTTACAAAAACAAAAAGTTTTTTTTCTTGAATTGATATATTGATGTCACAGATCGGCCGATAAACACCTGAGATATTGCCGACCACCTGAGAAATCCGTGAAACCGGTTCTGAGCCAAGTGGCCATAGTAGTACTTTTTCCAAACATATCAATATGTGTATTAAACTTCACGATTTTTAGAAGGCCATAACAATGCTAATATTTCTGGTGAAGGAAAGAATTGTCTAAAATGCAACCCTGATTTTAACAATAATGTCAGTGTCAGTGTCTAATACTTGCGCCGACATTAAAACGCTTTTTGGTTTTTTTGAGTTCCAAATAGAGGTGTTAATTTTTTTTTCGGTAAAATGTTTCTTATTATTGGGAGAAAGTAAAAATTTCAGTTTGCGTTTTCTTATCTTTTCTTTTCGACGCAGAATGATCGCGCGATCATCAAAATATTGAATTCTGCTTTGCGTGAATAAATAAATTGAGAGTACGCGATCGATCGTGTTGCTGCTGGGCACGCCAGTTTGTTAGGGGGTCAAACGACGCGACATACGCGGTGAGCGTTATTGAGTAATGCCTCCAATGAATGATTAAATTTGTTATGATTAAATATTATAACTGATTATTATTCATTGTTGACATCGATTAATGATTATGATTAACGATTAAATAAATTTTTGACAATGAATAACGATTATGATTGATGAATAAAACGTTGGAGTATGATTAACGGTTACCGATCGTGTTTAAATATTGACACAATATGTATATGAATAATGAATACCGTTCGATATGATTAATGCTTAATGATTATGAATAATCAAATTGAATGCTTTTCATAGTGATCAATAATCAAATAATCTCTCCCTAAGGCTATCAAATTAAGTTATTAAAAGGTATAAAAGTTATATGATTATGATTAAATACTAATGAATGAAAGCGATGTCTGCAATGATTGAGATTGATGATTAATGAATAAACTCAAAGCAATTATTAATATGTTTAATGATTAGTGAATAAATTTATGATTCTATTATCAACGAATGATGGTTAGTGATTAAATCATATTTTTGTATGATTATGAATAATAAATAATGATTAAATAACCCATAACCTACGAGCATTGTGTGCGTTTTTCTTGCCGTGGTACAAGAAATGTTATTGTTAGTGCGCGATGGATTGTGCTTCTACAGTGCGTGTTGTTCGGTCGGATGAAGCGCGATCCTATTCGGTATGCAGAGGCCATCGGGCGATTGTACCCCGTTTGGCATAAAGTCATTTGGTCATTTGACATAATTGTTATTAGAGTTTTGTGATTGATGAATAAGACTTGCCGAGCCATGAGCTACGTTGTTTCCACCATATGTGCAATACATGTTAATTGAACGTATGATTGTGCTAAAGAAGAATGAAGAAGGTTCCAATAAACACGGGAACAATTCGAATGTTGACACACTCACTAACAAAATTAATCAGCATTCAATTAATTTTGCATTGGTGGCTAGTTTTGTTTTCTATGTAAGTGTAACAACTCGACAACATTCTTCAAAATTTCGTCATGAAACAGTCTCAGGAAACTCCACGGAATTTCCTTTGGAAATCCTGCATTTTTTCTGGAAATTCTTCAGTTTTTTTTATTTCTAGATATTCTTCGCAGTGGAATATCCTTTGAATTTTTTTTCGTTGAATATTCAATATAAATTTTAACGCGAGATTATTTTTTTTTGTATTTTCACGGCAACTTTATCAAAATTTCCGCGGAATTCTTTTGACTTTCTTTCTAATCCAGTGTTGTAAATATACGCTTTTGTGGCAAACGCTATTAGACAAACCGTTTGTTTGTTGGTACGTGAGATTCGTGCCGTCGGTGCGGTCAGCATTTGCATGAGACTTTTTGTTTTGGCTCGTGCGCAACGCAAACAGCGCAGAATCGAGTTTATTTAACTGTGGCGCAAAGCCTAGAAAAAGATCTAATCTCAAGAATGAGCAAGGATTAATGAAATGAATATTTGCCATCAAAAACGATAATACGTTGTGAAATTATTGTACAAACATAATAACAAAACGTTAATTGTGAAAAAAAAGCATTTGCTGACTCTCGTCTGCTTGGTGTGACTGCTGCTGCGGCTGCCGTGGTTTTGTTTTTCTGTGATTGCATGAATGAATGAATGGTGAAAAAAATGTCAACCATTCCCGTCCCTTATTGAGGTACCACCAAGTTTTTTTTTGCTGGACATGAAAATAAGCGTAACTCATAGAATATCACCTGTCATAAGACGAGTTTATACCATCCCATTGAATTCCACCACTTAATTGTATCTTGACAGTGTCTTCGTACTTGACCTGACTTGACGAAGTCGAGTCAAGTACGAGACACTGAAGACGGCCTTACTGTTGAGGTCGAAATACGTATCTGTCAAGATACAATTAAGTGGTGGAATTCAATGGGATGGTATAAACTCGTCTTATGACAGGTGAAAACATTCCACTAAAAAGCTCAAAATAATTTTCTTATCATAGAATATGTTAAAAATGGACCTGATGAATGGCTCTCCATAAAGTTGGCTGAAATTTTCATAAATCCGTGAAACTTCCTAATCAAATCAAGTTTATACATCGAGCCTTTTATAACAATTGAAGGTTTCCGATCCGCTTCCTACAGGACTTTCATAACTATTCGAGGCTTCCAAGCCTATTGAAAATAGGATTCTGCGGCTCTTGAAACAAACCGTCCGAACCTCTTGAAAGGAGGCTTCTGTGCTTCTTGAAAGCAGGCTTCCAAGCCGCTTGGAAAAAGAATTCCAGAACTGCGCCCCTTGAAAAGATGCTTCCGAGCCTTTTGAAGGAGGCCTCCGAGCTTCTTAGAAGGAGGCTTTTGAGTATCTTGAATTCCCGGGTAGAAGAAAATAGCAAAAGAATAATAAATTTTTCCATTAATACATATATGAATAACAGACTAGCATATTTTGATGTTAGTTTGTTTGATATAGTTGCTAAAATAAAAAATAATAATAACAGGAATTGTTCGAGCAAATAGTTAAAAAATAACTTATTCTGCCATTATAAGAGCAAACCAATAGCAAAATATTAACAGAAAAGGAAATATCAAAATCAGCTACAGTGAACTATCCCTTACTCGATATTGAAGGGACCATCGAGTTAGGAAGGTATCGAGATAGAGAACACATTTATATTTTTTTTCCAAAATATCAAAAGCTTTTCATAACATGTAGAAATATGGCTTAGGGTCATTTGGCCGAATAGTTAAGATTGGTTTTCTTATTTAGTAAACTGAGAAGTGAGATGTTCGAAGTGAATAGTGAAAAGTGAGAATTGTGAAGTGAGAAATAAGATGTGTGAAGTGAGTGTTGAGCAGTGAGAAGTGAGTAGTGAGAATGAGTAACGAGATGTGACAAATTAATGGTGAGAAGTGAGATATGTTATGTGAAGATAGATATGTGAAGTGAGAAGTTGGAAGTGAGTAGTGAGGGAAACAGAAGCAAGAGATGAGAATTGAGAGATGATAATTGAGATGTAGAAAACGAGATGTTCAGAAGTGAGAAGTGAATAGTTAGATATAAGACAGAAGAAATAAAACAAAATAAGGAAGAGGAAAGAAGAAAAAAGAATGGAAGAGGAAGAATAGGAAAAAAAGTGGAACAAAAGGAAGAAGAAGAAGAAATTAAGATGAAAGGCCGAAGAATGAAGTAAAAAGAAGGAAGAGAAAGACAATTATGATGGAAGAAAGGGTGAGCAAGAATAAGGATGCAAGAAATAATAAGAAGAAAGAAGGAAGAAAAACGAAAGAAAGAAGGAAAAAAGGGAGAAGAGATGGAAGGAATACATATTAGGCTAAAATTTTTAATTTTCACCTCACTTTTTTCTTCTCATTCCTTGGTCCTCACTTCTTACTTCTCATTTCCTACTTCAATCTTCTCACTGTTCACTTCTTATTTCTAACTACTCACTTCTCAGAAGGAAGAAGTTCTGACTTCTCACTATTCACTTCACACTTTTCGCTTCTCACATCTCACTCTTCACTTCTCACTTCGAATTTCTCATTTATTACTTCTCACTTCTCACTTCTTGCTTCTTACTTCTCACTTTTTACCTTTCACTATTCACTTTTCTCTTCTCACTTTTCATTTCTAACTAAACACTTCTCAAATCTTTCACTTTTTACTTCCCACCTCTCACTTTTCAATTCTCAATTCTGACTTCTCACTTCATACTTATTCCTTTTCACTTTTCACTTTTTACAATTTACTTTTCACCTTCTCACTTCACACTATTCACTTCAAATTTATCACTTCTCACTTCTCACTTCATACTTCTTACTTTTCATTTTTCACTTTTCGCTGCTCAATTCATATTTTTCATTTCTAAAATTTCTCTCTTCTCACTTTCGCTTCTCAATTCTTATTTCTCACTACTTAATTCTCACTTTTCACTAATTAATTCTCTCTTCTCACTTTTCTCTTCTCACGTCTCACTTCTCACTGTTCTCTTCTCACGTCTCACTTATCACTTCTCACTTTCAAATCTCTATTCACTTCCTATTTTTCACGTCTTATTTCTTATGAGATGTGCAAAATGTAATTCTTACTACTCATTTATTATTATTTATCTTTATTATGCTTTGAACACAATCTATTTTATGAGTCACACAGAGCATGTACCATATTTGAAACAGGCTGATAGATCTTTGGGTACGCGTATAGATCTAAAGGCCTTACTTCGGAATTTTTTTTTGATGACCAAGAACTTATGCTTTGAACACAATCTATTCTATGTGTCATAAAGAGCATGTAATATGTTTGAAACAGACGGACAGATCTTTGGTTACGCGTGTAGATCTAAAGCTCTTGCTTCGGTACTTTTTTGTATGACCAAGAACGTTAAGTGATGAAATTCGTCAGATTTTTTAAAAGAATGTTTTGAAAATCCTCAAAATTGTCCGAATTTTATTTTGTTGCCCCCTCGAAATATTATTTTTTGGCAAAAAAATCCGAGAGGGAGGGAGACAAAATAGATTTTAAATATTTGTATCGGCCTTAGTGTATTTCGAAAAAACCTTCATGTCTCTCAAATTGAGGCTTCCGAACTTGTAGACTCAAGATTTAAGTTCAGAAGCATATTCTTAACATATTATTCAAAATGTTGTTTCGATCAGGTAGATTGCATAGAATAATTTTTAAATTTGTCCTTTTGATCTTTTGATGCATATTATGTACAAGAAAAGTTTTGAAATAAAAAAAATTCACAAATATCAAAACTTTATCAATAATTTTTGATTAAAATTGTAATTCATCCACCATTACAAGGGAATGTAAAACAACAACATTGCCAATGACAAAAACATTGTCCTCTATTGTAAATGACATAAACATAGCCATTGACATGATTTGTGTTTTACTTCTGAAATAAACAAGTTATCACAGTTTGAAAAATTCAAAAGAATTTCCTCTCCATATTTGTTGCCGATAAAATGGATCGCAACACTGTCTTTATCCTCTGCAGATGGGGACAAATACTTATCGCTATTCTCTTTTGTTGTTTTTTTTTTGTATTTTTCAGCGACAATTACACTCCTTGGCGACAATTACACATGTACCCCAGGTTGAGAACCGGTTTAAACTTTAAACAGCGAGAGAAATCATAGATCAGCGACTTGACAGATTTTAAAACACTTTTAAATATAGACATCATATCTTCTCTTGCCTTCTGCCGGGCAAATGCATCTTTTGAAAGAAGGGTTCAAATCTCCCTGACTTGAAAAAGGATCATTCCGTAACCCAAGCAGATGTCTGAATTGAAAGAAGGAATTATATCCCTTCTTGCATTTTGAAGGGAAAATGCATACTTCAAAGAAGAGATCATATCTTTTCTTGTCTGTTAGCTTCAAGCCGAGAAAATGCATAAGCATGCAGACTACCGATGCCTTCGAGTAGTGATTTGTACGTACATTATTTTATTCACATATTAAAAAAAGCGTGCGTGCTCCCAGGTTCATTACCATACCTCCACCATTGTCTGCCACATCGCCATGCAGGTGCTCTGCGTAGTGCTGTCGCCACATTTGGATTACCCGTTTATGTCCTTACACATATCAGGTTGTAACGCGTGTCCCTTACGTGAACCGTTTAACTTCTCATAGAACTTCCGTGCGTTATTAGCGCGGTACAGTTGCTCCGTCTCTTAACGGTCTCGATCTTCCTGCTGCCGCATTTTCCTCCAAAAAATGAAGTCTTCCACTAATTGCTCTAATTCGCCGTCGTACCAGTCGTTTCTTTGATCCGGGGGCACCGTGCCTAACGCAGCGGTTGTGGTGCTTTCAATGGTGATTCGAATATCTCTCCAACATGCGGATACATGCAGTTTTTTTTAATAGAAGTTCAACAGAGCACACTGTCAAACCCCACCACCACCGCTTATCAAGGTGGCTTCCCATAAATTACCTTTTCAGCTAACCAAATATTCCGTCCCGTGGCGCTCACGGAGATACAGAGGATTCCTTGGTCTCTTGTGTGAGTGTTGAACTATTTTTTTTTCTCTCAATCCTTATTAGTTATGAATTAATGGAACTCCAAATCATGTACAGTGAGAATAGCTTTCTAATCCTAAAAAGACTATTCAATTGGTGAGCTGTGCATATTTGTTGTTTCTCGGTCAATCACGACTAGCAACTACGAAGTGTATAGCCAATCAAGCTAAGCCAAAATGTTCCTTATTTTTGGAACATCATTGATAGAGCCTTTCAAACAATAAATAATAATAATTCTTAGAAAAAAAACATTTCAAATTGTGTACTGCTACAAATATCAGATCGCCGTTTCGTTTTTACATACGTCCCTAAGCCAAATACCGTTTCACTATTTCCAAACTATGAAGCTTAGTTTCTGCAGTAACCAGCACCACGTTACCACAGACCGGTGATGAACAGTGAAATTTCGGATTCGTTAACTTTAAAGGCGATTGGCTTTTGGTATGGCACATCTACCGACATCTGTCGAGTTCCGATTCGCATCGCTACAGTGCAGTGAGTGGCATCGACAGGTATGCTCAAACGTCCCATCCAATATGGTGACCTACAACGCAACACACGGTCGATTGCAGGAACATTTGAATTTGACTTCCTCGACTGCAGCTGACCATCATAATCCTCACCGTGTTGCAACATTTAGGGTATGGTGCGTAGTTACTTACCCACAACAACTGCCCCACCATCTCCGGAAACAGGTGAATGTGTGTAATCCTACCCCACTCACTGACTGTCCACGATCAATCTGTTTGCATCACACCGCATCGGATCGGACGTTAAGGTGCCCCTTCGATGTTCGGAAAACAGTTTCAAATAAACAGGGTCAAACCCAAACCCATTATCGTACCGATGTGGGCTACGATGGATGCGAATTACGACTTGCAGTCCTGAAGGATTAGGTACTGCACGTAGTCTGCGAGCCAGAAAAAGGAAGGAGCGGTTCTTGCGATTAAATTGTGCCGAGTCGCACAGCGGCGAGAATTCGAACAGATCGTCAAGTAAGCTGATAGAGCATGTTTGTTTGTTCTAAACATTTGACGAAACATTATATTAATGATTTTTTTATACATACATCAATTTACCTTGAAAAATCTGTAGGATGAACGATGATTTGTGTTAGTTAAACTTACTAAATTTAAGTAAAAGTAGGTACATCGTCGAGGAACACTGTCATCGAACGGAGTAGATCGCGTGAGACAAACTGTCTATTGCGTTGATAGGAATAATATCATTGAAAACCTTAAAACTTTGTTTTATTCTTACGGTTCATCGAGCACAAAGTTGAAATATTTGAAATGTCCAGAAAAAATCCTTTGACAATATAAAAAAATAGTTCCGGCCACTATGCGCCCACTCAACGACATTCGAAGTCGTTGCATCCGTGTTGTTCACCGTTGCACACGCCATGCTGATTGGAAACGTAAGTTTTCCCTAAACCGTTGCAATGGACCACTCTCATTTGCATAGGTCAGTGTTTTGTGGCAACGGCCAAAGTAATCTGGAAGCTAAGCGTGTTTCCGTTTTACCGGGAAACGTGAAAACGATGGTGGGGAAGCAGTGTGGCAAGGAGCGGTGCAGCAGTACAGATGAAAATGCAAATGAAATGCGAAACTGTCGAATCGTGGATGGTCGTTGATAGCACAACAACCTACCGAATGCTACTGGCAAAACTGCAGACAAGTGAAATGCTTCACCGGCATCCAGAGGCTGTGTTTGGCGGGATAACGAGAGATCAAGTTTTGTGTACCACCTTCCTGTTTATACGTCCGTATACCGATTATGACTTTTACCCCCCAGTAAACCATTGCTCAGAAGGGCATTAAACTTATTTAATTACGACGAGCAAACCTAGTTGGGGCGCATGTCAGAATTTGCATGTATAGAACAACAAATTGCTGCGGAATAAATAAATTATTTCGATCATTAAGTGTAGACATATTATTTAAGCTTACGAATGTTCCGCTTATCATATGAGAATCACATTAGCATAAACCGAATAATTTTCTAAAACAATAAACAACTGAACAAGTTATTCATAACGTTAGAATGAAACGTTAGAAACTCAACCCAAATATGAATCATGTCAACACGTAGAAAAATATATTGATATTAAGAGCATGAGCATGATTTTCCCCACTGTTGTTACTTCGTTATTGCCCAACTGACAAATGATATTTGGACTTTCTTTGGGGCCCTCCTTAATCGTGCGGTAAAACGCGCGGCTACAAAGCAAGACCATGCTGAGGGTGGCTGGGTTCGATTCTTGGTGCCGGTCAAGACAATTTTCGGATTAGCAACTGTCTCGACTTCCTTGGGCATAAAAGTATCATCGTGTTAGCCTCATGATATACGAATGCAAAAATGGTAACTTGGCTTAGAAACCTCGCAGTTAACAACTGTGGAAGTGCTTAATGAACACTAAGCTGCGAGGCGGCTCTGTCCCAGGTGTGGGGATGTAATGCCAATAAGAAGAAGAAGTACTAATCTATTATTGGCACGTCAAATGCTGAGTAATACGTACCTGAAGAACAGAGAAGAAGGGATTTGCTTCTATCCGAGCGTCTGTTCCTCATGTTAGCAGCTACTGATCATCGTCCGAATGCCAGTGCGGGACTCTAAGCAAAACTGTGCACACCATGCTGCATCGTATCAGCATCGACAAGGCAGCCCCTTCAACGCGATGTAGGTAGCGCAACCCTGGTAAGGTAGTCTACCAAAGATTCTACAGTTACCAAGAAAGGCAAAAGTAGAACAAACGGATTGGTTCAACGGCAATAGACCCGGCAACGAATAAAGAAAAACGATTGGAAAGTTGGATCTTGGAACGTGAGAACTTTGAATGAACCGGCAGGTTCCTCTTCGGCAGGTTTAGTCATCAGCGTCAACAATAGCTAACTTTTCATTCAAGTACCACATCTACTATGGAACGACGGTGACAGAGCAGAACGTGGAGTTGGTTTCATGGTGATCGGGAAGCAGATGAAGCGTATTATCCGGTAGAAGCAAACACACCTGGCAACATCCGAGTGGAGATACTTACTCACAGATAGACCACGGACATTTCCCGGATGTTATGGATGTAAGGTCCTTCAGAGGGTGTCAGGCCATTTGGCCGAAGGTCATTAGGCCGAACGGTCATTAGGCCGAATGGCCATTAGGCCGAATTTGCAAAAAGAAGCAACAAGAGAAAAATGAGAAGTTCTTTCTTCACCTTACTACTTCTTTCTTCCCCCTTTTTGTATCTACCTTATTCCTTCTTCTTTCTTCTTTCTTCCTTCTTCCTTCTTGCTTCTTCCTTCTTCTTTTTCCTTCTTCCTTATTCCTTCTTCCTTCTTCCTTCTTTCTTCTTCCTTCTTATTTCTTCTTTCTTCCTTCTTCCTTCTTCTTCCTTCTTCCTTTTTCCTTCTTCCTTCTTTCTTCTTCCTTTTTCCTTCTTTTTTCTTCCTTCTCTCTTCTTCCTTCTTCCTTCTTTCCTCTTCCTTCTTCCTTCTTCCTTCTTCTTCTTTCTTCTTCTTCTTTCTTCCATTTTCCTTCTTCTTTCTTCCTTCTTCCTTCTTTTTTCTTCCTTCATCCTTCTTCCTTCTTACTTCTTCTTTCTTTTTTCTTCCTTCTTTCTTCTTCCTTCTTCTTCTTCCTCTTTCTTCCTTCTTCCTTCTTCATTCTTCCTTCTTCTTTCTTCTTTCTTCTTTCTCCCTTCTTCCTTCTTCTTTCTTCTTCCTTCTTCCTTCTTCTTTCCTTCTTCCTTCTTCCTTCCTTCTTCTTCTTCCTCTTTCTTCCTTCTTTCTTCTTCCTTCTTCTTTCTTCTTTCTTCCTTCTCCCTTCTCCTTTCTTCTTTCTTCTTTCTTCTTTCTTCCTTCTCCCTTCTTCCTTCTCCTTTCTTCTTTCTTCTTTCTTCCTTCTTCCTTCTTCCTTCTTCCTTCTTCCTTCTTCCTTTTTCCTTCTTCCTTCTTCCTTCTTCTTTCTTCCTTCTTCCTTTTTCCTTCTTCCTTCTTATTTCTTCCTTCTTCTTTCTTCCTTCTTCTTTCTTCCTCCTTTCTTCTTTCTTCTTCTGTTTTCTTCCATCTTTCTCCCGTCTTCCTTCTTTCTTCTGTCTTCTTCCTTCTTCCTTCTTCCTTCTTCCTTCTTCCTTCTTCCTTCTTCCTTATTCCTTATTCTTTCTTCCTTCTTCCTTCTTCCTTCTTCTTCTTCCTTCTTCCTGCTTCCATCTCACTTCTTCCTTCTTCCTTCTTCCTTCTTACTTCTTCCTCCTTTTTCCTTTTTTCTTCTTCCTTCTTCCATCTCCCTCCTTTTTCTTTTTTTCCTCTTCCGTTCTACTTCTTCCTCACTTCGCACTAGTCACTTCTCACTCCCCAGTACTCATTCGGCCTAATGGCCATTCGGCCTAATGACCGTTCGGCCTAATGACCATTCGGCCTAATGGCCTTCGGCCTAATGACCTTCGGCCTAATGACCTTCGGCCTAACGGCCTTCGGCCTAATGACCCAGCATCCTTCAGAGGGCTGAACATTGACTAGGATCACTACTATGTATGTAGTTGCAAAAATTCTTGCACAACTTTCTAGCGTCACGAAACAACAGAATGATGCGTTTCACTATCCAGTGTCTCAGTTGAAGGAGTTGCTGAACAGTACCACCAGAAGCTGAACGAGCGGATAGTAGATGCCACCGGATCTTTTGACGTCAACAGATTGTGGGAAAATACCCACGAAGCTGTGACTAAGGCTTGATCGCGACAAAATCTGGACACATAACTTTAAGAATAAAAATAAACTGCTGTTGGTTTATTTCGGTACGTTTTTCACTTCAAATGGCTTCATTTCTTATCCATGCTTCGATGTGTGCACGAAACTTGGTGACATTTGAATTTTCTAAGAAATAATACGTGCCGAAAGATCTGGCATCCTCAGTAGAATTTGTTTCGAGCTCGTATCCTTCTGGTGGTTCATAAAATCCGTTTTTGTTCCACTCTCTGACGTTTTAGATATTGTCAAACAAGCATCGAAAAATTTTAAAACGCTTTGAGCAGTGTTCACATGAAAACAACTTGTTTTTAGTCAGTTTCTGGATCGAGAGACCCGAATTTCAATTGCGACTGCACACAGTTCTTTCCGAACCTGCAATTCCTTCGACGCCATTATTCACTACGTACTTGTAACACTTATAAGAAATATATTTTCAGAAAGTACAGACATACATTTATCAATCTACGAAATATTTCACTCGCTGATGAGCTATTTCAAAAGTTATACGAGTTTAAAAGTGTCCAGATTTTGTCGCGTACAAGCCTTACAACAGCGCAGGAAGTGTTAGGCACTGCACAGCGACCCCCAACGAAATGGTTGGTTTGATGAGGATCCCCGAGCAAGAGCAACTACCTCTGGCGAAACTGATTAAACTGATACGTGCATCATCGCTGGATGGCTCGAAATCAAGTATTCAGATTGTAGACGAAGTTTTAACCTCATTTGTGACCTTAGTAGAATTGTCAGAGTCTCGCTACGTCCGCTGTCTGGTGCGGTTGGTCCTTGTGATGTACTTTTGTGCGGTGATTCACGCACAAAAAGTAGAATAATAGAACCAAAGCAATGACCGCGGTCAAAGCAAAAGTGTAGTCTTTATGAAAAAGTGCTACAGATGCTGGACATGTTCATGTAAGCAAGGGGTGATTGATTATAAACAAGGTCAACGCCCTTGCTAATAATTCGATAAAGCCTACACTGATGAACATAATTATTGGTAATATTTTCCTAGCAATCTCTCAAAGGCACAAACATGTTGAGCATAAGGATAATTCAAGACCAACATTTGAAAAGTTAAAGCCAATTTTTGACAAAAACTATGTACGTCTGAGAGGAAGGCTAGGATACATGATGTAACATGAGGGGGTCAAACGCAAAGGGGTCTTCTTCTTCATTGGCATTACATCCCCCACTGGCACTGGGACATAGCCGCCTCGCAGCTTAGTGTTCATTAAATACTTCCACAGTTATTAACTGCGAGGTTTATTAGCCGAATTACCATTTCTACATTCGTATCATGAGGCTAACACGACGATACTTTTATGCCCAGGGAAGTCGAGACAATTTCCAAGCCGAAAATTGTCTAGACCGGCACCGGGAATCGAACCCAGCCACCCTCAGCATGGTCTTGCCGCGCATCTTACCGCGCATCTTACCGCATGGTTAAGGAAAGCCCCTTAGGGGGGCGGGGTGTAAGTGACAAAAAAAATTAGTTTCGAAAAAATGTGTTTTTTTTTTTAAATATTTTTTCGTACCATACTAATAGCTTAGCTTAGCTTGCTTGACTGTACCCATCGTAGTTGGTAGTCGTGATTGGTCGAGAATCAAAAAATAATGCACAGCTCACCAATTGAATAGTTTTCTCGGAACCAGAAAGCTATTCTCACTGTACATGCCTCGGAGTTTCTTTAATTCAAGACCAATAACGATGCCGGCCACGTCCTTACAGTCAATTAGGATAAGGGGAGGAAAATTAGTTCGGCACCCATTGCTACAAGAGACCGAAGAATCCTCTGCATCTCCATGAGTGCGCTGGAAAGGAATAGTATGTTAGTTGGGAAGGAAATATTTTGGAAATCGCCTTGGTAAGCGACTAATTATTTCGTTTGAAATACGCCATATTCATGATGATACAAAAACGGAAAAGCAACGCGTGTCTTACGTATTTTCCCGAAGACTGATTCGATATCTTAACTACATCGCGACGACTAAAACACGCACTGCACAACGCTTGCTCGATGGCTACTCCGAAAAAACACGCACTGAACTGATTAACACGGAGTAGCTATCGACTGAGTTACTGAATCACAGGGTTTTTTTTCGGCTTCGCAGTCTCTATGCAATTAAACAACTACTTATTATCCATTTACCGACGTTTCGATGTTATATTACATCTTCTTCATTTCTAAATCCCTGAAGAAGATGTAATGTCACATCGAAACGTCGGTAAATGGATAATAAGCAGTTGTTTAATTGCATAGAGACTGCGAAGCCGAAAAAAATTCCTGTGGAACTGATTAACTTTATCACCGGCCATGCAATGCAGATCACAATATTTCGGCAGATCGCGCGATCGTTGTCCGAAACAAGAGGAAACACGCACTCTGTTTTTTCGTAGCATACTAATCTTAAGAAAGTCCAAAAAATAACAAATGTTCTGAGAATTTTATCATTTTTTACAAATAACGTACAAACTAGCTCTCAAGCCAAAGTTTTTGCCTTTCTCGTACTCTAAGTGCGAGTAAAGGCTATATATTCGCTCCAAAAACAAACTTTTTATCGGAGGCCTGGAGACTCATAGTGTTATATACCAATCGACTCAGTTCGACGAATTGAGGTGATGTCTGTGTGTGTATTTGTGTGTGTGCAAAAACTCTAGCTAATTTTTTTCGTACTTACCCTTAACCAATTTACTCGCAACAAGTTGCATTCGACGGGGATACTTGTCCCATTGTTTCCTATTAAAAATTGCCCGGATCGGACTATTAGAAATTAGAAATCGTGCAAAAAAGTCTAGTTTACTTTGGCACTTAGACTTCATCAATTTGCTCGCTACATTCGATGGAGAATCCTGGCCCATTATTTCCTATTGAAAATTAGCCGGATCGAACTGTGGGTTTAGAAGTTATGGCCAAAATACTAATTCCAAAACCACAATACAAAATCACTTTTTTGACACTTATGATCATCCGATTTGCTTGCAACAAGTTGATTGAGCTTTAATAGCTGCTTGGCTTTCTGAACAGAAGTAGGATATTACTTTCCCAAAATGTGTTTCTGCAGTGCGGATTCCCAACATAATGGCAAATATTTTCGTTTGAAAGACAGTGCAGTGCATTGTATTCTCAGTGAGTGGGACTGTCTCAGCTGACGCGAATATACGCCGGCGCCTGCTCTGCCCAAGGACAGTTCAGGCTCTAAGTATCGTTTGATAACTCCTGCACTGCCCACAATCGCATGTTTGTTCCATATGGATAGGAAATCCAGCAAAGATGGGACTGATATGCGATCACAGGCAGTGCAGTGAAGGTCGCCGAAATAGGTCGTCACATCGTCAGCTCACACAATCTTGGACAGAACATCGTTAGTCCACACGAAGCAGCCGTAAACGAACATGCTAACAACATCCATCTTACTCCCAACGACTTTTTGGAGGAGTTGGAGACCTCAGCTGGCGAATTGACGGCCTATATCATTCATCGAAAAACATGAATGTCCCAGGCAGTGATGGGAAATGTACATTAAAACACTCTGATTATGCGAATATTTACATTTTATCCAGTCAAATTTCATGCACCAAACAAGCCGAAACAGTTTTCCAAAAAAATGTACGCGACATCGTGACATTTTTTTTGCCGATGAGGCAAACTGTTTGTTTGCTGCTACGTTAGAGTCGTGCCGGCGTGTGGTCAGCATTTGCATGAGATTTTTTGTTTCGGCTCGTGCGCAGCGCAAACAGCACAGAATCGAGTTTTATTACATGTGGCGCAAAGCCTAGAAGGTGTGCTATCCGTAGGTTCTTATTTATTCGTTTTTACCTCTAAAAGTGAGCAAGGAGTAATGAAATTAATATTTCCCATCAAAAACGGTTATACGTTGTGAAATTATTGTACGAAAACATTAATTGTGGGGAGAGAAAATACAAAAACCATGAGCTGACTGTCGTTTGCTTGGCGTGGCTGCTAGTGGGGCTGCCGTAGTTTTGTTTTTCTGTTATTGCATGGAAGAATGAATGGTAAAAATAAATGTCAACCATTCCCGTCCCTGAGTCCCAGGTTTCGACAGCATCCTGAATCTTGAACGCGAATCTTCGAGCACCTTTCGCTGATCTTCAATCACTGTCTTCTCGCTCTAAGCTTATTCCCATCGTCCTGAAAGTCAGCCAAAGTTATCCCCATCCGGAAGCCTGGAAAGGATCCATCTCTCCGAAAAGTTATCGCCCCATCAGCCTTTTCTGAGGGTTATCCAAGCTTTTTTTGTTTAAGGTGAGTCATCGTCGGCTACTTGAGTTCTCCGATCATAACAACATTTTGCCTGCGGAGCAGTTTGGTTTCCGATGCAGTCGATCAATCGTACATCAGCTGACCAGAGGCTTGCTTGAATATCCGGAGCATCCATAAAAATGGTCAATTCGTAAATTCCATCGTACAGCGACGGGATTTTTTTAGAACCATTTTCTGCCGAACCTTGAGTAGGGAATTGATGCTTTGACCCACTTCCGGCCTTTGTGTCCACTGGGTGGTCCCCTGGAAGATCCGGAACATCCGTAAAAATGGTCAATTCGTAAATTCCATCGTACAGCGACAGGACTTTTTTAGAATTTTTTTCTGCTGAACCCTGAGCATGGAATTGATGCTTCGACCTACATACGGACCATTGTGTCCACTGAGTGGTCCCCTGGAAGATCCGGAACATTCGTAAAAATGGTCAATCCGTAAATTCCATCGTACAGCGACGGGATTTTTTAAGAATTATTTTTTGCCCAACCCTGAGTATGTAATTGATGCTTCGACCTACATATGGACCATTGTGTCCACTGAGTGGTCCCCTGGAAGATCCGGAACATCCGTAAAAATGGTCAATCCGTAAATTCCATCGCAGAGCGACGAGACTTTTTTGGAATTATTTTTTTGCAGGACCATGAGTATGGAATTGATGCTTAGACTCACATACGGACCATTGTGTCCACTCGGTGGTCCCCTGGAAGATCCGGGACATCCGTAAAAATGGTCAATCCGTAAATTCCATCGTACAGCGACGGGACTTTTTTAGAATTATTTTTTTGCAGAACCCTGAGTATGGACCATTGTGTCCACTGGGTGGTCCCCTGGAAGATCCGGAACATCCGTAAAAATGCTCAATTCGTAAATTCCATCGTACAGCGACGGATTTTTTTTAGAATTATTTTTTCCCCAACCCTGAGTATGGAATTGATGCTTCGACCTACATACGGACCATTGTGTCCACTGGGTGGTCCCCTGGAAGATCCGGAACATCCGTAAAAATAATCAATTCGTAAATTGATTGAAGTATTTATTTTGGATATTAATTTTTGTTAGTATTTTTGTCATGTTACCTCTTATTCATATCAAGTTCATAAGAACTGCTGTTTTCAAGATATTAGCTTCTGCTCAGGCTCTATAACAAAATAATGTGGCGTTTGCCATATCAGGAAGTAAGCCATGGAAGCAAAACACATAAAAATAGCAAATTAGTGTTTGAAAATGAAAAAAAACGATAATTTTTCATTGCAATAATATGGGGTTATTTTCAATTACCCTCTCGATTTAAATACCCTGAAATGAAGCCTGGAAGTAGTAGAATAAGGTCGAGAAAACAGATTGAAAAAATGTTTGCGCCATTCATAGATACAGCCGTTAGAAGAAAACGTTTTTTTCGAAGAAAAACCTCAGTAACTTTTGATCCGCATAAGATATGGCAACGTTAAGCCCATGAAAAGTTGCGCCCTGTAAAGCACAAAAAGTGGTCTGAACATCACATTGCTGAGAAATTTGAAACAAAAAAGTTAGAGCAAAAAAACTGTTTTTTTAAGGGTCACCCTAAGTAAACTTGGGAAAATTGCTCTAAATCAGTCAATTTAAGAGCTACAGAAATAATTTTTTGAGCAAAATTCTTGGAATCTGGCTGAACTACAACTTCACGGAACATTGTATACCCGTATCTCTGCAAATGAAAAAGTTTTATTTTTCATTTTTTTCAAATGTGGCCCACCCTAATTTTTATGAAAACCTCAATAAGCCCCTTACTGTTAGGAACAACTTTGTAGAACAAAGTTTTTTTCTATCTCTGCTATTTTCGGCTTGAAAAACTTATTACCACTTTGTCTCCTCCCTGGACCAATGTGGCAGTGGAGAATTTTCCGCTTTGTAAAAAGTTTACTTCTTACTATGTCGGGAATCGAACCCACACTTCACAGCATGGAAATATGCCCATAAGACTGACGCCGCTCGCACTGCCGTCAAAGTTCAAGTTTCGGCCTCAAGGTTAATATTTGTTGCTGTGGACTCTTTGAGAATTTTCTGTTTTGCTACAACATCCATATATGCCTTTTCATTTGGACAACCTGACTTAATGTCCAAGATTTATTTCATCGTACCAAAAAATCTATGATATTCAGATGAAATTTTGAATCAGGTGACTCAAATTTAGAGCAGATAGCAGCAGGAATGGGAGTCTCGTTAATGGGAGAATTCGCTGATGGGATGCTCGCTGCTTCGACCATTATTGTCTATTTTTTAATGAGCTTTCCAGAACGTACATTCACTTGGAAACTTTTATAGAACAGATTCTACAAGGAATTCTGAACCAGATGCCTGGCAGGAGTTCACACCAAATTTTTGGATCTTCTGACAAAGGGCCTCCAGGCTGGATGCTTTGCAGACCAGATTCTTGCAAACTATATTTGATTATTTAAACTAAAGTTAAATAAGAACACATTTTTTTTTTCTGCATTTTTCACCAAATCTGGCTCCTGGCTTATGCTTACCATGCAGTGGCTCATTTCGTCTATGTTCAGATTAGCTGGCAAGTTTACTGCTGGTGCAACAGAGCCTCGTTTTATTAAACTATTACCCGAAGGGTGTAGGTTCAAGTTCCACCGATAGTTGAATATTTTCGAAATATTTCATAAAATTTGTAAAACAACAAAAATCATACATTTACTTTAATATTTTCATTCCTCTGCAAAATTAGTTTTTGGAGTCAAATAACAAATTAGATTTGATAACAAAAGATATGGGCCAAAAAAGTTAATTTTAAATTTGTTTTTGTATTGGCCTGTCTTATTCGTGGTTGTTTATTTCTTACATCTTAGGATCAATGAACAATTTTTACAATTTTAAATAAAAGCACTTGAACACGGTCATAAATTGTACATAGCCTGAGCATATTTGTTAAAGAGTAGGAAATAAACGAAGAACACTCACCAGAATGGAAAAGCATCCGAGATTTAGGGTTCTCCGTAGAACCATTGATGCGTGACAAACTGTGGTGAATTATATATTTTCCCAACTAAACCGTGATCCAATATCGACCGTGTCCGACTCTCATTTTGCGCTTCACACTTCGGAGTACAACCGACATGGGGATGGATGGCGTACCTACGTACGCAAGCGAACCCTTTACTTTCGCCCGAAAGCTGCTCAACCCCACTAAAATATTCATTCCTGGGGAGCGGTTTCGTTGCGTTCGGGGATCAAACAACCCGGGTGGTTGTGATTTTGAGTCATCTGCTGTGCTTAACGTTTAAGAATTCATCATCAACGCCGTCATCAAAATTAAAAAATCGTTTGAAGTTTATAATTATAATACGGGTCATGAAAATTTGGTTCACTGTGAGGCTGCAGTTAGTGAGTATAGAAAAGTCGATAGATTTGACTGTGTTCAGAGTTGATAAATTTATCAATTTAGATGATGACGGCAATATCGATGACGGTTCTGTAAGCCTTAAGCATTGAAGCTTCCACGACATCCGTTACAGTGCCGCGTCGCTGGTTTGAAGTGGATTGATCTTGAAATTCCCATCACAATTTAATCCATCAGGGTATTACCAATCGTGGGCACGTGCTGTTGGTTTGATAGATTTGGAGGGTTTCGATGGTCTACCGACTGTCGAGAGCCAAATGGAGTGAAGTAGGAAATGTAAATATTGTCCCAGGATACGATTTAGATTGTATCAATATAATCCTTGCAAGTCGGATTACGATTAGAGATTGAAAAAGCAACAGTTGAACAGATCTACTTCTAGGAACCACCTAAATCTATTTTTCTTTCTTTCAGGTAAGCCGCTCTCAACTTTTACATGGTTTGTGCTTAATGTGGTAGACATGTGGTAAGTATACTTCCATAAATTCTCAGGCAATAAACTTGGATATTTCACCAACCAATTCCATTAGCCGACAGCTATTAGCTGTAGTCTTTCTCGAACAACTGTTTCTTCCAATAAAACATTTCCATAAATTGCAACATCCGTCCGGAAGTATGTTCCCTAGCCTAACACGTCATAACACCAGTGCGAGGAGGACTTATGTACTGCCCAGAGCAAATCTTTTCTGTTTGCTTTATTAATTGTTTCGGTTTGCCGTCTGGTCTGGACTGCTCACTTGGGGTTTTCTTTCCACTATCGAAGACCGGATAGAGGCTCGAGCGAATCGATGGATATATATATTGTTTTCCATTCAACAGCTCCCACTCTTTGCCGGACCAAACTTTCCGCACGGTTTGCCGCTCCCAGGGCGGCTGATGGGTGGCAAGAAGTTATCGTCTTTGTTCAAACATCGAAAGCTAACTGTTGGCCCATATGTTACCCATTGCAGACCGCATCCTTGCCCGTTCGTTGTGAAAGTGGAAGCACCAATGGGTATACCAACATGTAGTCATTCATTCATGCTGTTTCATAGAGTTATATACACGTATGTCCAGGAGCACGTGGTAAGACAAATCCTGTTGAATTCAATTCACACTGGTTTTCCAGATCTATAAAAGTGTCTGGCAGTCTGTGGGTTGTCGCTGTCGGTGATGCCAATGCTGTTATAACGTTCAGGCTAGGTATGAGGAAATTGTAACTCAACTACCAAGGAGAATTACACGATGAGAAATGTTGAAATTAGATTTTTTTCAATGGTTATGGAGTTCTATTTCAGGAATTGATATTTGCTTTGAAACATTTATTCTAAGAAACGTTACACGGTTGAGGAAATTATTAATTCAAAAAAATCTGCAGGGGAAAAGGTGGTAGAATGAATACGTTAAGGACCTGCGTTGAATTTAATCATAAAACGAAAATAACTTGCTAGTTTAACCACTTAGACCAACAATTTAACTCATATTCATATTGCACTGAACATTGTTTTCGCTAATAAACATCGTTTTACTTAGTTTTTCTTCGAAATAAAAAATATCGAAATTTCGTATGTATAAAAATAGTGCGGGTAAAATGAACACTTCCTGGTGGTAAAATGAACATCGATTCTAAAACCCTTTTGTAACATTTAATTTTCATTTTTTCAACTCCAGCACCGTAAATATAACCAATTAAGATTACGAGAGCCTTTTGAAAAATCTGGTATATCTTTTGGAAAGCTCTTAATTATCAAAATAATAAAAAGAAGAAAAAAAGTTTTGGAATATCAGTTATTTTGAAATTAAATTTTGATATTCAAAGTTTTATCTTGATTATGGTTTGTTTCTTGAACTTCCGCTTCACAATTGCACAACTTTTATGCAAACCAAAAAATTTACTATTCACCCCTACAACATCTTTGTGAAGGTTGCCCTATTTGCCGCTGTAGTTTGAATCAATTTTATGAGGAATTTATTAAGAATTAAAGCTAACGGAAAAATGGTTGAAAATTACATCAGACCCAATTTTCACGGCATCGTTTGATATTTTCGATAGTAATAGCTATTCGCTCGGTCTCAAAACCAAAATATTAGCTCAGGTATTATTTAGAAGCAAACTTGTGGATGGTTAACAGACGCATAACTAGTGTTTTAATCTCAATACAGCCAACTGTTCATTTTACCAGCTTTTCCCCTATCTCTGAAACACCCATCTTTTCTTTCCTGTCATGAGTGGAATAAAATATTCTATCGTGGGATCTGTAACAGTTTTTATTTGTTCGGTATTTTTGTTTATATTCCATAGAATTTTTGGATAATAGCAAAGTTGAAAAGTTGACCCCTAAAATGTATAGGAAAATGTTTGTTTCATATAAACTGTTTTACTGATTTTTGACAAAAAAAAAAAACTTACAACGCTGGGTTAAGAATTTCCCGTAAATATTCAAAAAAAATCTAGGAGAAAATTCCAAGACTTTGCAAGAAGACGAAGACTTTCGAAAATTTCGATGAATTTCCTGAGAAAATTTCGGAAAATTTGCCGAGGAAATTCCCAAGATTTTTCCAAAAAAAATTCTAAAGATTTTCCCGATGAAATTATGAAGAACTTGCTGTGGAAATTCTGAAGAATTTCCCGAGAAAAACGCCTAAAATTTTCCTGAAGAAACACCGGGAATTTCTGAAGAAATTCGAAGAGTTTCTCAAGAAAATTCCGAAGAATTTCCAGAGAAAACTCTGAAGCATTTCCCGAGAATATTTCGAAAAAAAATCTGTGGAAGTTTCGAAGAATTTTCCGAGATAATTTCAAAGACTTCCTTTGAGAAATTCTTTGCAATGTGTTTGGAAAATTCTTCGAAATTTTCTTATAAAATTCTTCGGAGTTTTCTTGGGAAATTCTTCGGAATTAACTTGGGGAATTTATCGAAATTTCCTTAGGAAATTCTTCAGAAATTCGTTGGGAAATTATTAGCACTAAATTAATGATTTTGTGTGTGTTACTTCTACGTGAAGTTAAACGATTTACAATGATATGGAAATGCTAATATCATCTTCCAAACTTAGACGCACATGTTCATGATAGAATTAGAGGCGAAAGTATAGAATTGATAGTTCCGTTAGGATACGGCAGGCATGAAGAATGTTTTTATAGAAGTCGATTTGAAAGTGAGCGGAGGGCAATATTTGTGATGGCACATATCATACGACCTTCCTTCTGCCAAGCTCCCGTATGAAGGGGGAGGGAAAAATATCAGTGTGGAAGCTGATATATCTCCACTGGCTAATTCTATCATGAACATGTGCGTCTAAGTTTGGAAGATGATATTAGCATTTCCATATCATTGTAAATTATTAGCAATTTTCTGAAGATATTTTTCGGTTTATTCTTTTTTTCGGAACTTCCACGAATAATCACTCGAAATTTCCTCGGGAAATTCTTTGAAATTTCTTCAGGTAATGCTTTGTAGTTTCGTCTGGAAAATCTTCGGAATTTCTTCCGAAATTCCTCGGGAAATTATTCCGATTTTCCTTTAGAAAGTCTTCGCAATTTTCTCAGGAGTTCCTTCGGAGTGGAATGATAGTCATTTCATTTCAATTCTTTGAAATTTCAAATTTTTTTGATTTCCCTTGAGAGATTATTTGGAATTTCTTTGGGAAATACTTTAAAATTTTCACGAGAAATTATTCAGATTTTCTTCGGGAAATTCTTGGGAATTTTATTGGGAAATTCTTTGGAATTGCCTCGGAAAATTATTCAAAACATTGGAAAGTCTTCGGAATGTCCTCGAGAAATTCTTTTGAACTTCGCTTAGAAATTCTTTGGAATTTCACGGGAAATTTTTTAGAATTTCCTCTGAAATTTTTTTATAACTTCGAGAAATCGTTAGAATTTCCTCGGAAAATTTTTCGCATTTTCCTCGGAAAATTCATTGGAATTTCCTCGTAAAATTCGTCGGAATTTCCTCGAGAAATTTGGCGAAATTTCCTCGGAAATTTCATCTGAAATTCCCCAGGAAATTATTCGGAATTTCCTCGAAAAATTTCTAGAATTTCCTCGGAAAATTCTTTGAAATTTTCACCACAAATTCTTCGGAATTTCCTCAAAAAAATGTTTGAATTTTCCTCGGAAAATTCTGTGAGGCTTCATCGGATTTTTTCATGGAATTTTCTCGGGAAATTCGTCGGAGGTGGAATATCCTCGGGAAAACAGAAAATTCTTCGGAATTTCCACGGATAATTTTCCTCAGGAAATTATTCGGAATTCCCTCGGAAAGTTCTCAAGAAATTCCTCGAAAAATCGGAATTCTTTGGATTTTCTTGGGAAATTTTTTGAAATTCCCTTTGAAAATTTATTGAGACTTCTTCGGAAAATTGTTTAGAACTTCCTCGAAAAATTCTTCCCAATTTCCTCGTGAAATTTTTCGGAATTTCCTCGGGATTTTATTTTGAAATCCTTTCTGATTTTTTGGAATTCATTGGAATTTTCTTTACGGAATTCGTCTCAATCGACTCGGTAGTTTTTTTTTGGAATTGTCTCGGAAAATTTCTTGGATTTTGTTGTGAAATTCTTTAGAATTTTTTCGGTAACTTCTATGAAATTTCTTTGGGATATTTTTTCGTGATATTTTTTTGGAGATTCGCTCAAATTTTTTTCTGAAATTCGTCCGCAAATTCTGTTAAGATTCCCTGGGATTTTTTATTGGATTAGATCGGGAAATTCTACGGAATTTTCCTGGGGAATTCTTTGGAATCGCCTCGAGAAATTATTCAAAACATTGGAAAGTCTTCGGAATGTCCTCGGGAAAGTCTTTTGAACTTCGTTGGGAAATTCTTTGGAATTTCGTCGGCAAAATTTTTAGATATCTTCGGAAAATTCTTTGGAGCTTCTTTGGAAAATTCTTCAAAATTACCTTCAGATAATTCTTACGCAATTTCTTGCGAAATTCTTTAAAATTTTCTCGGCAATTTTTGGAACTTCCTCGGAAAATTCTTCGGAAATGTCTCGGAAAAGTCTTCGGAATTTTGTCAGGAAATTCTTCGGAATTTCCTCGAGAAATTCTTGGAATTATCTCGGGATTTTCTTGGGAACTTCTCGTTTGAATGAACTTCTTTGGAATTTCCTCGGATAAATCTCAGAAATTTCCTCCAGAAATTCATCAAAATTACCTCCAGAAATTCTTCGAAATTTCCTCAAAAAATTCTATGAATTTTTCTCGGAGAAATCTTACGATTTCCTCGCAAAATTCTTTTGAATTGCATCGGAAAGTTCTTTGGAGTCTCATCGGATATTTTTTTCGGAATATACTTGGGAAATTTTTCGGGAAATTCGGAGTTTCATCGGGAAATTCATCGAAGGTAGAATATCGTTCGGAATTTGATCGCAATTTCCAAGAACATTCTCCGGAATTTGCTCGGATTTTTTTTCAAAAAATTCTCTGGAACTACCTTGTATTTATTTTGCAAAAATTCCTCCTGAAATTCTTCGGAATTTAATAAAAAAAAAATCTTTGATCTTTCATTGGGCATTTTATAAAGATTTCCTCGGGAAATTCTCTGAAATTTTCTCCTGAAATTCTTTTGAGTTTCCTTGAAAATTATTCGGATTTTCCTTTTCCTCCTTAAAATCTACGAATTTTATTCGGGAGGTTCTTTAGAATTTCCTCCAAAAATTCTTTGGAATTTCCTAAGAAACTTCTTCGATGTTTCCTCAGGAAATTCTTTGAAGCTTCCTCGAGAAATTCTTCGGAACTTCCTCTGGAAATTATTTTGATTTTTTTCGGGAAGTTCTTTAAAAAAATTCTGAAAAAAACATCCAGAATTTCCTCCAAATTTCTTTGAACAAAATCATTGAATTTTCCTCTGGAAATTCTATGAGTTTTCTCGAAAAATTCTTTAGAAATCCCGTGGAAAAAAAATTGGAACTTCCTCGAAAAAATCTTTGGAACTTCCTTGGAATATTCTTCGGAAATTCCATGGGGAATTGTTTTGAAATTTTTCGGAATTTCTTTGAGATTTTTTTTTTATTTCCACGGTTTTTTACTTACAGAAATTCCCTTGGGAGATTCTTTGAAATTTCCATGAGAATTTTTTTAGAAATTCCTTGGGAAATTATTTGGATTTTTTTTCGAGAAGTTCTTTAAAATTTTGATATTTTTTTTGATTTTTCATCATCTGGGAATTTCTCGGAATTTCCTCGACAAATTCTAGAAACTTTCGTTGGAATTTCCTCGGAAGATACGTTGGAATTTCCTCGGGAAATTCGTTGGAGTTTCTTCGGAAAATTCGACGAAATTCCCTCGGAAAATTTTTCGGAATTTCGGCGAAAAATTTATCGGAATTTCCTCGGAAAATTCTTCGGAATTCTTTGGGATTATCTCGGAAAATTCGTCGGAATTTCTTCGGGGAATTCGTTGGATTTTCCTTGGGAAATTCTTTGGTATTTCCTCGGATTCTTCCAGAAAATCATCAAAATTTCCTCAAAATTCTTCGGAATATTCTCTGGCAGGAATTTCCTCGGAAAATTCTTCGAAGTTTTCTCCAAAAATTCATCTGAATTTCTTTGGAAAAAATCTTTGTACCTTCCTCGGGAAATTCTTTGAATTTTCTCGAGAAATTCTTTGGGAATCTCAGTGAAATTTTTTTCGGACTTCCTCGAAAACATCTTTAGAACTTTCTTGGAAAATTCTCCGGAACTTCCTCGGGAAGTTTTTCGGAATTTCCCCGGGATTTTTTTTTGATTTCCTTGTATTTTTACTTAATGGAATTCCCTTGAGAAATTGTTTGAAAATTTCATTGAGAAATTATTTGGAAATACCTTGAGAAATTATTTGGATTTTCTTCGGGAAGTTCTTTAAAGTTTTCTGGAAAAAACATTCTGATTTTTTTTTTATTTCCCCGAAAAATTCTTTGGAATTTTCTTGGGAATTTGTCTGAATTTACTCGCTATTTTTTTTCCAAATTTCGTCGGAAAATTTCTCGGGATTTTTTTTTTAGATTTTCTCCAACAAAATTGAAATTTCATCCGGGAAAATAGTTTGTAGTAAAGATTGAAATTGAGAAGACATGAATCACAATAGATCATTCTTATATTTTAGAGACATTTAAATTTCAGAATGTTTTATATTTGGAGTGGAGAACTATTTAGATTCATCAGGATTTGCATCAGGTTGGTAAATTCAAAATAGTAATGTCGATGCAACTAAATGAATAGAAAATAGCTTAATGATAGGAATCTGAATCTATGTTTCTCCATAGCAATGAATATTTATTTTGTAGTTTTATAAATACTGTATCTAACAATGACTAAAACACTAATAAAACAAAGTTATATAAGACCTTAATGTTGAAACTTAACAGACAACCGACAACAACACAGTGAAAATAACAGATCTAACATATAGAAGACAAGTTGTGTTTTAAATTAATTATACAACTCACAATTACAGAAATGACTCAATAAATAATCTACGCATAACGTACATACGAACAATATTGACATATTTAAATTTACATTTTGACTAGACTTTGTCCTATGTGACTGATAGGATGTGACAACTTAATTTTGATTGCCTTGTTGTTTCCTCAGTCGGTTGCTCCGACGAGGTGGTGGCCGATGCTTCCAAATGATTTTTATGCAAAATCCGCAAAATAATTTGTTTTTAAATTGAATGTTTTCTCGGTCATTTCCTTCATTATTTATCGTAAAAAATGTTACGTACTAAAAGAAACAAGTTTTAAGTGAAATTAGATGAGTTTCAGAGTGAAAATGGTTAAAATGTGGTCAATGGTGCTTCAAATCGAGTGGTTTTAATTAGAATCATGTATATATCTAAAATCTGAAACATATGCACAACATGTGATAGATTTAGTTCGGAAAAGGTATTGAAGGGTAACTGCTCCCTTCGTTGGGATTTGATTCCACGAAACCAGTACACTAGACAGGTGCTTTCTCTACTAACCCTAGCAGCACAATTCACATTGATTTGGTTGAAATAACTCATATATGACCAAATTTAGTCGTATATGAGTATAATAGACAGATTTACAACATGTGTGTTGCTCGGGTAAGCTTCCAATCACCCAATCAGCAACCGGTACGATAATGACAGAAAATCGGTGCATTTTTTTATGACTTAATGGCAATCCTGTCCTAGGACCAGTACTGGAATTTCTCATTTTCAATGAGAGATGTCACGCGATGTTTACATATCTGCCCCTTTCAATATCTATAGAAATGCGAAAAATGAATGACATGCTACAAAAATCTCAAAAAATATTCGTCCCGTGACAGGGCATGAAAGTGTGCAATATCTGCTTTATTTTTGTGTTTATTACCACTTTCAACCCGGTGAATTAAAGGAATATGATTAATTTATCGACTAGTCACTATTCTTCGCGTTTATCCATTAAAATAATTTAGAAATTTCAATTTTAAAATAAAGCACAACATCCTTTCATGACTGCCTTTCATGCGAAATTGATCAAAGAACCCACGATTCATTCATTTGGTCGTCTGAAATAGAAAAAGGTGCTTTGCTCTCTGTCTTATGACGATCACGACCTTTTCCAGTACTGCCTAGGACTGACCTAACCACATTCTTGAAAGTTTTCAAGAAGATTATGTTAGCTGATTTCTACAGTTTGGTGTTCATTTGGTCAAAGTAGACTGATTCTTCCGGCATAATCACTTGTCAACTTTCAAAAACCCACCCTGATCATAGCAATCATAAGCAACAGAAAAAATTCCCCAAGATTTTTTTTTGCAAATTTTGAACCATTTCCCCAGCAAATTCTGAAGAATTTCCTGAGGAAATTTGGAAAAAAGTTAAAAAAGGTCAATAGTTTTTTTTTCGATGAAATTTCGAATTATTTTCCCAGGAAATTCTGACAATATTTTCGTGGAAATTCCAAAGAAAATTCTCATGGAAAACTTCAAACAGGAAATTCCGAAGAAATTTCTAATGAAACTCTGAAAAATTTTCCGAATTAGCAGAAGAAATTCCTAAGAATTTCCCAAGAAAAATTTGAAGGATTTTCCGAGAACATTTTGAAGGGTTTCCTAGGAATTACAAAATGTTTCTCTAGAACAATATGAAAAATTTGCTGAGAGTATTCCAAAAGATTTGCCCAGGAAGACTTTCCCGGGAGATTTTGAATAAAATATACCGAGGAAATTCCGATGATTTTTTCGAGGAAATTCCTTCGAATTTCCCGATGATATATATATATCCGAGTATACTGCTGGAAATAAGTATAAAGACAAGCATGATTTTCATACAATTTCATCATGTTTGAGGATCGAAATCTCGATTCGTAGAAAAACAGGTACCAAGTGAAATTTCAGCAAAATCAAATGATTTGGCTAAAATTTCATTAGGCACCTGTTTTCAACTTGAACTTTCGATCTTTAAGTGAATTTTATACATCTCTATTGATTTTGACCTCCGAATCTGGAAATAAAAAGTCATCCCTTTTTTATATTCAGAGGACGTTCGGACCGGTGCACATTTCTTAGGAACAATGGCTTGTCCATAAAGAATAGAATCTTTGGATAAGCTTCTTTAATAATCAATCCTTTAATTCCTTAATTCTTTCATTACGTGATGAACTTATAGCTAATAAAAATCACGATAATAAAGATTTTTTTTTCTTTGTTCAACTTAATTAATTGATTGTTTGATTGCTGAAATCCTTAATTTATTAATTGAATCCCCAATTCCTTTATTCTTTTATTTCTTTATTCTTAATTCCTCATTTTCTAATTTATTAATTTACTAGTGGAACCCGCCCGATCTTGCTCGGGTTTGTATTTTTTGCGTTCAAACTGTCAATGTCAATAGATTAGCTCATTGCAGCGCCGCACTCTAGATCGACTTCAGTGCAAGCATGACTGTTTTCTCCACAACAAACCAGACCATTGCATTTTCATAATTATCCTGCTTTCCAAACAAAATTTTACGCGTTTTCATACATATAAACACTGTTTATCCCAAGGCGAATCGATTAGTGAGGAAATCTTGCAAATCGGTCCATCCGTTCTTGAGTTATATTGCCTCAAAGGAAATGACAACTCATTTTTATATAGATAGATAACGGTTCTAATACTTGAATGAATCCTTATTTCCTTACTTTCTTAATTTCTTTATCCCTCAATTCCTTAATTCATCAATTCCTCATTTCCTTAATTCGTTAAACTTTAATCCTCAATTCCTTAGTTTCTTTATTTCTGAATTACTTGATTCTCGAATTACCTAATTCGTTAAATTCCCAAATTCATAAACCCTTAATCCCTTATTACCTTTTTTTTAAATTCCTTAATCCCTAATGTCTTAATTCCTCAATTACTCAATTCCTGAATCCCTTATTCGCTAATTCCTACTGTGTTTCCCGAATATATCTTTGATCGGACTGAGAATAATCGTACACTTTTGCTCACATGGCTGACACTGGAGACTAAACTCACTTCATGATCCTGTAGGACGGAGTTTCTCTACTTTGTGACCAAATAATCTCGGAATTTGTCTAATCATTCAATAAACCACAGTGTTTAGGCGATTTATGAGGTCGTGACTTGGAATCCATCCGATCCATCCGATCCATCCTGACGTTTTGGAATTTTATTGATTTAACCTAAAGTGACAAATACAATTCAAGGTCACACTATTATAGATTTTTTTTTGAAAAACAGTACACAGATTTATTCTAAGATTAATTTACCGAGTATTGAAAACTTCTTCCCAAATAATATTCAATCTATGTAACATGTTTTTAGTTTCAATTACAATGTATCCAATTTCACCGAACCGCTCCTAAATAACGAACACATATTTTCCAAAAGTGCATCAAGCCGTTTTGCACCGAACCTGCTGCAACAAATGGGACACTTTCATCGCACCGGAAACGGCACAGGATGTGTAAGTTGACTCATCGGCAGTTGTGTCCCCTCGTTCCCGACCCGAATTCAGGTTCTCCAATGCCCAGCTGCCAACCATATCCACCGAGGTTTGTTCTTTTATCACCGGAGGCGCAATATTTTATTACCCACTGTCCTCGTTTCCGGTCCGAGTCTATTTTCCTTCCCCCTGCCTGGTTCGATAGTGGTGGCGACCGTTCCGACCGACACGACCAAACGCAGATAAACTATTTCAGTTTGGCTTTGTCGATTCAGGTACACACGGCTGCCCCAACCGAGATAGCTACTCTTAGACAAACAGTAGTGCAGAATAGAGAGGATGCTGCCAGCTTCGATCTTCCAGGCGGCTCTGCTTTGCGTTGGGATCATTTGTTTGGTCCGGGCAACTGCTGTTGCTGCTGCTACTGGGCTTGTCGGTTTGGTTCAGAGCGGTAGATAACTTTAAAAAGAAAACAATATTGAATAAATTTCTTGCGGTTGGTGTGTTAGAGAGGTCCACGGGTGTGTTTGAGGAAGATAGCCGGTGAAGGGATGTGGGTTTTGGAATTATTTATACGGTCTTGGTTCGAGATAATGTGGCACACCGGATATAAGGGAAGGTTCAGTAGTGCACGTGGTACGTGGATAGAGATTCAATATTCGTATAAATTGCTTTATAAAACATATTTATTGAATCTATGGATACTCATTATTTAGGGGGTTTGAAAACTTTGACCATGGTTCTAAGCTTAGGCTTGATTAAACGCCCATATTTATTACTTTTTACAGTCATATATATAGGCTCTTCTAGCCAAGAAGCTTCTGCGGAAATGGTTACACAGGATTCTGTTTTTAAACGATTTTTTATGCCCGTAATTATGACCGTGTGACTTCAATTTGCCGCCAAAGTCTTTGCAACATGTTTCAAAAAATCCTAAATAATTTAAAGAAAAATCACACGGTAATTAATATGCGATAAACATTTAGGATGAGTGCAAAATTGAGAAAATGTAAATCGTGTAAAACATAATCCAGTGTATTTGATATCAACGATTGACGAACATCCGGAATGATAGGGTGATATTTGTGTCAATAATGTCGGTTTTTTTTTCATGAACTGATTTAATTACAATCCAGCTGTTATGAGGGCTTCAAAATAATATATTTTTTTGACAAAAATGTGTTAAAAATTTATCAATTAAACCGATTTCATTATATAAATATATTATAGTTTTCCGACTAATCCGCACAACATGTTTCGAATAGAAGCTTTTGGATGTGTTCTGTTGAATCGGCTAGTATGGTGGTATTGATTTTCATCCTATTTCCCCAGTTTCGGGAAAATGGGTCGCACAGCAGATTCCATGCTTGCTTTTTATTACATTTGGAAAATATCTTTCAGCGGAATGCTACCTTCCTGCCTGCTGCTATCTGTATGCCACTGAAGTAAAAGGTTAAAGGTCGGGAATAATTGAAATATTTCGAGAACGGCCCTTGAACGTGGGTTTGAAATGGAGTATGCTGGTTATTGTAGTTTGAAAGATGACCCGTGATTTTCCAATCATATATGAAAAATATCACAACAAGGTTTCTAAGCTACAATAACATTGCCTATTAGATTAGATGTTGCTTGAGTTATTATGTAACGCGTGACTTCTCATTTGAGATATGATGCTACGAGTTTGGCCAAACGGCTTTTGACAGCAATTTAACATTCCGAGATTCGTATGGCTCTTGGTGAACGCTGGAATTTGTTCCAGATCAGTGAACTTAAGAGCTACAGTTTATTTAGAAAAGTTGTTCAAAGCAAAGCAATGCCACAATTTTGTACAACATTGTATGTCAATATTCCGGAAAAAAACTAGTTTTTATAAAATGCGCCACTTTATTTTTCGATAATTCTATAATGAGATGCTTGGTACTCAGAACAACTTCGAAGAACAATTTATTTTCTAAAAGGTATAGTTTTTGCGGAAATTTCATCTTTTTTCGTAAATCCGCATTGCAATATATGTCACAGTACTATTACATGGTTGAAAATTAGGTTTAAGTCTAGCAAGCATAAAAATTTATCGGATAATAACTTATAACTGTTTGTCTTGATAATATGTTTATCATTAGAGCGAACATTGTAAAAACAATCATGGAATAGCAACCGCGAGCGGCCAATCATGCTCAAGCTCAGAGCAAAAATTATAAAAACGTTTTGACATTGCAATAGGCTGATAATGCAAACGGCTCTCTACATCTCGATGTTCTATATTTCGATATCTATCCCTATGTGGATGGTTTCCTCGGTCCCTTCAATCTACATACATTTGGGCATTATACATCTCGATAACCTCCCTATCTCGATATCTCTCTATTTAGATGTGTTCTGATCATATTTTGTTTGTTCTGGATTTACTCACCTTATGTCGATATGTTCAAATTTTTAGGCTGCTAGACAATCTTTGGATAATTGGATAATAACAAGCACATCAACAACAAGAAATGACATTTGTTTTGTTGTCGTTTTTCATAGCAACGAGCTTTTTTGGATCTAGTACCCATTTCAGTTTTCCTTCCATTCCTCGATCTCTCCCTAGCTCGATGGTCCCTTCAATATCGAGTTGTGAAGAGACGACTTTAATAAAACGAATAAAAGCTTTAAAAGCTGTGGATTTTTGACGTAGAATTACGTTCTCGGGAAGATAGTTTGAGTCTTTCTGCAGATTCAAATTCGAGATCGTCATGAATATTGGTCAGGACAAGTGGTCTTCGAACCGATTTTTGAGATTTTAGTATCAATCGGTCGACGAACTCTTTGAGATTTTGCCCAACTATTGAACATTATGGATTGAATGCGCTAAACTAGTAAAAATTTGAATTTTGCCAAGCCCTGTTAAGAACCAGTAAACCAACCAATTACGTACGTGCATCACAAGCACAGATATCAAAATCGTGCTACTTACGGGCTGGGCTCCAATCCTCAGTTCAATCAAGACTTCACGGAGAACGGACACGAGGGCCGCAAAGCAGCTGTATCGGTACGATGACGCCGGTAGTAACGGTCCCAGCGGAAAGAGAATCATCGATTGGTCGTCGCCGGCAGCAGCAACATTTAAGTTGTGAAAATAAAATCGGTTTCTTTTTCATTTTATAAGAAGAAAGGCTCATCGAGTGACCATCGGACTGCTAGTAGCAGTCAAGTAAAATTAGTTAAAACACCTCGGAGTCATTGTCCTAGGCTGACCGACTGCTGAAAAAAAGATGAAGGTTGTATTTGCCAATTGGACGTAGGATTACGTAAAGTGTAAGATATTCAATTTTGAAACACCTTTTTTTTGTCTTTCAGCCCAAAGCTGGCTCGTCTCGTAATTTTGAAACTCTGAATATGTTTAGTGACGCTGATCTTAGACTACGTTGCAATGCCGTGGGATCCACATAAAGGGAATGGGACAGTTTTCCTAATTTTTCATTTATTTAGTTTACATCTAAACAGATAACACTGAATCAACAATTTGACGCCACGATACACGGTTCGAGGCCGCATCTCTCCATCCTCGAATGCGCCCCACGCTCGCCAAGTCTTTTTGCATCTGGTCTGCCATCTCGCTCGCTGCGTTCCACGCCGTCTCGTACCTGCCGGATCGGAAGCGAACACCATCTTTGCAGGGTTGCTTTCCGGCATTCTTGCAACATGCCCTGCCCATCGTACCTTTCCGGCTTTAGCTACCTTCTGGATACTGGGTTCGCCGTAGAGCTGGGCGAGCTCGTGGTTCATTCTTCGCCGCCACACACCGTTAAAGATGGTCCTAAGCAACCGTCTCTCGAATACTCCGAGTGCTTGCAAGTCCTCCTCGAGTATTGTCCAAGTTTCATGCCCGGAGAGGACTACCGGTACTATTAACCTTGTACATGACACATTTGGTGCGGTGGTGAATTTTTTTTAACCGCAGTTTCTGCTGGAGCCCATAGTAGGCCCGACTTCCACAGATGATGCGCCTTCCTATTTCACGACTAACATTGTTATCAGCCGTTAGCAAGGATCCAAGGTAGACGAATTCCTCGACCACCTCGAAGGTATCCCCGTCTATCGTAACACTGCTTCCCAGGCGGGCCCTGTCGCGCTCGGTTCCGCCCACTTCCGCCCCATGTACTTTGTATTCGATGCATTCACCACCAGTCCAACTTTTGTTGCTTCACGTTTCAGGCGGGTGTACAGTTCTGCCACCTTTGCAAATGTTCGGCCGACTATGTCCATGTAATCCGCGAAACAAATAAGGGTCCGTACACATATTACGTAAGCACTTATGGGGAGAGGGGGAGTCGGTCAATATCTTACGCTCCATATAAATAAAAATTCATTTGTATGAAAAAACCCAGATTAATCCACCTAGCGGTGATGATACCTTTCTCGTGCGGTAAAAAAATAGTATTTTGGAAACCCATAGGTTCAGGGTAAGTGCATTAAAAGTGAGCTAGATTTTTTTACGCGCTTTTTTACGAGTAAAAGTATTTTGGCCATAACTACCAAGCCCATTGTCCGATCCGTCCAATTTTCAATAGGAAATAATGGGGCAGAATACTGCGTCGAATGCAGCCTGTTGTAAGGGAATCCGTTTAGGGTAAGTACATTAAAAATGAGCTAAACTTTTTTACGCGCTTTTTTATGAGAAAAAGTATTTTGGCCATAACTACCAAGCCCATTGTCCGATCCGTCCAATTTTCAATAGGGAACAATGGGGCAGAATACTGCGTCGAATGCAGCCTGTTGTGAGGGAATCCGTTTAGGGTAAGTGCATTAAAAGTGAGCTAGACTTTTTTACGCGCTTTTTTATGAGAAAAAGTATTTTGGCCATAACTTTAAAGCCCATAGTTCGATCCGGCCAATTTTAAATAGGAAACAATGGGGCAGTATACTGCATCGAACGCAACCTGTTGCGAGTAAATTGGTCGAGGGTAAGTGCAAAAAAAGTGAGCTAAACTTTTTGCTCTTTTGGTGCACACACACACACACACACACACACACACACACACACACACACACACACACACACACACACACACACACACACACACACACACACACACACACACACACACACACACACACACACACACACACACACACACACACACACACACACACACACACACACACACACACACACACACACACACACACAGACATCACCTCAATTCGTCGAGCTGAGTTGATTGGTAAATAACACTATGGGTCTCCGGGCCTCCTATAAAAAGTTCATTTTTGGAGCGAACATATAGCCTTTACGTATACTTAGTATACGAGAAAGGCAAAACCTTACATGGGGGGAAGTGGGGTCGAAAAACCCAGAAAAATTGCTTACGTAATAAGTGTACGACCCCTAAATTGAATGGGTCTGTCGAAAATCGTACCCCGGCTGTTACACCCGGCTCTCCGCATGACACCTTCTAGCGCAATGTTGAACAACAGGCACGAAAGTTCATCACCTTGTCTTAGTCCCGGCGCGATTCGAACGAACTGGGGTGTTCGCCTGAAATCTTCACATACTTTTGCACACCATCCACCGTTGCTTTGATCAGTCTGGTAAGCTTTCCAGGGAAGCTGTTCTCGTCCATTATTTTCCATAGCTCTACGCGGTCTTTACTGTCGTATGCCGCCTTGAAATCAACGAACAGATGGTGCGTTGGGACCTGGTATTCACGGCATTTTTGAAGGATTTGCCTTACAGTAAAGATCGAGCGGCCGTCAACGAAGCCGGCTTGAAAACTTCCCACGAACTCATTCACTAATGGTGACAGACGACGGAAGATGATCTGGGATATCACTTTGTAGGCGGCATTAAGGATGGTGATCGCTCGAAAGTTCTCACACTCCAGTTTGTCGCCTTTCTTGTAGATGGGGCATATAACCCCTTTCTTCCACTCCTCCGGTAGCTGTTCGGTTTCCCAGATTCTGACTATCAGTTTGTGCAGGCAAGTGGCCAGCTTTTCCGGGGCCATCTTGATGAGCTCAGCTCCGATACCATCCTTACCAGCTGCTTTAGCTGTTGAATGGCATCCTTAACTTCCCTCAAGGTGGGGGCTGGTTGGCTTCCATCGTCCGCTGAACTGACGTAGTCATCTCCTCCGCTGCCTTGACTTTCACTGCCTGTACTCTCAGCGCCATTCAGATGTTCCTCGTAGTGCTGCTTCCACCTTTCGATCACCACACGTTCGTACGTCAAGATGCTCCCATCCTTATCCCGCCACATTTCGGCTCGCGGCACGAAGCCTTTGCGGGATGCGTTGAGCTTCTGATAGAACTTGCGTGTTTCTTGAGAACGGTACAGCTGTTCCATCTCCTCGCACTCCGCTTCTTCCAGGCGGCGTTTTATCTTCTGAAAAAGGCGGAACTGCTGTCTTCGCTTACGTCTATAACGTTCCACGTTCTGCCGGGTACCCTGCTGCAGTGCGACCGCCCGCGCTGCGTCCTTCTCCACCACAATCTGTCTGCACTCTTCGTCGAACCAATCGTTTCGTCGACTTCGTTCCACATACCCGACATTGTTCTCCGCTGCGTCGTTAATGGCTTCTTTAACTGTATTCCAGCAGTCCTCAAGAGGGGCCCCATCGAACTCACCCTCTTCCGACAACGCTGCCTCGAAATGCCGCGCGTATGCAGTGGCGACATCAGGTTGCTTCAGTCGCTCTAGGTCGTACCGCGGCGGTCGTCGGTACCGAACATTGTTGATGACGGATAGTTTTGGGCGCAGTTTAACCATCACCAGATAGTGGTCAGAGTCGATGTTAGCGCCACGATATGTCCTGACGTCGATAATGTCGGAGAAGTGCCGTCCATCAATCAGAACGTGGTCGATTTGTGATTCTGTCTACAGTGGTGATCTCCAGGTGTACCGATACGGGAGGCTGTGTTGGAAGTAGGTGCTGCGAATGGCCATATTCTTGGAGGCAACGAAATCAATTAGTCGTAGGCCGTTTTCGTTCGTCAGGCGGTGAGCGTTGAACTTCCCAATAGTCGGTCTAAACTCCTCCTCTTGGCCAACCTGAGCGTTCAAATCTCCTATGATGATTCACGTACTCACGTTCCAGCTGCGCGTAGAATGCGTCCCTATCATCATCAGTGCTTCCGGAGTGTGGGCTACCCGACCAGTTAGTCATAACAAGATTTTATCATAATTATATCAATTTGTGTTACAAATAACAAAACTTGCAATAATTTTGTTATAAATTCTCTGTCAAAGATGGAGGAAAGAAAATTTCATGATCGTCATAACATGATTATAACATAATGTGTTATGTTTATTTTTACCGAAAAAAATTGCCTACATTTTTGGTAGATAGGAATTGAAAAAAAAAACGTATAACTTGAACCTACATTCAAAGTTGAAGCAACTGGACAAAGTTAATTGCCTATATTAAGGATAATCATAATCTTTTCAATAACATAATTTGTTATAGTATAAGTATTGATAACATATTTAGTAATATTTTTGTTAAAACTAGAAGAGATTTTGTTACAATTTTTGTTATTTTAACTACTAATGGTACAAGTTTTATAACAACCGCTGTTATAAAAAACTGCTGTAACAGAATAACAAGTTCTGATATAAATCTGTTACTATCTACTGGTCGGGTATGGACGTTGATTATGCTGAAGTTGAAGAACCGGCCTTTGATCCTCAACCTGCACATTGTCTCGTTGATCGGCCACTACTCGATTACGCGCCTTTGCATATCGCCCATCACTGTTCCCAGCTGTTCCCAGCTCGTGTGTGTTGCCGCAGCTCTGGTAGACAATATGATTACTTCTAAACGTTCGCACCATTGTTCCCTTCCAACAAACCTCTTGCAGCGCTACGATGCCGAATCTACGGTCCTTGAGCACATCGGCGAGTATGCGTTAAGAGATTTGCAGTTCCACGAACCGAGTTTCCAATCGCTAGTCCCTTTTCGTCGCAGTGGTCTTCGCCGATGGTTCCGGTCCGTACTCTCTTATTGATTGTTCGTTGCGTGAGTTTGTTTTGGCTGGCTTGCAGGGCCTGACACCAAACCCCCTAAATTTCCGGAGGACCATTCCTCCTTATTTCCGGTGGACCATGGCGCACAGTTTCACTTAGAGTCCCTCGCTGGCACTCGAACGATGATCAGCCGCTGTAGTGAGCCGATCCTGACATGGAGAACAGACGCTCAGTAAGATTTGCACCACAGGAGAGGAGCAAATCCACCTTTCTCTGACAGCATACGACCATAGCTCTCTCCGGAATTACCCGATCTTCTCTAAGGTTACTCGTATCCCGGCCAGCGCCACGAGGAGGTAGGGATAGGAGTTGCTGGGTAAGAGGCTAAGGACAGCAAGATGGGGTCTATTTTATTCCTTCAGGTACGTGAAGTACCAATGGTACGCTTTACCCAGCATTTGCTAACAAAAGTTCCTCAAGTAAAAGCCTTAAAAATTTTTGGATGAAATTCTGTATACATCCCTTCAGAGATTTCTTCGGAAATTCCTTTAGTACAACCATGCCAAATTCCTTCATGAAATTTGAAATAGTTTGCGTAGAAATCTTAAAAGAATTTCCAAGTAATTTTCTGAAAATATTCTCGAAGGAAATCCTTAGCGAATTTCCTAAGCCAAATTATGAAAACAATTTTTGAATATATTCCTGAATATGAATACAGGCCGGACTCGATTATCCGGAGTGTTAAAAATAAATTTTACTCGGGTAATCGAACCTTCCGGATAATCGAGCCATTTTTTGTTGTCGCTGAAAATTTAACTTTTGCTCAAATAATCTTTATTCTAGTTATATAAAATCTAATAAAATATCTCGTTGGTCCGTTCATGGGTTCTAGCTACCGTTAGAGGTCAGCGCCGATCCGAAAATCGTCAGCGGCGGCGTTTGTCATAATTTTGGTCGGCGAAGGCTTGGCGATTTATTTATTATGTTCGTAACGTAAAGTTTTTTTTTCAGGATATTTTTAAGACATTAACGGGGGAATCTTTTTATTTCGCCAGAAAAATCTAATGAACTGCCCCAGGATTTTGTTCCAAGTTTTTCGAATTTTCAACAGGAAATGCTTTAAAGTTTTTACTGGAATTTATTTGAAATTTTCATGGGAAATTGTTCAGAAGTTTGCCTATGCCACCGGGCATGCATGCTTCGTTTTTTTTCCGGAGTAGCCACTAAACAGAATTTCCTTGTGATTTTTCTAAGTTTCACAAAAACTGTTTCTAACGGAATTTTTGGATTTTTTTTTTGATTTTTTTTCTTAACAGGAAGGGCAATTTGGCCGAAATTGTTATTCGGATTATATGGCGAAAAATTTCGACCCGTTCGGCTAAACGCCAGTTTTGAACAAATGAGCTGTCGGAGTAAACGTGAGTTCAGTGCGTGATCTATCTTGTTTCGGACAGCAGAACGATCGCGTGGTCGGACGAATTATTGTGTTCTGCATTGCGCGGCCGGTAATAAAATTAATCAGTTCAGTTCGTGATCTCTCTTGTTTCGGACCGCAGAACGATCGCGTGGTCGGACGAATTATTGTGTTCTGCATTGCGCGGCCGGTAATAAAATTAATCAGTTCAGTGCGTGATCTCTCTTGTTTCGAAGCGGGCTTGGTAGTGATTACCATTTCCATTACTATTCCTATACCTTCAACTTGAGTATTCTAACAGTAATCTGCTAGAATTGGAAATGAACTATAGAGCTCGTTTCCTACATCCAATTAGAAATTCCATCAGTACCTTCTCCTATCTATCACATTGGCAGCTCGTTAACCAAGACGGACCTCTGCCTCTCCAACCTAACCCAGAAATTCCAACAAATTCCGCATGAACTCGTGGCAAGTGCAGAGGTATATTCGGCTTGCAGTGGGCGAGTGATTGCATCATCATTTCCTCCCCTTCCCTACATTGACTTGCATTCTGACGTGGCAGGCGCCAGTATGACCTAACAAATGAGATCACCAGTACTTGTACATTGAAGATGTGTGCTAGTCCCAATCAAACATCTGTTGGTTCCCTGTGCAAGAACAGCTGATCTGGTCATAATGGAGTAGCAACTACGAGCAGCCAATCAAGCTCAAGCTCAAGCTCAAGCTCAATGAGCTGTCGGAGTAAACGTCTTTTTTGGCCAAATTATCAGATCTTCACCCGTACGTCGCTTTCAGCCAAATGACATTTTTGACCAAACCGTTTTCGACTTTATGTCACCTCGTCCGACCAAGCAACATTTTCGGTCAAACGATTTTTTTCGGCAGCTCGGGCAAACAACACTTTCGGCCAAATGGCCCTTTTATGCCAAACGACCATCTAGGTCTTTTTGGCTAAATGACCTATTCGATTAGACGACTTTTCAGCCAAATGACCTGTTCGGCCGAACGACATTATCGGCCATATGTCTATTTCGGCCAAATGCCAGTCGAGTTTCAGATTAATGACATATTCGGCCAAACAACAAACGGCCCTTCCCCGTCAAAACATTTGATTTCAACGTGAAATTCTGTGGATTTCAACAGGAAATCCTTGGAAATTTCCGCAGGTAATTCTTTGAGATTCCCAAAGGAAATTCTTTATAATTTACCCGGGAAATTTCTGGAATTTGCACCTGGTGGGCTTCGTGGCCGTGTGGTTAGTGGTGTCAGTCGCTTAAGCGTATTTGCAAGCCATAGAGTGTGAGTTTGATTTCCGCCATAGTAAGGAGAAAACATTTCGTGAAGCGGAAAACGCTCCGCTGGTTCACTGGGTGCTGTGTGAATGCCCTGTCCGTTGTCTAATGCTAAGTGTAAGTATTCAGTCTGTGCGACCTCTGGTCAAAGACGGTGATCCTGTCTTCCTTTCTTTTAAATTCTACGAAAAGATTTTCCAAATTTTTAAGGAAATTTACTAAGAATTTCAATGGTAGTATTTTCGAGATATCAAAACAAATTCTTCAGAATTTTCAAAGAAAGTTCTTAGTTTTACGAAAAGCTTTTTTTCAACGAAAAATTGTATGGAATTAAAAAAATAGCTTTTTTTCACGAGAAATCCTCTGGAGTTTCAACGGGATTGCCATAAACTGTCGGCGGCGACAGCGCACACCTCTAACCACCGTGTGGAGGATAAAAAAAGAAAACTTTTCAATTTTATCGTTATGCACAAGATTTTTCAGATGCACTTGATGTTGTGGCTTATACATGTCGTAGCCTTCCGAAAATTCCGGAACGTCCATGAAATAAAACAAAAAACAATGAATTTCATCGCATAGCATCATTTGACATTCTAACATCGGAAGTTATTTCATTTGATTTATTCAAATTAAGGCCTCTGCAATTCATAAAATTCATCTACATTCAGGTCGGTCTGTAGTTGCACGTCGCCAACTTTGTAGTCCACGGAGGGACCTCAAATCGATCCACTTTGCTCTCTGCGCAGCACCTCGCCTTCTTGTCCCCTGCGGATCCTTATCATGAATCATTTTCACCGGGTTATTGCCCGACATTCTGAGCATGACATTGTGTATGGATCACCTTGGCCACCGAGTGATTCTTTTGAAAATGAAAATATTCATTTCATCATTAGGTAAGATCCATTAATTACGTAATGCAAAAATGGCCATTTTCAATCCCCTCTCCCGCCTATGTCATACTTTTTATATGAGGGATCTAAAAAAATTGTATGAGGTTAAAAGAATAGAATAGGTTAAAAGTGAATAGTGGAAGTAAATGGAAGAATAATAGTCTTTTTACCTTGTAGCATTTCCCCTAAGACGCTCTAAAATAATTAATCATTGTATGGATTGTCACACTTCAGGCAACCCCCTCCCCCCTCTATGCGTTACGTAATTTACGGATGTTCCCTGAACACAAGGATTTTGCAGCGCCATTTGTTGTTACTATGAACATGGAACTGGTGTTTTAAACCAACAGAAAAGGAAGAAACCAGTTTTTCCGCAGGAAGTCACCAATCAATTTCTGCAAGAATTTCTAAAGCTGTTTCCGATGGAATTCATGAAGGGATTTTCCACAGGTTGTTTTTGAATAATTGACTTGACTTACGACAAAATTTCCAAACGAGTTTCTGCATAATTTTCCAGGGGAGCTTTTGTAAGAATTTCCACAGATGGTCTAGGAAGAATTTCCGTAGACAATTTTGGAGCGACTTCTGCAGCAGATCCAAGAGCAGTTGGATTTTTGCAAACATTTCTAGGAAAATTTCCGAAAGAAATCCCAGAGGACTAACCGCAAGAATTTCTGGGATGAATCTGCGCACGAGTACGAGTGATGGAGTTTTGGGAGGAATTTTTGTAGACATCTGGAAGAGTTGTAAAACTATCTGCGGTTTTCTTAGTCGTATTTTCAATTCAAGGATGTTATCGATCATTTAGTAATCTGCTTTCGTCATTTAATAGTTTGTCAATAACTCATTCCAGAAGCCAAATTTCAAAATGTGTTGAATGGTGGACTTCTAGTGCAAAGGTTTATCTACAACTCTGCCTAACAGTTCGTTGTTTGAATTTCACAAATAACGGAACTATAGCGCTAGTAGCAGTAACTTAGACTAAATTATTGCATATTTTGTTATCATTTAGTATAAGTATAGAAACTAGCACCGTAACTCCTTTAATAGTGGAATTCGAACATCGACCTGTTAAGGAGAGTTGTAGAAAAACCTTTGCACTAGAAGTCCACCATACAATACATTTTGAAATTAGCCCTCTGGAATGAGTTATTTGCAAATTACTAAACGATCGAACGCAGATTACTAAATGATCGATAACATCCTTGGTTCAATTTGATACAAACATATGTAAAGTTGCAGTTCAAAATCATATTTGTAATCAGTAATGATCTAAAAAACGAACTTGAATAGATGACTATCTGTAAATGATGGTAAATTTTTGTTTACGTGCAAGTGCTTAGAATTTAGCACTTGCACGTAAATTTGGCGGGAAATGGATTTCATGTCGCGCGGAAATGATTTTAGTCGGCACGGATCTGGCGCGGAAAATATTTCAGGATCTCCGTAACAAGCCTCTATATAGGAATAAAAGTAGAAATTCCGAATTAGTGGAGTTATGCACATACGGGATTCCGCATTAGTGAAGTTAACTTGTCTAATTGTGGTTAGTTAAACATATTGGATAAACATTTATTCAGCCTCATGTCGGTATTGTAAATCTTCCCATGGTTCGCCTCATGTTGTACATACGTCGTACATACATTGACATTGATGCGCGATAGACGCCCCCGAACGCCACAGTCGAGGTGCAAAACAAATTTTCGCTTTATTGCTACCCAGTGGGCATTTTAATTTCACGCAACACCGACGACAGCAGCGGTAGCATCACCCGGCGGATTGGAATTGGTTCACCCGTGTACCGTACCGTGCTGGATCGCGTTGTGCGGTCCCCATCATCCGGTTCGTGGAGTAACGCTCATGTTATCACAGCTATCAGACTCGCTGACCGTTCGGTGTATTGCGTTGTTTGGTTGGCCGGTAGGTACACGGACGAATCGTTCAGGCTCAGTTTCGATGAGCTTCATGCCGAAATCCCGACGACATAACCTTTCAACCACATGCCTGTTTGTGGCGGTGCGAAGTGTTAAAGTGTTTTAGCAAAATTTTAGGGGTGATTGAAAAACTATGCTCTTGCCAAATAATAGTATGTTTATCGTTCGACTATGAAAGCGTATTATGCTACTTACATTTTGTAAATATATTTTCTCGGTAATACAAAAACTCATCGTGCTTCTTTTAAATATTTTTTGGGATGCGGTTTTATCTCATTTTGTCATTCAATGGTCATTGTTGTACAACACTAATTTGGAACTCGAGTAGTATCATCAGTTTTGTCTTTTTATATTTTAAAGAAATATTGAGAGTTCATTCCTCTGTCGTCTTAGTCAACAACGATTCCCCTGTTGAAAGACTGTGTACACTTTTCATCCTTCATATCGGACAGTCACTCACAGGTCAACCGCTCGGCATTATTTATACAATTAATCTAGTCTGATTCCGATACGCTTTTGGCGGTGTTGGATTGGTTCGGTTCGAGCACTCCCGTTCCTAAAACCACCGTCACAGTTATAAAGCAAGGACCCCTACAAGGCTCACACGCGATAGCATACATTTTTCAGCGGATGTAGGTATCGATGTTTTTCGCAAGTCCGGTAAAAAGTTTCCACAGCAAGAGCAAATTTAACCGTTGAGGGTACCGAGAAATGCGATTAACACACCCAGTAATCGACTATCGCTGAACCGCGCGCGTGTGGGCCGGAATGTCACCTAGAGCGGGTGCTTGTTGATGATGGCTATCGTTTGTCGTTCCTGCGCTGGCAGTGGTAGGTGATAGGTCCATACGTAATTTGATTGCGGCCAGGAGTGGATGATACTTTATCGTGTCCATCAGATATGCGGGATGAGATTTTGCGGTTGGTTAGAATTTGAAATTAGTGTGCTTGACAATAATATGCCCTGCCAACATAGATTAAAGGAATAATCTCATAATGTGCAGTATGATTGGAGTGTTGGTTGAACTTGGATGTGAACAAGATTGATATAACGGTTAGAATATTACTTCATGCGGCAACATTTAGTTTTTTTGTATCTTAATTTCTATTTTAAGGGTTCTATAATGGCTTGTACTTCACTCGACTTGAAGAAATCCATAAAAAACACTGTGGAATATCATATAATAAATATTTTTGTGTACCTTGACCGCCTCTAATTATCCGTGATTCCTTATTGTGCACGTTTATAAAATTAGTACATCTGGAGCAAGTTCCTTAAATTTTTTAGAGGAATTCTGGATGGAAATTGAAAAGGAAGTTCAAAACGGAATATCAAGAGGAATTTTTTGAAGAATGGGGAGGAACTTCCGAATCAAATCATTCATTGTTTCAGAGTCAAGTCATCATTCAAACGGTTAGATTCTCCCTTAAATAACAGTTTTAATTACACGTGAAAAAATCCATTGTTGTTTATTATTAATATTTCTAATACTCTTAGGAGTTTTCACGGGAAACTGCCTAGAAATTTCACAATTCTCTAAAATTAGCACTTATTTTCAAGGATGTTAACGATCATTCAAAAATTTGCGTTCGATCATTTAGTAGTTTGTCAATAACACATTCCAGAAGATGAATTTCAAACTATGTTGTATGGTGGAATTCTAGTGCGAAGGTTTTTCTACAACTTTGCCTAATGGTTCGTTATTAGAATTCAACTAATAACGGAGTTAGAGCGCTAGTTGCAATAACTTAAATCAATAACTTAAACTAAATGATTTTGTTATCATTTAGTCTAAGTTACTAAAACTATAGCTATAACTCCGTTACTAGTGGAATTCACTAGTGGAGTTGTAGAAAAACCTTCGCACTAGAAGTCCACCATACAACATATTTTGAAATTCAGCCTCTGGAATGTGTTATTGACAAACTACTAAATGATCGAACGCAAATTACTGAATGATCGTTAACATCCTTGCTTATTTTTCAGAGCTGCCTCGAGAATTTGTTCAAAATGTGAATTTCAATGGAAAATTGTTCGGAATTACCAATGGAAATTCAGTGCAATTTGCTTTGTATTTTCTTTTATTTTCACGGAAAACTGTATTTTAATTGAATTTTTTTCGTAGCTTTAAAGAAAACTCTTTGTATTGTTCATAAGAAACGCTGCAGAAATTCCATGAAACAGACGTAGGGCCGTTTGGCCGAAAGCCATTTAGCCAAATAACACGTAAAGCCGAAGGTCATCTCGCGGAATTGCATTTGGCCGTAATCAACGTTTGTGCATTGAAAACGGTTTGGCCGAAAATTTTATTCGGATAAAGCGACAAACGGCCTGATAACTTCTGGTAATTTTCCCGAAAAAGCCGTTAGCACTAGAAGGACGTTTGGCCAAAGGCCGAAAGTGTAATTTTTGCCTTTCTCGTACAACTAAGTTGTACCGAAAGGCTATCATTTCACTCCAAAATCGAACTTTTGATAGAAGTCCCGGAGACCCATAGTGTTATATACCATTCGACTCAGCTCGATGAGCTGAACAAATGTCTGTCTGTCCATGTGTGCGTGTGTGTGTGTGTATGTGTGTGCGTGTGTGTGCACAAAATGCCATAAAAACATTAGCCAAATTTTCACATATAAACTCTTAACCGATTTTCTTGCAACAAGTTGCATCCGACAGAAACTAAAACGCTGTTGATCACTATTGAATTTCATAATAATTGCAAATTGCAAAAAATAGATAATATTAAAATAGTGATGAGACATAGTCACATAGAACAATAATGTGTTATGAAAAATGGCTTGCATCTATGAATATTTTATCCGTGGCTTCCCATTAAGAGTTTCATCGTACTATAAAGATGCTCGTGTTGCACGCATTTAGGCGTAAGTATGCTCTTCGTTCAGTTTCATAGTACTATGAAATTGTCCGAAAGTCAAAATTCGAACATAGGAGATTCGAGAAACTTTTGGCAGCGCCATCTGTCGTCTACTAGTGTAAATTTTCTATCATAACATTAGACGGTGTAACTGTTTTGCCTTTCTTGTACATCATCGAGGTGTAAGCGTAAAGGCTACATTTATTACCTTTTGCGCGAGAAAGGCGCCATCACCGCTAGGTGGATTAATCTGGGTTTTTTATTTTTTATTATGGCATTTCGATGCAATCGTACAATCTTGACGTAGGTGTTGGAAGCCCTTTAGCAATGTACAGCCCTTTTCCGAGATTCCTAGAATAGTAAATACATTAATTTTACTGCTGAATTCTTGCCTAAATACAATATTTGCTAACAGATCGTTTCGAAACAAAGTCGATCTTACTTGTCATAAGATGGTTTAGCACTATTCCATTTAATTCCACAACTTGATTATAAAAAGTTGCAAGTACCCACAAGTAGGCTCTGCCAAAGCGACCGTGTGCTGCTCAAAGCGCACAAGCCCAAGTACTGGTGTTAGGTGGGACGCTAAACAGACCTGACACGACGGCCCTCCGACGAGACAGGAGGATTGCGCTGGCCCAATAAGCCGCCTTTAAAAACAACAATTACGAACGACATAGAAGATAATACGATTCGATACAATCTACGACCTAGGCGAGCATCACGATTGGAAGCTTGGAACATGGAATTGCAAGTCGCTCGGTTTCGCAGGTTGCGACAGGATGATCTACGATGAATTACATCCCCGCAACTTCGACGTCGTGACGCTGCAGGAGATTTGCTGGACAGGACAGAAAGTGTGGAAAAGTGGGCAGCGAGCGGCTACCTTCCTATCAAAGCTGTGGCACCACCAACGAGCGGGGAACCGGCTTCATAGTGCTGAGCAAGATGCGCCAACGTGTGATTGGGTGGCAGCCAATCAACGCAAGGATGTGCAAGCTGAGGATAAAAGACCATTTCTTCAACTATAACATCTTTAACGTGCACTGCCCACACGAAGGGAGACCAGACGACGAGAAAGAAGCGTTCTACGCACAACTGGAGCAGACATACGATAGATGCCTAGTGCGGGACGTCAAAATCATCATCGGCGACATGAACGAATAGGTAGGAAGGGAGGAGATGTGTAGACCGATCATCAGGTATCAGGTATCAGAACGTCGGCTCAGGAGGCACGTTCCCCTCAATTTGGGAGATTTGTGCCATCGCCTTCACTGGCCTTTCTCATCATTTACCTGACGGAAAAGGAAGTGAAAAGGGGAAAGGAAGAGGAAGTGAAGTTGGGAAGGAGAATGGAACCATTTATAGGAAAGTCAATTATGTAGACTCACACGCATTCAGCTAGGGACTAAAGAGAGGTGTCACAAAAACACAGAGGACGTAACAATGGACGAAGGTAAAGAACGAAACACAGAGTACACTGTGAAAAACGCATAATGCGAATCCATATAGGTAACATACACAAAGTACATTGTAAAAAAACGCATAATGCGAACCCATATAGGTGAAAATTTGTTGAAAACTAAGTAAAACACATATCCATAACCCCACTCTTATTTAACCTCACGTTGAGATTGAACAAGAGTAGCCGAAGCCGAACGTCAAGGACGAGACACAGAGTACACTGTGAAAAACGCATAATGCGAATCCATATAGGTAACATACATAAAGTTCATTGAAAAAAACGCATAATGCGAATCCATATAGGTGACAATTTGTTGAAAACTAAGTAAAACACATATCCATAACCCCACTCTTATTTAACCTCACGTTGAGATTGAACAAGAGTAGCCGAACCCGAACGTCAAGAACGAAACACAGAGTACACTGTGAAAAACGCATCATGCGAATCCATAAAGGTAACATACACAAAGTACATTGTAAAAAAAACGCATAATGCGAATCCATATAGGTGAAAATTTGCTGAAAAACTAAGTTAAAAACATATTCATAACCCCACCCTTATTCAACCTCAAGTTGAGATTAAACAAGAGTAGCTGAAGCCGAACGTCAAAGACGAAACACAGAGTACACTGTGAAAAGCGCATAATGCGAATCCATATAGGTGACAAACACAAAGTACATTGTAAAAAAATGCATAATGCGAACCCATATAGGTGGAAGTTTGTTGAAAAACTAAGTAAAACACATATTCATAATCCCACACTCACGTTGAGATTGAACAAGAGTAGCCAAAGCCGAACGTCAAAGACGAGACACAGAGTACACTGTGAAAACCGCATAATGCGAATCCATATAGGTGACAATTTGTTGAAAACTAATTAAAACACATATTCATAACCCCACTCTTATTTAACCTCACGATGAGGTTGAATAAGAGTAGCCGATTATCTCGGAGAAGTAAAAAGTCAACTACGCCATAGCTCCGGTTAGCGCAGCGAGGGCTAAAATACTGTGAAGGGGGCCCTGGTGCTTCACAGGCTCCGTTTGCGGATAGGTTCTTATTAGACCCCCCTAAACATTCATTCGTAGGCACGGTAAGCATAAAGCCGCATCACACCGAGAATTAGGGGTCACCTGTATGGTGGACTTTTACCACTGGAACAGGCAATCCGTAATGTTATTCTTAGCCAGATAACCAGCTGCCGACACCACACGGCTATCTGGGCTGTTCGTGGAGAGAAGTTGACACTGACTTTACGTCAACTCTCAATGTGGCCGAACAGCCTAAAAGCTGAGGATAAAAGACCATTTCTTCAACTAAAAAAAATCATCGTTTTTATAAATGTGAGGCTATTTTTTACGAAATATTGTATTTTAATGCTTCGGAACATCCATAAATTACGTTACATTTTTAGTAGTAACATTTTAGGAGTAATGTTTTAAAGATGACATCGTACATAATTATGCATGTTACGGCGATTGGGGATGGTTGACAGATCACTACATTTCACGTAACGTATTTTATGGATTTCTCTTATAGATTTTATGGGAATGAAAAGCTTCCTCTTGTATTCGACATATTCTCGGCCAAACATAAAGATACTTTTTCTGAAAATATAGAAATTGTTCTTCAGGAAACTAAAGGATGGCTTCTAGAAGGCCCCTGAAATTGCTACTATATTTCATTTCTTATGAACTTTATTTGAAAAACCTTCAAATTCTAGAATTTCTCCTAGATTTGTTTCAGATACTCTTCTAGGAGTCCTTTTGAGAGTTTCTCCAGGAAATACATCAAGAATTTACCTAAAATGTCCTTCTGGGACTCAAATCAGGAACTTGTTACCGTATGTGGTAACAACGTAGGAATCGACACACTTGCATATAGTTCATAGAAAACAATATTGATCATTTTGCCGGTTTTTTATAAGAGTGTACCCAGCGTCCTATCCCCTTCCCTGATTTTCGCTCAAACGAGCGAAAAGGCAACGTAATATCCGAAGCCGAATGAACGAAGATGGTGAGACGAAAAGGAGATTGTCGATTGAGAGGGGAGTCGTTTAGAGACAGCCGTGGACGAAGGATCGTAAGCGGATTAGTAAAGAGAAACCCACGCGGAAAGTTAAAAACGACCGAATACATTTTAAAGTCGACAAGTAGACAGTTTTCCGTGGCCGTTCTTCCATGGTAGCAGTACTCTTTTCAAGAGTTTCCCATTTTCCGAGCGACCCAAGAAAAGTGCCCACCAAGCGGTGTGGAAGTTCACCGGAAATTCATCACTCTTGCTCGCCATCTCGTGACCAGAACTCTACAGCCTGGCTGGCTGCCACCACGGCGGAGCCCCGACGAATACCCAGCTGTCGGTCAGTTGTCCAACGCAGCAGCCTCGCCAGCTTCCAGTTCGTGTATCTGGGAAGAAGTGACGACGGATTAGACCACCTTCCTTGTGTACAACACCGGCAATCTAGCGAACTATCCTCCACCCCGAAGCCGAGAAAAAGCCTCACCGGTCTCCTCAGAAGAAACGTCTTCGTGGCCAACATCCCTTTTTCCTTCGTTCGTGAAAATCTACGTCAGTTTGATTCACTACCCACGTGTCCAACCCTATGATACTAGCCGACTATCGACCCGCGGAGACGCGATCAAGCCCGACGAAAATGCAATTCAAGCCTCGACGGAGCCGGGATCAGAACGAACTTCTCCGTGGTCAACCTTCATTTCGGCAGTTAACTTCGACTAGTCGAGAATGGATCTCGGCGAACCCTGTTGCCGGTACCGTAGAGTACCACAGGTACATGCGCATGCCAACCAGGGACCCCAACTTCGTCAACGGTCGCACCCCTACCCTATTCCTAACTACTAACCCTTCCCATTTAAAAATGAAAAAAATAAAATATCAGTAAAAATCTATTTATAGTGTTAATTACTTTAATAAGCTATCCCTATTTGCATGCAATTGCGTCGATTACATTGTTGTTCAGTCCACCTTTCTCCAGCTTTTTTGTCGTAATGTCCCACAAGGAGGTAGATGGCGAACCCTGAGCATCTCAAGCTTGGAAAGCTAGTTTGGGACGTGCGGACGTCCACTGCAAAGACGTATGGACGTCGGCAGCAGTTACAAACTTCATCCCAATTTTCTTCAGGAATTACTTTAGGTAATTCTCTAGGAAATCCTTCGGAACCTTCCTGAAAAAGGAACTTTCTGGAGTAATTCTTTTAGGAATGTTCTGCAGAATATCTTGAGAAATATCTGTGTGAATTCCGAAACAAATTCCCGGAAATATATTAAAGATTTTTTTTCCGGGGAACTCATAAAGAGATTACTGGGAGGAGTTTTTGAAATAATTTCCGGGGGAATTCTTGACTGAATTTTTGGGAAAATCCATGAAGAAAATACTGGAAGAAAAAGGAGGAGAGTTTCTACAAGAATGTCCAGGTTTATTGTTCCAAGATATGTAAATTCTTGGAAGTAGTTCTCGGGAAATCCTGGAAGGCTTTTTAAATGATTTTTTGATGAAATTTCAGGCGAAGTACCCGTAGAAACATTGAGAATTCCGGCACAATCTTCCGGGAGAGTTCCTTCAATAATTTCCAGCAGAATTTCAAGGGGAATTTTTGGTCGAAATTTCAAGAAGAATTTCTGTAGAAATAGGCAGATGAATTTGCAGATGAATTTCTCAAGAAATATCCGGGAGAATTTCCGAAGAAAACATCCCTAAATAATTTTCCGGGAGAGTTCTTGGATGAATTTTCCGGAAGAGTTCTATGGCTATTGAGGGCTTCCACGATAGCTACTGGAGAAATTCAAATGGAATTTCTTGAAAGATCTCCAATGTCATTAGTGGAAAATGCTTGGTGGAATTTCTGGAGTAACTCCAGTCAGGAGGAGGTACATGGGATAGGAGCTCCTGGGAAAGGAGCTCCTGGGGGAACTTCCGGAGGTATTCTTGGAGACAGGGTTGGTTCGCTCTGAGGAGTATTCAAGTGAAGGTGTAAAAACTTCTCTTTCTCGATCTGTTATCCGAGTGTATCGTGCAGAAATACACTTTCTCTTTGTATGACAGAGCTTGCGTCATACACACTCGTCATCACACAAGCTCACAAGTGTAAAGCTGTTTACCAAAATGCATACATTTAGGCTGTGTTCTAAATCTTCCATATAAATAAGTTGTTGTAAACGCCTAAACATAGACCTTTTCTATACACAACAGCAAACCACACACGTTCGAAAATGTTCTCACTCTTTATCGATCATGTTTCTCTAGGCTTCAATCACACGCACGTATAAACGCTCTCGAGTGTGAATCAATACACTTCTCTTTACTTGCAAAATCTCTGCACATTTCAAGACGAAGTGTGAGAAATAGCCAACCCTACCTGGAGAAACTTTCGGAGAAACTCCTGGAGGAACTTCCGGGGGATCTTCCTGGAGGAACTTCTGGATGAATTCTTGGAGGAACTTACGGAACAATTCCTGGAAGAACTTCCGGAGGAATTCCTGAAGGAACTTCTGGAGGAATTCCTGAAGGAACTTCTGGAGGAATTCCTGAAGGAACTTCCGGAGGAATTCCTGGAAGAACTTCCAGAGGAATTCCTGGAGGAACTTCCGGAGGAATTCTTGGATGAACGTACGGAGGAACTTACGGATGAACTTACGGAGCAATACCTCGAGAAATTCGCGAAGGTATTCCTGGCGGACCATGCAGAGGAATTCCTGGAGAACTTAAGGAGAAATTCCTGGAGGAAAGGCTCAAGGCTTATTATTATTTAAAGGCTCAAGTGCCAGTAGGCATGACGGAGCCGCTTTTCTTTTGAAATAGTTTTACAATTTCATGAACTTCGTCTTAGTTCTAGTGGTTAGTCTTTTGGGGAGCCGAAAAACTCGCGGATTGGCCGAGGATGAGGAGTATATAAGAAAAAAAAAAAAGATATAGATAAAAGATGGGATAGGGCCTAGGGAGTGTTGTTTTTAAACAGCGTTGTTGTAAGGTTTTCATGGCTGATTAACGTAGCGTGGACTTTCGACAAACATCTTTACAAAGTAGTTTTTTTTCCAAACAGCTAACAGAGGGGTTAGACGAAGACCTTAATACTTTTGTATGAACTTGTGTACAAGAATCATATAATCCAAGTCAAGGAATTCCGGATAAATTACGGAAAATTTCTAATGCATTAATTCAAGCCGCCGCCAATTATCAACGAAATGATCTATCTCACTACCGCCGATAAAGTTTCCATCGGCCCACAGGTCCAGTTTGAATATCAAGTGAAATCCTGTTTGGAATTTAAATGGTATCCCAGGAAGAGCCCTTGGGAGCTGTTGTTCCAGGATGACGTCCAGTAAGACGTCTTAGAGGAATTTTAGAAGGAACTTCTGATTGAATATCTAGTGGATTCCAGGGATTAATTTTTGAATGAACTCCTGGGAATAGACCATAACTACTTATTATATCAAATAAATAAGTAATTAAAAAAAAGTAACAACAGAAATAAAATAAAAATAAAGTTGATAATAATAATAGTTTTTCAACCAAATAAATTTATCCTCATTTTAGTGACGCTGCTAATTTTTTTCTCAATAAATATTTTGTCACCTACAAGTACATAGACTGGAACTAAACTTACTGTTAAAACTGAATATGTAATCAGCTGTTTCAGATGTTCCTTGAATTATTTAAAATAATAGTATAATATTTATTTATTTATTTATTATCAGACTAAGGCCGGAGTGGCCTGTGCTGCACATAAAAGTCTTCTCCATTCAGCTCGGTCCATGGCTGCACTTCGCCAACCACGCAGTCTGCGGAGGGTCCGCAAATCGTCCTCCACCTGATCGATCCACCTTGCCCGCTGTGCACCTCGCCTTCTTGTTCCCGTAGGATCGTTGTCGAGAACCATTTTCATCGGATTACTGTCCGACATTCTGGCTACGAGCCCGGCCCACCGCAGTCTTCCGATTTTCGCGGTGTTAACGATGGATGGTTCTCCCAACAGCTGATGCAACTCGTGGTTCATTCGCCTCCTCCACGTACCGTCCGCCATCGGCACCCCACCATAGATGGTACGCAACACTTTCCTTTCAAAAACTCCCAGTGCGCGTTGGTCCTCCACGAGCATCGTCCAGGTCTCGTGCCCGTAGAGAACTACCGGTCTTATAAGCGTTTTGTAGATAGTCAGTTTGGTACGGCGGCGAACTCTATTCGATCGGAGCGTCTTACGGAGTCCAAAGTACGTACGATTTCCTTCCAGCCACTATGCGCCTCCGAATTTCTCTGCTGGTATCGTTATCGGCGGTCACCAGTGAGCCCAAGTACACGAATTCTTCAACCACCTCGATTTCGTCACCACCGATAGAAACTCGTGGTGGGTGGCTTACTTTGACCTCTCTTGAATCTCTTCCTATCATGTACTTCGTCTTCGACGTGTTGATGACTAGTCCAATCCGTTTAGCTTCGCTTTTCAGTCTGATGTAGGCTTCCTCCATCCTCTCAAAGTTACGTGCCATGATATCAATGTCGTCGGCGAAACCAAATAACTGGACGGACTTCGTGAAAATCGTACCACTCGTGTCAATCCCTGCCCTTCGTATTACTCCCTCCAAAGCGATGTTGAATAGCAGACACGAGAGACCATCACCTTGCCTTAACCCTCTACGCGTTTCGAAGGGACTCGAGAATGTCCCTGAAACTCGAACTACGCACATCACCCGATCCATCGTCGCTTTGATCAACCGTATCAGTTTATCCGGAAATCCGTTTTCGTGCATTAGCTGCCATGGCTGGTCCCGATCGATTGTATCATATGCGGCTTTGAAGTCGATAAATAGATGATGTGTGGGCACGTTGTATTCGCAGCATTTCTGCAATACCTGACGTATGGCGAACACCTGGTCTGTGGTAGAGCGTTCACCCATAAATCCCGCCTGGTACTGCCCCACGAACTCTCTTGCAATTGGTGTTAGTCGGCGGCATAAAATTTGGGAGAGTACCTTGTAGGCGGCGTTCAGCAATGTGATTGCGCGGTAGTTGCTACAATCCAGCTTATCGCCCTTTTTGTAGATGGGACACACGACACTTTCCATCCACTCCTGCGGCAGAACCTCATCCTCCCAAACCTTGGTAATCACCCAGTGCAGCGCTCTAGCCAGTGCCTCACCACCGTGTTTAAACAGCTCTCCTGGTAGTTGGTCAACTCCAGGGGCTTTGTTGTTTTTCAGCCGGCCGATCTCCTTCTGGATTTCCTGGAGATAATCTTTATAATCGCATAAATAATCACTTAACAGTTTTCAAAGCTTACGCAACTATGTACTATTTTCTAACATATTAAAATAATAAGTAATTTAATAACAAAGTACTACAGGGAATTGAAGTGAATGCTCACATTTCGTTTGAAAGAGACAAATGTCATTTCGCTTCTATGATTACGAGGAAATTCGTTCCAAATTTTGACAGCACGGGCACGAAAAGAATCTCTCAAATTATTAGAAAGGGCTCTTGAAACAATAAGTAGTAATGCTCAAGAAGAGCGGTTATAACCAATTTCTCTCGTCTTGTTCAATTTACCCTACACAGTCAAATACACTGCAGACACTTTTTGTGATTTGTATTTTCGTGATTTCTCCTGGTGGGAAGAAGCAGAAACTGCAATATCGTGACAGGTTCTCTTTGAAACCCTACCATACCACCGCTGCACAAAACCGTATGCTAACTGAAGGCAAGAGCCAGAGCTCCCTTCCTTCTGAAGCCGACGATTGTCGAACATGCAACGTGTCGCTTTGATGCAATACTTTTTGCACTGTTTTTTTACCTTTGATCGTCGAGCGGTGCGAAGGAGTAGCTGAGAGTGATGTGTCACCGATGTGCCACCAGGATATTTTCTAAATGGCAATCAAAGGCGAATACCCTTCGATTTATCAGCTAGCTCTGCATGTAATTGGAGAAATTACCTGAAAGAAAGAAACAAAAAAAAGTGTAAGTCAATAGATCGAAACCTGCATTATTATTTTTCTCCCGTGAACCAAACTATAAATCATGCCACTTGGAGAGCATCAAAGTGTCAATGAAATCCATCAATTTCGCGCCCATCATCTGTATAATGAATAAATAATCGAGCATCAGGTGGAGAAGAACGACGAGTCTGGCTTGATGGAACGAATTTATTCTTCCGGGAAAGAAACCCTCCCAGGGCTTCTTATAACGAAAAGACTGATGTGGGGGTGGGTACATTTTCTCCATTATTGTACGAAGTTGACATTATATTGATTTATGGAGGTTGCCTGACAATGAGATCCATGATTACTGGCAGACTTGAACAGTCATGACGATATGTTAAGTGGCTTCCTCTCAGAAATGATGGATTTCTTGGCTTCGTGGGTGCTGGGTGGGCAATAATACAGTCTGTTTTTATTGTTGAGGTGACTGCTTTGTATTCTATTAGTAACTGGCGCGATGGTGTTTTAAATTTCAGAAAATGCTTTCTTGCAGTTTGATGCGATTGAGGTCATTCCAAGATTTTCATGTGACTTTCAAATTTATTTTTTTATAATTTTTAATCAATTAGGTCATGATTTAAATTTATTCTGGTGGATGTTTTTCAGCAGTTTAGACATTACGGCAATTTCCTTATCGAAAATTCACATAATTTGAAAACGATTCCAAGTGCGGACATTGACACCATCCAAGTTCAAACTCTCATAACCCCTCTGGAAGTTGCGGGGAACGGAAAAACCTGTTATCGTCAGTACTTTCGATGGAATACACTTTCCATGACTACGGCGCCACGGGGGACACATCCACTCACGCGGATACGCTTAAACACTTGTATCGATTCCGTTTTGCAACTTCCATGCCTGCGGGCGAAATTCTTCTCCATCACGCCATTCAGAGCCGCGCGCAACGCAACTCCCAACTGGTACCGAATGCTGTAATAATGAGCGGCATCTACCTTCAATAGTCACGTCAACCGAACCGGATCAGTGGGAGATCGTACTTACTTAGCTGCACCGGGGTAAGCACTGTCGGGAGAAAGTAGTTTAGCTCGGCCGCGGAATCTGGTTTCTCTGCAACGAGCCCGCACATCCACGAACATTGGATTATCAAATTTGACACGTAACAAGCGACTGAAACACAATAATAATCGATTTTAGTGATTTCGCTGGCGAGCTTGCACTACTCATCCGGAAACGTTCCACCGAGAAACCGAAATGCATCTACTCCACCGTGTGCATCCATCACCTGTCGTCTGCGGCGCGGTGGAATACATTATGCACGTGGAGATAAACACATTTGTTCCCTCGCACAAGCGAGAACCGCCCCCTTTCGGTTTTGGCAAGACGATGTGTGAAGTGAAGACGAATCGAGAGGAATAAATCAGCACAATGTGGTGCTCATTAACGCTAACGAGGAGCTTATACGTGCGACGATGCGACGTGTCTGGCGTGACATAATGCAACCGTTTTCTGCATTATCCAGATCCAACCACTACCTGCCGTTTTACTAGCAGGAAAGACGATCATGTCGTCACAAGAGGAACGACAGGTGCGAAGATGCTGCCTTATCAAAGCGGATTATGTCACGGAATGCTTTGAATAAAATAATTAGATACACAATAGGGACGCTGCATCCACAGATATGAATCACATAAGGCGTTGAGTTTCCTTGTAGAAACGGCTGAAAATCAAATTATACAGCTCAGATAGTTATTTTTACCCATATCTACTCATTTATACTGTCTGTGCAATGTTTACGTGTGAAGAGTAATACCATTTAATACAATTTCGCTAAAATCATCCAAAAAGTTTTATTCCAGTAGAAATTATTCTGAATTTTCACGAAAAATTTTCTGAATCCACGGGAGATTAAGTTTAACGTGAATTATTTTGAATTCATGTGGAAAATTATTTCAAAATTTCCACGAAAAAAACTATTTGCATTTTCACAGCAATTTCTTATGAATTTTGAATAACTAAGAATAAAAGGCACGAAAGCCTCATCCATTGCTCTGCGATCTGTACCAACGATGTCAATGTCATCCGCAAACCCGGAGAACATGTAAGACTTATTGATGATGGTTCCGTTTATTTGCACACCAGATCATCGTATTACACCTTCCAGAGGGGAGCGGGACATATGGCAAAACGCATTTTGCATAAGGTCATTTGGCATGAAGTCCATGTGACATAACGTACTTTTGGCATAATTTTGAACACCGTCAAAAATAAGGGTCATTTGTCATTTTTTGTGCCAACTGTTGTTGTTGTTTGAACAAGTGTTGCAAGTAAAAAAATCCAGAATGATGAATATAACACTGATCGTAGAAAGCATGCAATAGCCGAGTATAAAGCGATGATAATTGTTATTCCTCTTTTGAACTCATGACTCGTCCTGTGAAAAGCAATAAATATTTAGCTTTAAATATTATTAGCTTTATTTAGCATTAGGTAGTCCCTTTCAGTATCTATAACTTGAACCCATGTTCGATATGAATAACATGAACAAAGTTAATATCCTAGATGACAGATTGTGATACGGGGGAGAGAGGTGGATTGAATGTGACAAAAAACATTGGATGTTATTTTTAACAACACCTAAATAGTTATGCAAAAGAGGCAGAATATGGCATGAAGACCTTTTGCCATTTTTAGCGATGTTCCAGGAATGTTTTGAAGAATGTTTAGTACTGGATTGGTAGTTCGAGATCCGAACTATATGTTCTGTAGTTAACACTCTGGAAAAAAACTGCCGAAAATGTACTCAAAAATGCCAAAGGGTCGTTTTGCCCCGGCGGTGCGTATTACTCCAGTTTCCCCTACGGTGGGAATAAAACCTACATTTCATAGCAAAGATTCGGCTTGACGATCAAACATCAATGATCCCTCTTTCTCTCGTTCATCGATTACCAGAAATTCATAAACTGTGACTTAATATTATTAAAATATGTATGACAAAAGTCGACCAGAATCAAACCAAATCTAGACCTATATTTGACAAGGGCGAAACGTAACATTTATCCCTTCCGACAAAGAATAAATCTTGGCTATTACGCTCTTTTCAAATGTTGGTCTTGAAATAAAAGTGAACTTCTTGAATCTAGAATTAAAAAAAAACACCTTAATAGCAAAGCATAGCATGGAACCCTTGTACAAATCGTAGATGGAGTTGCAGAGATAAGCATATCCACTGTCATTGTAAACCTGCCACAAAAAAAAAATTAAAATATAAAAAAAAAACACTTTAATAAAGCTTAAAAAAGTGAACTTCTTGAGATAATGATTTAAAAAAAAACTCATAATGTTCATAGTGAAAGGGGTACTTTCCGTTTGAAAAACTCTGTGTCTCGAGATAGGAAAAAATCTTGAGGTTTCAGGCGTTTCTAATGTAAAAATGCTCAAAGAACACGATGGTGTTATTTTTATCTTTATTATCTTAGATATTCAATTTGCAAAAAAGAGAGCTAACCGCGGTGGAGTCTGGTACTCGGATTCTGATGGCTTTTCCGCAAACGTGACCTTTTATTGGTCTTGTTGTGTAGGGGTTATCACGCCTATCCAGAGAGTAGGAGGTTGAGGGTTCGAGTCCCTCCAAGGCACGTGGATTCTTTTTCGCAAATTTCATATCAATTTGTCCATTTCGAAACATATGCTGTGCATATGCACAGCCAAGATATAAAAAAAATGGTTTTCGTACGGCCGAGTTGCCGAATAATATGCAATTAATTGTAATCAAGTGTCGGTCTTCCACCGTCATTAGTCGTCTGAGTACACGCGACCGCTTACGTAAGGCAATCAAACTCATCAAATGCTTTAGCCAAGCAAGCCTTTGGCACAGCAGAGTGCGATTGATTCGCATTCTATACCAGCCCGCCCAGCCAGTGTGATCCTCTCGTTTAATAAACAATGTGCACTCGCTTGACTGTGGATACACAACAGTAAAGCACATGTGGAGATTGGACAAATCAAGCATCCGAAAGAAATTCAATTTGCAAAAAAAGAGAGCTAACCGCGGTGGAGATTGGTACTCGGATTCTGATGGCTTTTCCGCAAACGTGACCTTTAAGTGGTCTTGTTGTGTAGGGGTTATCACGCCTATCCAGAGAGTAGGAGGTTGAGGGTTCGAGTCACTCCAAGACACGTGGATTCTTTTTCGCAAATTTCATATCAATTTGTCCATTTCGAAACATATGCTGTGCATATGCACTGCCAAGATATTTAACAAAAAAAGACAAGGAATAATTTATTCATTCTAATAGCCAGGAAGCACTAAAAAAATCAGATCAATCCACCTAGCAGTAATGACGCCTCCCTTAGTGCATTAGGGAGGATATTGAAAAAAAAATCACACAACAAAATTCTAAAATAGCACTTTAGGTAAATGGATTTCAACTTTTCATTGATTCACATATTAATGATATACCTCACAGAAAAAAAAATCCTGATTAATCACCCTAGCGGTAATAGTGCCTTTCACGTTCATTACAAAAAAGGATATTTTGGAAATAAATTTTGATCCCATAGTCTGATCTGACCAATTTTCAATAGGAAACATTGTGACAGGATTCCCCGTCGAATGCAACTTGTTGGAAGCAAATCTGTCAACTTTTTGTTCTAAAAAGTGTTGGTATAATAACTGGACATAACTAAAGAACAAAAATATGAATTAAACTCATTATTTCAATAAATTATGTCTAAATAAATATAAAAACCGCATAAAAACGTCATTTGAAATAAGTTAGGGGACAACTAAAACAATATTGAATGATTTGTCAATAAAATAAGGGTGCCCATAACCGAACCAATAAAGGAGCCCACAACCGAGTTTCGCATGCTTGAAGACAAAAAAATTTCGCGCTGAAATTTTAATGGAAATCGTCATGAGCCTCAAAATAGATTAAATTTATTGTTTAAATATGCATAGGAACTCACTTTTTGAATTAAATCACTTCAATATATGGCACTTTGGAAAAGGCCAAAAAAACTTTCATGTTCTATTTTTTTGTAAAAAAAAAAAGATTTGTCCCTAATTCAAAGTAGAGATCCCCATTCGATTTGATATTGAGCACAAAAAATCGTGTTACAATAGTAAACTAATAACGGTTGTCAGAATGACAGCATCTGTTATCTGTCAAAAGATACGTAGGGGTGCCCACAACCGAACCTCCTCCCCTACTGCAATTATTTCACGAAAACCTAAAAAATGTTTATTTGGCAACACTGCACTTCAAAATAATTTCTTGAATTCTTTGAGGAATTTTTTTTCGAATGGTTTCCTTAGATTCATTGTAGCTTTTACGGTTCCAGAAATATCGGCAAAACGATATAATAGTTTTCGTTCAAATTCATATATTTTTCCGAAAAGGGTGGTCGCATTGATCGTGGGGAGGATCAATCACCACGCAATTTCGAAGTTTTGAATTTAACCCGAACATAAACAACTGGTCGACATTTCATTCAATTCAGAGGGAGTCAATCACAAGTTTGCGATTTTTCTCGGTTACTTCATATGGAATGACCAATAACCGATGCTGGTTTGGCGCTTCCAACTGAGAATTAGAACTAAACCTGTTGTCGCATAAATTTGACTTCTATGCTTGCGATGAATGGTAAAATGGTAAAATCAAACGGGTTTGTTTTCTGCTGAAAATCGTCGGTGCATATTCTTAAAATAACCCTCGGAATGTGTTCGCGCCCAAAGCGAACGTGATAGAATGTTTGTCCCAAGTTACCAATCCTAAAGTTAATCACCCCAAAATCCCACATCCCATCCTACTAACCCCGAGTCCACCGCGGGTGTTTCGGTCCCCTTCCTACTAACAACCATGTTTTGAAAATGAACACGCACTCCTTATCCAAAAGGCAATTGATAGTTTGCATGCTTGGCTCGCGAAGTCCCGTTAGCGGAAGGTCCCGTTATGTAGCTGACGCCACCAGCAAGAACAAATTAATTTTGATGTTCTCAGGAATCCACACCATTTTTTTACCATATTCTGGTTAAATAATTGAAATTGAAATGCTTTATGATAATATCCCGCGCCTGTCAAGTGGTATAACAGATCTTTTCCAATATCTACGATACTCCAAACTCTCCTTGAGCTCAAATCTTAATATTCAAATCGATCAACATGAAGATCTTCGATGTCCCCACTAGTTTTATTAGTTGCAATAGCTCCAGGGCTCTTCATTACACCATTACAGACACACTAGAGAATTCGTTTGATATTTTCGGCAATCCAAACTATCCTCGAGAACAGATCTTAATATTCAAATCGATCAACATGAAGATCTTCTATGTCCCCACTAGTTTTATGAGTTGCAATAGCTCCAGGGTTCTTCATTACACCATTACAGACACACCACAGAACTCGTTCGACATCTACGACACTCCAAACTGTCTTTGAGCTCAAATCACAATATTCAAACTGATCAACATGAAAATCTTTGTGGTCCCCATTATATCTATGAGTTAAAATAGCTCCACGGGACTTCGCACATTACAGAATTCGTTGAACATATACGACACTCCAAACTGTCCATGAGTACAGATCTTAATATTTAAATCGATCAACATGAAGATCTACGACATCCCATCTATTTTTATGAGTTGGAATAGCTCCACGGGACTTCGTTACACCATTATAGACACATTATAGAATTCGTTGAACATGTACGACAATCCAAACCGTTCATGAGTTCAATTGTTTATATTCAAATCGATCAACAAGAAGATGTATGATGGTCCAGCATGAATTTACCGCCAAAAAATTGTATGGTGAAGGTTATCTAGGGAAGATCCATATAGTACGACATGCAGAACAATTACCATTTTCAACACCCCTCTCCCCTTCGTCACACTTCTTGTAATGAACCTCTAATTTTTTTTTGTTAATCGTCACGCTGCCCAGACCCCTCCCCTCCGTCCCACTTAGGAAGTGACGTACTTTGTGAATGGCCACCTTACACAAATTTAACAATGACCTGTTACCAGTCTACTAAATATTTTTTCGATGAAGGAGAATATTATTGTACCAGAGCTTAACGTGTCGATTCATACGCAGGAGGTCGTGGGTTCAATCCCAGTTCCGTTCCATTCTACTACTTTGTATCTTTCTATATATTTGTCATGTTCTAGCAATCACTAGAACTGAAAATACATACCGTTTCCATTTCTATCCTATACCTTCAACTTAACAATTCTAGCTGTAGCTGCTAGAATTGGAAATGAACTAAAAAGCTCGTTTTCTTCCAATTAGAAATTACATCAGTTTCTTTCTCTCTATCTATAACATTGGCAGCTCGTTACCCAGACGACCCTCTGCCTCTCGAACGTAACCCGAAAATTCCAATAAATTCCGTATGAACTCGTGGCAAGTGGAGAGGTATATTCGGCTTGCAGTGGGAGAGTGATTACATCATCATTTCCTCCCCTTCCCTACATTGACTTGCATTCGTGGCAGGCGCCAGTATGACCTAACAAATGAGATCACCAGTACTTGTACATTGAAGATGAGTGCTAGTCCCAAGCAGTGTTGGGAAAAACTCAAAATCTCAAAACTCATGAATGATAAGAATCACTCGTGAGTTGAAACGCACCCAGCTCAGCACCTTAAAAATCATGGCTGAGTTGAAGCATCCATTTGAATCATTTTAGGTTTTCTTTTTTCCTCCTTCGTAGAATAACAATAAATTAACTTAAGTGGTGGAATTCAATGGGATTGTACAAACTCGTCTTATTTTTTTTTTTTTTTTTTTATATCTTTATTAAAGTGATTTTTAAGATGGTACAAAGTTCATCACTTAAACTCCTCTTATGACAAGTGAAGACATTCCACTAAAAAGCTCAAAATAATTTTCTTAACAATAAATTAACGTTCAACACATAGCACAATGGATACTCTTGCGTGTGTAGAATCTACACATTATTTAATAATAAATTGCCCCCAAATAGATTATAAACACTTTTTAGAGTGAAATGATTTTTTTGGGAAATGAGTGAAATGATCCGTCTTAGCATGAACAACTCAGACGTGATGAATTATTTTAAAATCGCAAACGAGTTAGTTCGCATGGGAGCGCTCAATGATTGTGTTTTATGAATGATTTTACCAACACTGGTCCCAAGCAAACATCTGTTGGTTCTCTGTGCAAGAACAGCTGATCTGGTCATAATGGAGTAACAACTACGGGCAGTCAATCAATCTCAAGCTCAATATGTTTTAGCTATTACATTTAATTCATTTTGGGATAAGTATGGTGAAAAGGGTTTGAAATGAAATTTTGTGATATTATTCATACGTAAATTACTTTACTCTAACATATAAATGTTATTCTTAGTAACATCCACTTTCGTACAACACTGAAACCAATTATATTGTCGAATGAATGTGTTGCGAGCTTTATTTGGTTCTAGGTACGCAATTCTTATTTATTGGTTAGACTGTCATCTCATGATACTCATTGGTGGTTTCAATACTTATAGAAATGGTTCATAACGTCCAAAATATATAATATTTATAATAAGTATGAAGCAACTAAGTATGAGAGTACCAACGCCTTCGGGTTATTCTATAATACTATTGACGATAAAAGGAACGAAAAAAAAGTGGATACGATGTTTGTGATCATAATACCACGTTTTTTTCGTACGTACGTACTGTGTACGTAATGATGTCCATTGGAGCAATTCAAACTAACAAGCAAGTTTGGGAACCTATGCATCACTCTGTTATAGAATTCTGGAGTTCCGCAATTGTTCGGGGAATACTGTGATTTTTATATAATGTTGTAATGATGTTCCATGATGGCTCTTCAGCTAACAAACAAGCTTCAGAATCTATGAATCACTTGGAGTACCGTAGATATTCTGGGAATCTTCAAATTTGTATATACTGGTGTAATGATGTCTCATGGGGTTTTTACAACTAACACATAAACTGAGTAGCCTTTGAATCACTTTGTTGTTCTTGTAGATCTCCAAGATCTAAATTCAACAATGATTTGGAGTACCGTCGATATTCTGGGAATATTGTATTTTGTATATACTGGTGTAATGATGCTCCATGGGGCTTCTCCAACTAACACACGAGGTCGGAAATCAATGAATCTCTCTGTTGATCCTGAAGACCTCCAATATCTGAACTCAAGAATGATTTGGATTACCGCAGGAAATCTGGGAATGTTGTGATTGCATATACTGGTGTAATGATGTCCCATAGGGTTGCTCCAACTAACATACAAGCTCAGGACCCTATGAATTACTCTGTTGGTGTTGTAGAACTTCAATATCTGAACTCAAGAATGATTTGGAGTACCGTAGGTATTCTGGGAATGTAGATTTTTTTTATATATTGACTCAATAATGTTCTATGGGGTTTCTACAACTAACACACAAGCTCAGGAACCTACCAATCACTCTGTTGGTCTTGTAGGCCTCCAAGATCTGAACTCAAGAATTGTTTGGAGTACCGTAGATATTCTGGGAATGTTGTATTTTGTATATGCTGCTGTAATGATTCCATGAGGCTTCTCCAACTAACACACAAGCTCGGGAACCTATGAATTACTCTGTTGATCTTGTAGACCATCAAGATCTGATCTAAAGAATAGTTTGGAGTACCGTTGATGTTCTGGTAACACTGCGATTTTATAAAAATAGTTTAATCATGTCTCAAATAGCATTGCCAACTTCAATTTAGGATTGAGGCCCCGTAAAACGCTTTGTTGTTTATGTAGATCATCAAGATCTGAACTCAAGGAAGGTTTGGAAGCCCTAGAAGATCTAAAAAAAATATTTTCCCCCATATTTCTACTTTTTCATAGTTTGCATCCGTTTTTGAAGCAGAATGTCCAAAATTTATGTTGAAATACGACGAAAAAAAATCCGTATTGAATCGGTTAAGGCTTCAAGAGTTAAGAAATAATTTTCGTAGTCGCTATCGTACGAACTTGGAGGCCCTTCAGCCGAAGTGCGTTGATACAGTCCACATTCCAACCGAGCCAACTGGGTGGCTCATTCCAGTCATCCTTCAGAGGGAAGGTGCCGCTGTCGAGGTTAATATTCCGACAGTTCCCCGTTCACCGTCCGTAATCGGACAGAATGGTTGTTTTTACTGCAATATTTTGTTTGCGTGTGGGTGTGCTTAATGAACACTAAGCTACGAGGCGGAAATGTCGCAGTGGGGGATGTAATGCCAATGATGAGAAATAACAAAAACCTACTAATATTCCTTCTCTCTTCTTAACTCATTACAAGGTTGTGGCCGGCGCCGTTATTTATCATTTGAAAATTTGAGTCACTGGAACTTGCACACTGAGAATGCTTGCACAATCTTAGTCAACCATTCAGTTGATTCTTTGTGCAATTTTACTGATTCTGGTCAATCACAAAGTAGCAACCATAGATATGTGTAGTCAGTCAAAGCTAAAGTCAAGCTAAGCTAAGCTGAAGCTTGCTGGTCAGGGTTTGCAGAAATCGCTCTCAATAGATAACGAACAACGATAAAAGAGAGGCAAAAACTGTTCCGAATCATAACAAGCCATGATAACAAATCTATCAAACTTGTATAAAACAGAATCGGATAGGCAGCCCCCACAGAAAAATGGTGATTCTCGCTTTGTTTTTGCTCCTTTCGTGTTGGTTACTGCACAGTTGTGTAGAACAAGTTGAAATGCATCATCAGAGCTAGTGTTTTTCCCGGATTTGGTGCTTTCTAAAAGAAATTTATCATTGGGGTATAGCATCCCGAATCAGTTCTCTATCATGACAGCTTGCGAAAAAAGTCTCTCACGATATGCTACATATCGTATATGTATACAGAGATGATAAGTGAGAGACATGCTCTTTCTCTTTAGGATTCAATTCCTGTTGCTGGTACATAAATTGTGAATGTTTCACAACTATGGAGTCATTGTACAAAACTCAGAATGAATAAAAGATCTATCTTGATAAAACAAACCAATCTATGTTTGTATGTTTGCTAAATACTTCTGAACCACTTGGCCGATTTCAACCAAATACAAATTTAGTACACATATTCTCTATTCTCAGCGGAAAATAAAAATTGGGTGGGAGAGCCATTAGAAAAAAGGGGAGGAGTAGGGGTGGTGTTTTGTTTAGAGAATGAACAATTGAGTGTAACTTTCAACTCCCAGAACCGATTTCAACTAAATTTTGCACACATATCCTCTCTGAAGAGACGATTATATGGGCGGGTGATTGGAGGATCTGGAAGGAGGGTATCTTTCTGAAAACGAACAATTCAGTGTAACTTTCGAACTCCTGGACCGATTTCAACCAAATTTGGTACACATATGCTTTATCCTGAGTTAGAAAAAAAGGCAGGTGTGGTGAGAACCTTTTGAATTTAGAATCTCCTGAATTTGGAACCTCTCAACCGATAGGAGGGAGTAGGAGTTCGTACAATTCCATTAAATTCCACCATTTGATTGTACCTTTGACAGATATGCATTTCGACCTAAACAGATCCTCTTCAGTGTATCTTATTTTACTCGACGGAAAAAAGAAGAAAAAGAAAAAAAACGGGAAAAAGACGAAAAGAAAAAGATAGAAGAAAAAAGAAAGAAGATGGGAGAAGAAAAAAATCCGGTTGCGTTTCTCAACCTATTGTAGTATGAGGCCAATTGACGTAACACCAAGGTGGGGCACAAAAACAAACCATACAGCCACCCTATTAAGAAAACGATCACAGTGTACACTCCGAGTTGCATCATCGATTCAAATTTCGTCAATATTTCTATTTATGTGCGTTAAGTTGCAATAAGACTTTTGAATTGTATGATCTACTTTACAATCCAGAGCAAAGCCGGATACATGAAGTTATATTTACAAATAAAAAATGTCAAATATTTTGGAATTGAATACTTTCTTTGCTCGAAGATGTGTTTGTTTTTGATATTTTTCTGAAATTTGAATTGTTTAACTGTTTTACAAGTGGAATTGTAGTCGCCAAATAACCAATCATTTAACACACCATTACAAAGTAATTCTGTCTGAAAACGCCGATGGCATGTAACTCAAAACAGCCACTCACTTTCAACCCGTATACATTTCGAACAAGCCCAATTGAACGGTTGTTTGTGTGGTCATTTTCAAACGTTTTAGATTTTCTAACCAACAGTCAGTTTTTGTGTGGTGTTCTGCTGCGTAACACCGTATTTCATTACCGATATTGGTACCCTGGCCATTCATCCGCTTCCGCTCAGTTAAACACGTCCATGGCCCAAATGGTGAAGAGTGGTCCAAACTATAACCCAGTTTGCAGCACTCGTTAATAGGTCCTCTTTGCGCCGTATGCAGCTATAACCAAATTCCAGCAAATAAATCAACCATAGGGTTTTGTTGTGTCCCTAAATTTGAGATGATTGTAGGTAAGGGAAAAACTTTTTGGCATTTTCCAAACTGTGGGAAAACTAGCTTTCGACATTTCACCGTCATAGAAGAGTGGCTTCCGGGCCGGGTGAAAAGCAAACCGTAGTTTTGCCGAATTTCATTGAAAGCCCGTGACCACAAATTGCATTCTATCTACGGTGCAGATAAGTACTTATTCTGAACATGGTGCTATTTAGGTTTGGTTTTCGGAATTTCAGGAACCGTGGGACCCATGCATGCAATATGCATCACCATACCTGTCAAAACTTTTTTCCTATCGGCTTTCATAGATTAGTTGAATGGGAATCGATATCATTCGAATGTTCTAGTTTACGAAGGGGTGGTTTGAATGCATAGCTCGTAGTAAACATGTGTGGTGTGATGGTATCGCTTTGGGTATCGTTGTAGTGAAATGCGGTTGACCGAGGAGAAACGGTGATATGTGGTTGATTAGCTGAAAGCCAACATGAATAGAGAAAAATGTTAGTTTGCTACCAGGGACCAAAAAATCAATTTGGAGGTAGGAAGGATACGGGCATGCTAAGGAAGATACACGAAATTCGCCTCTTGATTGTAAAAAAATCGTATTTTGATCCCAACAGTAAGGTCGTCATACTTGACTCAAATTTACTTTCTGTCGTGTGAAGTTACAGTCAAGTTGAGAAGTTAAATGGAATAGTACTAACTCGCCCTATGACAAGGAGGAGTGAATCGATAAAAGCCGAGTCCTCTTATATTAATTATCCTAAAGGATGGATATTGGCAACTACGAAAATTGAACAGTTTTAAAGTTCAGGTTCATGCTCGTCGCATCCATTCGTAAAACAGAGTAGCCCCACTTGAATCCATTTTCCCTCAATGTTGATCGAAAACAATATTCACATGCAACCCAATAAATCATTCAATGGTTTTTCATTTCATTTCGAAATTGATGATGATTTTGTGGGATCACTTCCAAAATATTTGAAATCTGGTTCCTCTTCACATGGTAGATGAATGGCTTCTGGATAAAATGGTAGCACAGTTGTCGAATTCTAAAAACAAACTTATACACAACTCTCGTTTTGAATTCTATTCAAAGAGTTATAACGGTATGAGGCTTTTAGAGTTCAGCAAACAGTTTTCGGGACTATGAAATCACTGTTGGGGATATACAAAAAATATCACATCGAATTACATCCGATATCCGGCAAATATTCTAGACAACAAACTGGTGGTTTTGGCTGCATGACTGGTGGTGGATGTTTGTGGTTGTCGGTATCGATTGAATACTCAGTGAAATGTGGCCTACCGAAATAAACCGGGCATAGCTATGTGGCTAGTGGCAATGGAGTTTGGCTTGACTGAGGCTTCAGTTTGGATGCACTTTTTATTTTTATTTGAAATAAAACCAATCAAAATATCGGTGGGGAATCTTTTACATAATATGATAAAAAGAAAACACATTATTTGACACTTATTATGATCCGATTCGCTCACGATTCATTAGACATTTCGTTCCGAAGCTATGACCAGAATACACAAATAATATGAATAAGGGTAGAAAATTTTTCTTCGGCCTAGAAAATTTTTCTTGACTGTCTTAGTGTCTTATGCATAAGAGTATCATCGTGTTAGCTACATGATATATGAATGCATAAATGTAAATTTGATTTAGAAACATCGAAGTTATTAACTGCGAAAGATAAAAACATTTGAAACAATAATAAGAAACGAATTAACAAGAAGTAAAGAAACAGCTTTTGTACTATTATTGTATTATATGATATAAGCGTTTTCCCAATAAATGAATGTTTTACGCTTAAACCAATCGAATTCAATCAGCTTGATTCAAGTAAACCGTGTAACCGAAGCACTACACTTGATTATTCAATTGAAGATCCTCCAAAAACATGCAATTAAGCACTTCTAATCCTCTCGAGCTTGAAATCTCGCCGCTCATCACTTAATAACCAGCAAATAGCAATTTACTGCAACCCCATGATCACATCTGCCGCTTGACACAGTTCGTTCCGTTTCAGTTTTTCTACTTATCGCTTTTGTTTTTGTTTCTATGCAATTTTTCGGGGCCACCGAAAACCGAAAAACGCCGGGTGAAATAATCCCATTGACTCATTGACTGCATAATGAACGATCATGGCACTTATCTGCGTTGTAGCATCTTCAACTCAAGCAAGAGACTCATCTGAGCAAAGAGTGCTCGTTGTTTGTTACTAATTTCAGAGTGCACGAAAATCGAAACAGCTCGAAAATAAAATTAGCATCTTCATTTTTTCGCTATCGTAGTTTAGGACATTTTTGCTAGTTCTCAAATATTAGTTGAATTTCGTATTTGTTATTACCTTCTTACTTTTTTTAGTTATACATATATTGACGATTAAAAGTCTGAGTCATTCGTTTAAAAAGCATGCAAACAATGTTGGATTTTCAGGACGCGACGTTTGTCAAAATAGTGGCATTAAATCAGTTCATTGGAAACAAAAATGTTGCGCCCTGGCTGTTATTTCGCATGCACTAGGGTGGCTCAAAAAACACTTTTATAATTTTTTTGATGGGCCGCCCCTTATTCGGTTCTATTTGATGCCCTAATGCTCTGGACAAAATTTCAGCCAAATCGGCCAACGTTTGGGCGGTGCTAAACTCGTTGGAAGTTTATATGGAAAAATGTATGCAGAAACATCCAAAAACAGTGATTTGCAGTTGGAAGGCACAATTTACGATCAAGAACAATGATACTCATTCAGTTATTGTAGAATTAAATACAGAATATTATGCTGAAAACCGCGAGAAGATTAGAATTTATTACGCAAAGTTATTAGCATTTTACTGGAGTGTTGTAGGGGTGAATTTATTTCTTTTCAAAGGTAAAAGAAACGAAATTTGCTCAAACCACACTTCAGAGAAATGCTAATAACTTAGCCGGGAAAACTCTTATCTTCTCGCGGTTTTCAGCATAACATTCTGTATTTAATTCTACAAAATCTGAATGAGTACCATAGTTCTTCATCGTAAGTTGTGTAGTCCAGCTGCAATTTACTGTTTTTGGATGTTTCTGCATACATTTTTCTATATAAACTTCCAACGAGTTTAGCACCGCCCAAACGTTGGCCGATTTGGCTGAAATTTTGTCCAGAGCATCAGGGCATCAAATAGAACCGAATAAGAGGGCGGCCCATCAAAAAAATTGAAAAAAGTTTTTCCCATACTAATTTGAGCCACCCTAATGCACATGATTGTGGTACTTCTCGCGTTGGGGTGGTAACTGTGGAAACATTTGCATAATTACATGACCTAATGGGTAAATTTGCGGCAAATAATTAATGGGCAGTGGTGCGTTATAGTCGGAGGCTTCTTATAGTTCACCAAAACTTTAGTCAGTCTCGTGTTCAAAACAGAAAGTGGAATGATTAAGCTACAAACTAGTAAAAATCGATGAGAAGATTTTTCCAAATATATTTGTCGTAGAACGAGTTGTGGAATTAAAAGGGATAGTACTAACTCATCTTATGAATAATGCAGACATTCCACAAAAAAGCTTTAAATCATTTTTTTATACTTAAATATATTTTGTGTACAGATTTTTTTTTTATAAAAGAGCACGATTTATTTGGAACTTTCAAATTCTCGCTTCTGTTACCTTTTCTGGTCACTTCTCACTTTTTTCATCTCTTTTCTTACTTCTATCTATAAATCAATTCTAACTAGACATTCTTACTTTTATGGACCGCTACATAACATTTTACCAAACAAATTCACAAGAAAACAATGAATCTTCGATTGAAATATTATAAATAATGTCCACCCCGGGTGTGTAATAGGCGGAAACTAGGCCATTTACTTTGATTTAATTGCACTTGTAAATAAATTTTTATAGCAATCTATCTCACATTGATTATATTTTGTGGAATGTGTTGTATTTGTAGTTGCAAAAATTCGGGCGTGACATTCCAGTGTCACGAATTCACGAAACAACAGAACGATGCGTTTCAATATCCAACGCTTGTCAGGTGAAGGAGTTGCTGAACAGTACCACCAGAAGCTGGACGAGCGGGTAGGAGATGCCACCGGATCTAGCGACGTCAACAGATGGGGGATTTGAACAGACGACAGATTTATTGAACGGTGAAAATGAAGGTGTATTAAGGAGCAGGATGGTCATAGTCGGTGACCAGGGTTTGCAGAAATTGCTCCCGATAGATAACCAAACCTCTTCGAATCTTAACAAGCCATGAAAACAAAACTATCGCACTTGTATACAAGTTGAAAAAAAAACTGATTCGAATAGGCGGCTCCCACCGTGGGGGTTTAATAAAACGCTTTGCTCATTTTATGTTGGGGACCATATTTTTTTCGCACAGCTGTGTAAAACAAGTGTACGTACATGCATAATCAGAACTGGTGCCCCCCGCAATTGGGGCTTATTAAAAGAAATTTATCATGAGTTGTAGCCCCCCGAATCAGTTCATTATCGTAACAGCTACCGAAAAAAATTTCTTTCACGGTATACTGCGTATCGAGGGGGTATACAGACATGATAAGTGAGAGATTTTCTCATTCTCCTTTGGATTCAAACCCTGACCACCAACGTCGGACGAGGTAAAGAAGACTCTAAACGAGCTGAAAAACAGTAAAGCTGCTGGGAAGTGCGAGATCCCGGTCGAGCTTCTCAAGCACGGAAATGAGCAGCTGCATTACTCAATCCACCACATTCTCCAGAAAATATGGAAAGATGAAGAACTGCCTGCTGGTTGGATGGGCTCATATACCCAATCTATAAGAAAAGGGCACAGACTAGAGTGTGCCAATTACAGAGGGATCACCCTTCTGAACTCGGCATACAAAATCCTGTCGCGTATCCTGTTTAACAGACTGAGACCGCTTGAGGAGTCCTTCGTTGGCGAATACCAGGCAGGTTTTCATAAGGGCCGATCAACGATGGATCAGATGTTTAGCCTGCGGATGATCCTTGATAAATTTCGGGAGTACAACTTGCAGACTCACCATCTGTTCATTGATTTCAAAGTAGCGTACGATTAAGTGAAAAGAAATGAGCTGTGGCAGATAATGTCCGAACATGGTTTCCGGCGAAACTGATTAGACTGATACGTGCAACGATGGATGGCTCGAAATCAAGTATTCGGATTGCAGACAAAGTGTCAATCTCGTTTGTGACCTTAGACGGATTGAAGCAGGGTGATGCACTTTCGAATTTATTGTTCAACATTGCACTCGAAGGCGCTATTAGGAGATCTGGCGCAGGCATTAAAAAAATCAGATCTTGAGTAAAAATCGGCCAAATTCATGCCAACTTGATGTTCTACTGCGGCCTAATTGCTGATGCTAGATCGTTGAAATTTGGCGTTCGTTGCTTCAATGTTTAAAGATCTTCATCGCTCACCAATGGGAGACAACTGAGCGAGGCAAGTGACTTGGTAACCTAACAATGAATGTTGTTACCACACGCTGTTAGAACATTTTTTTCAGACATTAGGAAAATTAAGTCCGCTATGAGAATGGAACTCTGATGCACTGCATGGAAGGCTTTGATACTTTCTCTCCTCCGTCCCAGCAACTTAAAAGCAGAGTGAATGAAGCTGAACACCTGATCGTTGATCATAATCGTTGTTTGGTATCCATCTGAGCAAGGCTGTTCACTCACTGGGATAGAATGCTATGATTGAATTAGATCAATGCTCGTCCGCTTCACTTACGCATTCAATGCCTGATCTGGCGTGTAGAGGAACGGAACTATCATCACACGGTCGCATATGCTCCTGGGCTTTGCGGATGACATCGATCTTATTGGAATCAACCGCAGAGCAGTAGTGGAGGCTTTGTCCCACTGAAGAGGGAGACGGCGAGGGTAGGCTTAACCATTAACTTTACCAAGACAAAGTACATGGTGTCAGTTAGAGATAGAGGAAGACCTAGTGGTGCTGGTGCTGAGGTAGTGCTTGATGGGGATGTGTTTGAAGTTGTTGAAGAATTTGTTTACCTTGGAATGCTTGTGACATGTGACAATGACGTTTCCCGTGAAGTGAAAAGACGTATTGCTGCTGCGAATAGGGCTTTTACGGATTACGTAACCAGCTTAGGTCCCGCAGCATTCAGACGGAAACGAAATTTGCTCTATACAAACTCTGATTCTACCAGTGGCCCCTTATGGACATGAAGCATGGGCGTTAAAAGAGGCGGACCGGCGAGCTTTCGGGGTTTTCCAGCGAAAAGTGCTGTGTGCAGTACTCGGAGGGAAACTAGAAAATGGTGTGTGGCGCAGACGCATGAATTATGAGCGGTTCAAGTTTACGGCAGACTTCAGTGGGCTGGTCAGTTAGTGCGAATTTCGGAAGAAAGAGTAGCGTAAACAATATTCAACAGAGAACCAGATAGAGGCCGACGACTTCGTGGAAGGCCATGAACACGCTGGCTGCACGCGGTGAACTGGGGACCCTAAACGTTCGGAGAAACTGGAGTAACATCGCCCAAGACCGACGATTATGGAGCTCTATAATACACCAGGCATAGGTGTATCGACGCTGTAGCCAACCAGCAACAACAACAGCAGCAGCAGCATCAGCAACAGCAACATGGTCGACATCTGAGCATAAAACAAATTCCGGCTACAGGTCAACAATCCTACACCGAAATCGTGAGAATCGTCAATTCCCTCAACCAGGGTTTCGACACTTTGTTTCAATGAGACCAAAGCAAGCGTTTTTCGGGCCAAGGGCGAATCTTTTTTCGTTGTTTATGTTGAGGATCATCTTTCACCCATAAATCTTCTCTCTAGAATTTGCTTTGGAAGATAATCGAAATTCTTGCCAATTTGATGAAAATCCTTTTTCGTTTCATCATTTTTACCACTTACTCACTGTTCAGGAAAATTATCGCAGAACAATTACAAAATTGTATGGACGCGCCGAGATTCGAACCCAGAATATTAACAAAAATACCCAGGGTTTGCAGAAATCGCTCTCAATAGATAACGAACAACGATAAAAGAGAGGCAAAAACTGTTCCGAATCATATCAAGCCATAACAAATTTATCAAGCTTGTATACAAGTGCGAAAACACAGAATCGGATAAGCAGCCCCCACAGAAAATGGTGATTCTCGCTTTGTTTTCGCTCATTTCATGTTGGTTACTGCACAGCTGTGTAGAACAAGTTGAAATGCATCATCAGAGCTAGTGCTCCCCCAATTTAGAGCTTTCTAAAAGAAATGTATCATGGGGTATAGCCTCCCGAAGTTCTCTATCATGACAGCTTGCGAAAAATTCTTTCGCGGTATGCTACCTATCGTATATGTATACAGAGACAATAAGTGAGAGACTTGTTCTTTCTCTTTAGGATTCAATCCCTGATCATAGCCCTAGAAATGCGCTTACTCTAGCCACACCACCACGCTATCTGTATGAAAGCATTGAGTTAGTTGTTCCACATAAGCTACATACTACTATTTGCATTGATGATGCCACGAAAAGACTCGAATATGAAAGAAAACGAGCAAACCATCGTTAGGCGGCAATCAAAGTGAGCAAAAAATGGTTATCACTCTCCAGGCTATTTTTCTTTCCCGAAAAGCGATTTCTCCCCGAAAATTTTCCTGAGAGAGCATCCTGTGCGAACTGAGGTGATGTCTGTATGTGTGTATGTGTACAATAGAATGATTCAAATTTTGAATTTTTTGTTACCCGACGCTTAAACGATTGTTTTTGCCATTTTATTATTCCTCCTAAATTTTTAGAAAATTTGGATTTATTTGATTGCGCACATGTCATTTAAAGTTTGTATGGAAATTGCTGTGAAAATCGACCCTTATGTGAAAGGCCGTTTTGTGAGGTGGCCCATGAACTATTTAAATATAATCAACACATTGACTACATATAATACTTGTCAAGCTGAAAGACAACTGTTGTTGCATTCCTTGTAAATTTTTCTTTGTTGTTATGGAACGATCTATCTATATATATAAAACTCAATGTTTGTATGTTTGTATGTATGTTCCAGCATAACTTCTGAACCCATTGACCGATTTCAACCAAATTTGGAACACACATACATATCTTAAGGAGAGGACGATAGGGGGGTTAGGGACGCTCTTTGGAAAAGGGGAGGGTGTGGGGGGAGGTATTTTGCTTAGTTATCGATCAACTCAGTGTAACATCTGAACTCCTTGGCCGATTTCAACCAAATTTAAAACACACATTCTTTATCTTAGGGAGACGACAAGGTGGGGTTAAGCAGGCTTTTTGGAAGAGAGGGAGGATGTGGGGGGGGGGTATTGCTTAGTTATTAATCAACTCAGTGTAACTTCTGAACTTCTTTGCCGATTTCAACAAAATTTGGAACACACATTATTTATCTTAAGGAGACGACGATAGCATGCACTTTGGAAAAGGGGGAGGGTGTGCGGGAGGGGTATTCTTTAGTTATCGATCAATTTAGTATAACTTCTGAACCCCTTGACCGATTTCAACCAAATTTGAAACACGCATTCTTTATTTTATGGAGACGACAATGGGGGTTAAGTATGCTCTTTGGGAAAGGGGGAGGGTGTGGGGGGAGGGGTATTTCTTAGTTATTGATCAACTCAGTGTAGCTTCTGAACCCCTTGGCCGATTTCAACCAAATTTGGAACACACATTATTTATCTTAAGGAGACGACAATGGGGGGTTAAGCATGCTCTTTGGAAAAGAGGGAGGGTGTGCGAGGAGGGGTATTGCTTAGTTGTTGATCAACTCAGTGTAACTTCTGAACCCCTTGGCCGATTTCAACCAAATTAGGAACACACATTCTTCATGTTAAAGAGACGACGATAGTGTGGTTTGGGGTGCTCTTTGGAAAAGGGGGGAGGGTGGGAGGGAGGTGTATTGCTTATTAATTGATCAACTCAGTGTAGCTTCTGAACCCTTTGCCGATTTAAACCAAATTTGGAACACACATTCTTTATCTTAAGAAGACGACGATAGTGTGGTTGGGAATGCTCTTTGGAAAAGGGGGAGAGTGTAGGGGGAGGGGTATTGCTTAGTTATCGATCAACTCAGTATAACTTCTGAATCCCTTGACCGATTTGAACCAAATTTGGAACACACATTGCATAGTGTTGCTTAGTTATTGATTAACTAAGTGTAACTTCTGAGCCCCTTGGTCGATTTCAACCAAATTTGGAACACACATTCTTCATGTTAAGGAGACGACGATAGTGTGGTTGGGGATGCTCCTTTGACAAAAAAGGGTGGATATGGGGGGAGGGGTATTGCTTAGCAATCGATCAACTCAATGTAGGTCTTGAACCCCATGACCGATTTGAACCAAATTTGTATCAAATATTGTCTGTCCTAAGGAAACAATTTTAGTGGATATGGGTAGGCCATTTTAAAAGGGGAGGATATGAGAGACGGGTAATATTTAGTTATCGATCAATTCAGCATAACTTCTGAACCCATTTACCGATGTCCACCAAATTTGGAACCCATATTCTCTGTCTAAAGAAGACTACATCAGACTGGGTAGGAGTGTCATAGCTGAAAGAGGGTATATTTATTAAACGAACAGTTTAGTATACCTTTTTATCGCATGGGTCAATTCAAACAAAATTTGTAAACACGTATTCTCTACCTAAAGGAAACTATTATAGAGCGGCTGGGAGGGACTTTTGGAATGCGGGAGGTTAGTGGGGTTGGGTATTGTTTAGAAAACGTCTTAATTTAAAATCCCTCTTATTTAGTTCATCCGAGGTTCTTTGACATTGTACAATGCTCCGAAAACAAATTGCCCGAATTCCCCAAAAATACCAAATCCTCGACAATAACATTTTCCCGGTAATTACATTTTCCGAAAAAGGACTTTAACGAAAATGATATTTCCCGAAAACGATACTTCCCGATACACATATTCCAGAATATGACATTTCCCTGAATGAAGCTGGGCATTAACATAACACTATTTGGCCTAAGGTCATTCGACATGAAGGCATTTGGGATGTTAATGAACAGCATCAGTAAAATCTTTCATATAAAGCATACATTTGGGTATGAAGCAATGATAATTGTTACCCTTCATCGGAATCATGGACTGCCCAGTGAAAAGCAATGATTAATGTATTTCCTTCTGGCATCCACCAACCATCCTGCTTCTTTAAATGTAGGCATTTGCCCGGAATAAGGCAATGGTGGGTGTGATCCCTTCTTTAAAAATATGCGTTTGCCCGGAATAATGCATCGGTTGAGGTTTTTCCTTCTTTAGAAATAGACGTTTGCTTGGAATATGGCTATTCAAACCCACGATCCTTTCTTCAAAATCAGTCAATGTTTCTAAAAGCCTTTTTCCAATCAAATGATGAAGTATCAATAAGTAAACACAATTACCCTGTTGAACAATTGGTTTTATCATTTTCAGATTGTGAAAAAAACTGCGAACCAAACTGGCAATTCCGAGCAAGGCCGGGTACATAAAGCTAGTTTTCTATAAAAGTTACTGTTTTCATAGTAATTTACATACAAACTTCATACTTACATAAAAACACTATTTTTTATGCGCCAAACACGCTAAAAACACTCATTCAAAATTTTCCACCGCTAGCTGGATTATTCATGTTTTTTATTTAGTGTTTTCTGCTTTCATAATTTTACACTTTTATGTATTATTATTTTTGTATCTTCTAGTTTTCATTTTATTATGATTTTATATTTTCGTATTTTTGTATGTTTATATTTTCATATGTTTATATTTTTATATGTTTATGTTTTTATATGGCTCACTGGTGACCGCCGATAACGATACCAGCAGAGAAATTCGGAGGCGCATAGTGGCTGGAAATCGTACGTACTTTGGACTCCGCAAGACGCTCCGATCGAATAGAGTTCGCCGCCGTACCAAACTGACTATCTACAAAACGCTTATTAGACCGGTAGTCCTCTACGGACACGAGACCTGGACGATGCTCGTGGAGGACCAACGCGCACTGGGAGTTTTCGAAAGGAAAGTGTTGCGTACCATCTATGGTGGGGTGAAGATGGCGGACGGTACGTGGAGGAGGCGAATGAACCACGAGTTGCATCAGCTGTTGGGAGAACCATCCATCGTTCACACCGCGAAAATCGGAAGACTGCGGTGGGCCGGGCACGTAGCCAGAATGTCGGACAGTAATCCGGTGAAAATGGTTCTCGACAACGATCCGACGGGAACAAGAAGGCGAGGTGCACAGCGGGCAAGGTGGATCGATCAGGTGGAGGACGACTTGCGGACCCTCCGCAGACTGCGTGGTTGGCGAAGTGCAGCCATGGACCGAGCTGAATGGAGAAGTCTTTTATGTGCAGCACAGGCCACTCCGGCCTTAGTCTGATGATAAATAAATGTTTTTATATTATCATATTTTCATATTTCTTTAAATATTTATATCGAATCAATATTAGAGCAACGCCTAACAATATACTCTTTGTCATCAACAGAGTATGTTACTGACAAACGCACCTAGCGACAAACCTTTATCAGAACCCGAACACAATATGTCAAGAATCATTTGCCTTGCATGCTCAGATATTTCCGAGAATACGATGCTAATTTTGTTATCATTGTTCGAATCTCGAATATTTCCATAAAAGCAGAAACTATGATAGCATTAAACCGAAATTTGCTCTAGAAATAATGCAACGGGCTGAAAAGTTAGCAACAAAATTGTCTTCTTTTTTGTTTCTGACAAATTTTGTCGGATCTTTGTCATTATTTTCTTTTATTTTTATTTTTGCCTTTCTCGTATACTAAGTATACGTAAAGGCTGTAGCATTGCTCCAAAACAAAACTTCTGATAGAAGGCTCGGAGACCCATAGTGTTATATACCACCCAGTCAACGCAAGATCGTATATGATGTCACATAAGATGTTAAAGTGGAGGCCATATAGGTACTTCCCCATACAATATGTATGTATATCGCCTCCACTTTAGCATCTTATGTTGCATCATATACGATTTTGTGTTGACTGGGCAATCGACTCAGCTCGACGAATTGAGGTGATGTCTCTATGTATGTGTGTATGTGTACAAAAAATGTGAGACACACTTTTTAGCACTTCGCATTATCCGATTTACTCGCAACAAGTTGCATTCGACGTGGAATCCTTCCATATTTGCTATTGAAAATTGGCCCAATCGGCCATTGCGTTCCGGAGTTATTAGAAAAATATTTATTTTTTTCAATTTTCCCCCCCTTGGAAAAAAAAGTTCAAATTCGTTTTTTTTTTTCAAAAACTGTGGTAGTGCATTTAAATAAACGCAAATAAATGTGAATTGATGGAAATAACTGAATCTATCTACGTAAAGTGCAATTTTGACCTGTGTTTTCTTGTGTTTTCTTGTTTTATATTATGTACACGAGAAAGACACCATCACCGCTAGGTGGATTATTCTGGGTTTTATACTTTCTTATTGCCATGTTTTATATTTTTGTGTTTAAATTTCTCTATTTTCTTATTTTTCCATCTTTCTTTTGTCATATTTTCAAAATGTTATACTTTCATAATACTTTTTATCTTTTTGAATTTTAAATTTTATCATATTTTTATGTATTCATATTTTTGTATCTCTTTTATTCCATTTTTTTTTTCTTTATTTCATCTCTGTGGCAAACACAACGCAGTGTGCCTGGCAGCTTTGACGTTTATGTCATATCACTAATATGCTGTGAGCCTCAATATTGATAAGAAAAAATATTGGGCGTCATATAACTTAAGCATATTCCAGGATGCTTTCTTTGTACTGGATGCGTTTGTGTTTGATTAGATTAGATTAGGAATCTAGAATATGAATATTGCGACGAATAACTCCAAATCTCGACTAGCAACCAAGAATTCTTCTTGGACTTAGAGGTTTTTTTAGCATGAGCATGATAACCGTACTGCAGTTATTTTTGCCTTTCTTTGTTCGTCTGACATCTGTGTCTTTTTTTCTCAGTTTTTTCTTGTCTCTGTCTTATTGTTCCGTGCACCATGAAGCTCTGGCTATCCGAAAGATGCTCCCTGACGAACCACAACTCAAGCACGACGCTACCCTACACCGATAATGACGTCAAATGCCCGTATGAGCAGCTGTAATATCCCAAACCCAAATCCCGATGCCGTCCATCCTGAATCCTGAACGCAATCTAACCTTGATTCGCCACAAGTATCTTGGTCCATGTCCCTCTCCTCTTACTAACTGTTAATGATAATGATACAGTTTGTAAATATCGTAAAGAGTCTCGGCTCCTTTAAGTGTTATACATGCCTGAGCCTGTCAAATAAACGCAATAGATAAAAAATGATGACCGTACCGTAATTGCACTAAGAACCAATGAGTGGAGCTTGGAAGTTGCTTCCCATTCTCAATTATTTGTCTGAGAACTCAGAATGTTCAATGGTCAATAACGGCACTAGCCACGTCCTTACGGTCTATAAGGAATGAAAAGGAATTTATTATGCAGTCACTCGCTCCCTGCAAGCCGAGGACACCTCTGCACTTGCCACGAGTTCCTGCTGAATTTTATTTTTAAACCAAAAATGAAAAAGTTACAATCGTGATTGCTGCGTCTGCTGCAAGATACACACACCTTTTATCACACCAAACTATTAAACGACAAGTTCTTGTAATTCGCCACATTTATGGAGAGAAAACCATTATGAAAAGAAATCGATCATTGCAGTTACGCTCAGGATTATAATCCTAAACGCGAAAAATGTCCATTTTCATGCAAATATGAAAAAATTGGCAATTATAACATTAAGCTAATTAAGAATAGATTTCGTTAAAAGTAAAAAGTTTGCAAGTTTATAAATAGTTCAAATGAAACAAAAAACATCTCAAGTAGGCACTAGATTTTCATCACAAATTCCTTATGCTTTTCTTCGTCCAACCTGCTGCGAATTATGCGATGCAATTAAAATCCCATTTCTTCCGGTTTGTTCGGATGATGGAGAGCCCCCAACAACGGAAGCAAAAGCAAAAGTGAATAACTTATCGTCGTCGTCGTCGCCGCCACCATCATCTCACAAAAGGCAAAGTGAAATACACAGATTTAAAAAAGAAAAAATCAGACCGCCAACCGGTAGATCAGAGGTGAATGGCGCTGCTGCTGCTGCGTGTCATGTGCACGTATCGTACAGACCATGAAACGATTGAGGAAAACTGCCAAAGGCGCTGGATTTTTATTATGACATTTTTATCGTTGCACCGTGGAGTGGTTTAATAAAACAGATGGTCAAAAATTTTCATCAACAAGATATTTTGGTGGATGCATAGATCGCATTACTTTCTTAGGTGAATCTTACTTTCTGTGACAACAGCGCAAATAAAGAGATGGTTGGATCTCTGGCTATGACGAAGCCTATTCTACACCCCGAGTAGAGCGCTGATATTCGCTTTCCATGTATTCTATCAGTTTGTTCGACTTTGAGTGATTTCTATGAACTACAACAAATTTCAAGTTCTGAGACCCTCCGATTTTTTTTGTATTTACGTTAATAAATTTAAGTTTTATTGATGATTCGAAAATACTGTTGAAAACAACATAATCACACAGATTGGGTTTTAAGAAGTGATCATTAGTGAAAGGTAATTTTAACCACTTTATGATGTTTTATATCATGTGCGGTCCTCGTTGGCTATATGTCTGCTGCCGCACGACAGGGGGTTCCGGCAGCCAGTATTATTATCATCGTTGGGCGTGGAGGGGTCACCTTATTTGTTTTTGTTTGTCGGGAAAATTGTGTCACAAAAGGGGTACGGTTGGGTGCGGTTCCCAGGAAAGTTCATCGGAGCAGAGCGCGCACATGTTGCTGGACGACACCGACAACGCCGATGATAGTCAGTCGGTAGCTGGAACAGTTTATTTTTTTTTGTGTTGTCGTGTGAGCCGGAGCTTTTTGAATGGGTATGGTTAGGTGAAGCCATGTCTTCGCGAAGAGGAAGGAAATAATTTCTTCGAAAAGATTATCTTGAGGTTGGAGTTCTGGTATACTTTGCTACTCACGCGACGTGGGGTTGAGACAAAGTGGTTCTGGGTTTCCTTGGATTTTAGCATGTGGTCATATTACTTTAAGATGAATTAATCCGCTGATTCCATATAATGGTACGCATTCAGAATAATCATGTCAAAGTCCAAACAATATTAGCATGATTCATTATGATTAGAAATATTATTAGAATGTTAGATTATTATCATGCTATTCATTATGATTTGTATTTACCCCACTTGTCAAGCCTTCTTGATTCTGGCAATCTGATCGAACAAATACTGCGTTATGTACACCAACACACTTCGCACCGGGTTTTGGTTCGCACTTTTTCAGTTCAAACGCGAATTCGATTCGTTAAAATGTTAGATTTCATGAAGAAACTGTAGAAATAAATCCTTTAAACTTTTGTCATTAGTTACAGTAGAAAGAAAGATGTAAATTGGAATACTTTTTCAGTATACCTTTTAAAAGCGAAATAAATGGGAACAATGAACCCCGTCTTTAAATTCTGTAAAATCACTCCATTTAATCACGCTTAAAAATTAAAAAAAATGGCTTTCCATTTAGTTTTCGCTGAGTGTCACCCGATCATGTTAGCTTCATGTTCATCGTTCTTCCTCCCCGAAAACATACGCGAAATATCAAACATAGCTTAGTGACGAACGTTCGTTCTTCATCATGGGAGGAAAAAGGCAACGGGGACCAATATCACGATTTCAAAAATTCATCTAAAAACGAACAAAGCTTGAGTGCTCTCCCGCTAGACTGAATGCTAAGGTGACTGCACCGGTTTTGTCATGGTTGCTGACTTGGTCACTTTCTTGGATAGAACTATAAAAACGATATGTATTTGATTGTTTTATATTCGTATACGACTGAAACTGATGAATTCTATTGTCTTGAAAATATTGATATTTTTTACATTATTTGGAAGTCGAGTTGAGCCAATTCGATTCAAGTACGAGCCACTGAAGACGGCCTCACAGTTGAGGTAGAAATATTTACGTATCGTCAAAGATTACAAAACGTGGAATCAAATGGAAAGTTCTTAACTCGTCTTATGACAGTTGAATATTTGTAAGTAAAACGTACAAAATTAGTACACAAACCCTAGTTCGTTCTTCCAATCTGTAGCAATTCAAGCAAAAGCGCCGTTAGCAGCGCAATGTATTTGGAGACGTGAAAGCATGCAGCATGCTGCATATGTATCTTTGGCGTATCTGGCTCAGTCGGTACGGCGAGCACTATAGAATAGAATGCGCTGCAATAGAAAACAGGATGTTCTCCCATGTGTCTTGTTGTTCAACCCACCCGGTGCACGCCGTGCCCCACGGATCAGTCTTCCATGCAGCCGTAAAAAGCTCAGTTGATTTCCCTTGTCTGCAGCTTTTCGTGTTCCATAAAATTCGTGATTCGTCAACGAAAATTTTCACGGAAAATGGGTTTGCGCGTACCTATGTGGCTGGATGCTTCTTGAATAAATCAAAACACAGTCACATCGTCTGTGGTGGGGGATGCCTGGAGCGGTTAATCTGTTGAAAAGGTATTGACAGGGGCTTCTACAGCTTATCTACTCTATAGCTAAACATAATCAAAACATGATATGGGATAATAATATGAGGGAATTGAAGTCGTGGTGTATCTCGAAGCTTGTTAGCCCATTAATTGGCTATGAGAAATATTCAACATATAAATTTATGAATGTATGGTAAAGTTTTGAATATTTAATTACTGTTCTGATAAATTAAGAAAATGTAAATTCTTTGAACTTTGAAATCAAGATAGTACTGAAGATGAAGATATTTTTTTGTGAAATGATTTCAATAATACCATACTCACCCATTTATTTCGTTGCATTGCTTTTTGTTAAATTAGGTTGTAATATCATGAACCGAAGGACAGATACTTCATCGAGCGCAGTTGCTGATGAAGCAAGTGTGAAGGAGCCAGACAATACTAAATACTCATCCTACTTGGTAGGCATTGTACAAAAATACATGTGAGAGGAGAGTAAGGGAAATTCGGGAAATGTTGAACGGCTAATTTCTTCGCCTATTGCTGAACGCACGAGTTCAACAATGGGCGACAAAATTAGCCGTTCAACATTTGGCAGATTCTCCTAGTTCTGAAAATGGATTGCGAGAGTTCGGCTACGTGCCTGGTGTTGGGAACTTGGTTTTCTCAGTACCCGCTAAGCGTATCGGCTAATGTGTATCGGCCGTAATAACAAAGTCCAAAGGACGATATTTTGAATAATCTTAATCAATCAAAGAAATTTTGTTTATTCCAAATCAACATGTCACATGGATTCGTCTTAGTTTTGACCGTTATTTCGGTTTCTCTGAGACTTCGGGAACCAATAACAAGGGTCAAAGAAGAAGAATTTGAAAATCTATTATTCAAAAAGTTATTCAAAAATTGAGGATGGGATTATTTTCTCTTTTGGACACTATTAATATCACCTGTCAGTTGACCATATTTCGAAGGGTCCTTTTGCTTTAATGACTTACACTGGGCTAGGGGTAAGGATAATGATGGTGTAGATTTATGATAAATTTGTCGTTTCATTCTCTGTCGTTTCAAACTCCATGTAGTCCGAAAAATGATAATTATAGCCGCAATTGACCCAGCGGCATTTCCGATTCCAGCAAACCAGAAACTTATAGGTACGAGCTCAATAAGTAAAGGGAAACTTTTGAATTCACGATGGGCAGTGAACCCTGGTTATCATTTCTCAAGGCACTTAAATATTAGCAAAATTTATCCACAATATAAAAAACATGTGCTATCAAAGCAATCAGCTAGACTTTACTAAGGTGGCGCAGATCAGCGCTGCGTGCCACCAGTTCTCTCTTTCACTCTTCCGCTGTTCTTATGCAACGCAAATAGTGACGTCAATATTTGCGTTGCATAAGATCAGTGGGAGAGTAAAAGAGAGAACTGGTGGCACGCAGCGCTGATCTGCGCCACCTTAGTAAAGTCTAGCTCCTTGCTATCAAAGTAATATATCGCCTCACTTTACCATATGGCCCTTCTGCTTCCGATGGCGGCTCAACCATTTTAATTTGGATTTGTTTAACCAACAAAGTACAACAGTGCTCCCAAACCACTAACAGACCCATTCTCAAATTTAATTTTTTTTTATTCGAATAGATCCGACAGTGATTACGACCATCAACCGATTAATTTCAGAGTTGGACTTTTTTAACTCTACAATCATCCGAAATTTGTACAAGAAATGTCACGATTTTCGAATCCCTCTTCTCCGTGATGTATTTTGAAGTAGGTTAGTTCCTTCATTATAGTGCTAGGACAAACATGGACAGTATGAGTTGTTAGGAATGATAAGTGAAGTGAAGAACCTTCAACAATTGTATGATCTTCCAGCACATTCTGGATGTTTTTACAGGTTTCATATGAAGATCCAAAAATGCCCACGACTCTGCACAATGGTTCGAGCGCAACCAAAACCTCAAAAATCAAAATTCGTATTTCGGTCGGAATTATATTTTTCTCATTTTATAGAATATTTAAGTGGTTAAAATTCAAAATTTGAAGAAGCTCTGTTGAGTTTTGACTTTGTTACATCATTTTTAATTGAATGTGAGTATTGATTTTCAATTAAAAACGCTGTTTTACAAAGCGTTTAGATCAGCTTCGTACGGAACGGATTCAGTTACATCGCTAACACCAATATTATTTCAAGACTGCGTCATCAGGACCTTAAATAGTATGTCTTTGTTGAACATAGGTGACAGAACTCATCTTTAGTTAACTTTAGATACCAAATAAATTAACTTACTTACATTAGATTGAAGTGTTTCAAAAGTATAAGCGCCGATGAGTGCCTGTAATGATTCTATGCTCAATACAAAGCTTAAAGTAATTGCTTTCCAGTAATCACTATTTTGTTTTGCGAAAAGTTGCGATAAGCTGTTTTTAACGTTTTAGTTTGAAATGCGCGTAGTATTTTTCGATCTGTTTCTAACTGAAACCTTACAAATGCGTATTTTAGTTCGCAAGAACCTTAATAATGTCGTCTTTTTTTTAATTATATGAATAAAGTTGAATCAAACGTTGAATAAAATAATAATATTAAAAACATATGTAATAAAAGGGATTGTTTAATGATGTATTCATTTGTATACTTTTATTTGAATATTTTATTGCTGTTTTATGTGAAATTATTGGGTAGATTTTTTACCAAATTGGCTAGAAGATATCGCACACAAAGTTTCTTACTTCCAAAACTTTCTCCTGACATCCGAGAATCAATCAATTTTAGATTTTTTCACATGAATTTTATTGTTGGTCAATGAAATAGTAGGTACTAACCTGTACTAGTAGGTAGGTAGGTACTAACCTAACTAATTTTATGGCAAAGGAGATCGTCTTTGTAGTGAAAGGATCTGTTTTCAAGAACCGAATTTAGCAGTAAAATAAACAACAACACACGCAAAAAAGCGTTCATGAATTCGTGAGCTAACGAGTTCACGGTGTATTTTTTCATGAACAACAGTCACGGATTCGGGAATACAGTCACGTTTTCTGGAATATTCTGGAGAACGTGACTGGTGTTCCCGAGTACATGAATTAAATCACGGTGTATTTTTGCTGGTTTATGAATTCAGGAACGCTTTTTTTTGCGTGCAACAACAGCAGACTAAGGCCGGAGTGGCCTGTGCTGGAGACGACTTTCTCCATTCAGCTCGGTCTATGGCTGCACGTAGCCAACCACGTCGCCAACGTCGTCTGCGGAAGGTCCGCAAATCGTCCTCCACCTGATCGATCCGCCTTGCTCGCTGTGCACCTCGCCTTCTTGTTACCGTCGGATCATTTTAACCGGATTACTGTCCGACATTCTGGTCATTAGTCTTCCGATTTTCGCGGTGTGAACGGATGGTTCTCCCAACAGCTGATGCAACTCGTGGTTCATTCGCATCCTCCACGTACCGTCCGCCATCTGCACCTCACCATAGATGGTCATGGTACGCAGCACTTTCCTTTCGAAAACTCCAAGTGCGCGTTGGTCCTCCACGAGCATCCTCCATGTCTCGTGTCCGTAGAGAACTACCGGTCTAATAAGCGTTTTGTAGATAGTCAGTTTGGTACGGCGGCAAACTCTATTCGATCGGAGCGTTTTGCGGAGTCCAAAGAACGTACGATTTTCTGCCATGACACGTCTCCAAATTTCTCTGCTGGTATCGTTATCGTTATCACCAGTGAGCCCAAGTACACGAATTCTTCAACCACCTCAATTTCGTCACCACCGATACAAACTCGTGGGGTGACTTACGTTATCCTCTCTTGAGCCTCTTCCTATCATGTACTTCGTCTTCGACGTGTTGATGACTAGTCCGTTTAGCTTTACTTTTCAGTCTGATGTAGGCTTCCTCCATCCTCTTAATGTTACGTGCCATAATATCAATGTTGTCGACGAAACCAGACTTCGTGAAAGTCGTACCACTCGTGTCAATCCCTGCCCTTCGTATTACTCCCTCCAGAGCGATGTTGAATATCAGACACGAAAGACCATCACCTTGCCGTAACCCTCTGCGCGTTTCGAAGGGTCTCGAGAATGCCCCTGAAAATCGAACTACGCACATCATCCGATCCATCGGCGCCTTGATCAACCTTATCAGTTTATCCGGAAATCCGTTTTCGTGCATTAGCTGCCATAGCTGGTCGATTGTATATCAGTAAAATACAAGTGAACCGTTTGTTTGAGAAACTGCATATGTAACATTTTTGGCCAAAATGAGATTTTTATATATTCTGAATCCTCGTCCAAAAATAAGCATCATGACAAAAAATAAAATGGCTACATGGATGACAATAGTAAGTACCAAACGATGAAATATAAAATGTTATATGGTCATAATAATAGGGAAAATGTTCCGATAGTTGTGGGTGTTCCTATAGTGTTGTTTTTACGCAATTTACGTATTTAACGCAGCAACTCATATTGTCTATCAATTTGTTAACCTGTCATTATAGTTTAATTGCTCCATTGTTGGGTTTTCTACCCTATATATTATTTGTAGATTCGTAGTAACTTGGTGTGTATTATCCATTTATGATGCACGTTGGATGATTAGCTGGAACAGATTTTGTTTCGGGAGCTTGCCAGTTGTAGTCCTAATAGACTGTTAACAAGGCTAGGCTCTCCATGTGAGATACTAGCAGACGACTCAAGCTATGCTGCTCACTAGTACACTGCGGCCTGGGTTCGTTTTGTGATCAAACCGATTGAAAAATAAAAAAAAACTCGAGAAAAAATATTTTAAAAAAAGTTTGAAGTTATCAAATAATCAAGAACAACAGCTTTATACGTTCTATATGAAGCAGTAATCGTTTTAAAAATATGAAAGAAGCCATGATTTCACTTATGGAAGAAATATTTACAAAATAATAATAAAATATCATTGTTCCTCCGGATAACGGTACCTAACTGCAGTCTATGTTGACAATAGGTGGTATTGTTGCCATGTTTAATGTTCTTTAAGGAGATATTATTGTTCTGTTGAAAACAAAAATTTCTGATTGTTTGTTACACTCTAAAGACCTATCACGACCTGTAGAAAATTCCAACTGCACAGTAAACAATATATTTTCTATCTGATTCTGTTATAAATTTATAACAAAATATGTTATTTTTGTGATGTGATTGAAATAAAATTTGAAAGCTTTTTGTTTCAAGTAGTGTAATTTTTGATAGAAATTTAGATATTTTGACAACATCCCGCTCCAAGTTTCTAACAAATTGTGTTATAGAAATTTAGTATGTCATAATAACATGTGTTGATATAATTTTGATATGATAATGACCTTCTACTCGGGTGAGTCTCCTCTATTTTAATGCAGATGAGTACGTGTCCAGTTGTTTTGCAATTGCTATGATTATGATTATGTCGGAAGGAATATAGACTAGTTTGACCAAATAAACACCGGACTGTGTGAATCAGCTCACATAATCCTCTTTCAGAACGATCAGAAACGTGTTTTGACTGTCAGTTATGTCAGTCACATAGGATAGAGACTTTTATTTAAATATCTCAGTGTTCCTTAACTAAAATCAGTGTTGGTAGAAGCATACTCAAATATCAATCATCGAGGCTTCATGCACGAGCTAACTCGCTTGCGATTCTGTAGGGAGGGCATCGCGCTTGAGTTTTTCGAACAGAATAGCATTGCTTCGGCCACTCACCGAAAAACTGATGTCATACTGATCGCATACAAGGCGACAAAAGGTCGAAAGGACAAAAAGTCGAAAGACAAAAGGTCGAAGGGACAAGTGGTCGAAAAGGACAAAAGATCGAAAGGGACAGAAGGTCGAAACGGACAAAAGGTCGAAAGGAACAGAAGATCAATAAGATCAAAATTACACAATTTTTAACAAATATTTTAAACTCATTCAGTAAGTACAACTAATGGATGAATGTTTGGGTTTTCTAAATGTCACATCGATCGATCCAAATGGCACACGCCCATCAAATATATCAGGCGCGTCTACGTGGCTGCGACGTGCACTATTTTGACAGATCGAAGTGACATTTAGAAAATCTTGATATAGATCTCATTGAGTGCATTTTATTTAATTGTTAAAAATAGTGAAAAATAAAATGTAGATTCGCAATGCAATGCCGACTGTATGGGACAACTCTGTCTCGTCCTTTTTTGCATTTCAACTGCAAGTGGCTACAATTTAATGTCAAACACGTGACTCATTACCTTAGCATATAGGGTATCTGTTCCATTAACATGCTCCTATATTAACAGCATTCGCAAAACAGGCAATTTAGGCTCAATTTGTGTCGTGTTTTGTTGTTATCCGGCGTGAGGCTGAACAAATCACAAAAATTAGAAATAAAACAATTTGCGCACCGATTCTTTGTTTTCGAATGGTATTGATTTGGGTACATGGTATGAATGAAAGAAGCGTCAACCCTAGTCTGAAAGATGCCGAAACACTTTGCTGAATAAAGTATGTTGCTGGAACGTCTACAAAAAATGTTATAACGCTTCGAAGATTAATTATTCAAACCATATGGAAGAAATCAGCAGAAATCAGCCAGCACTACCAGGCAACCTATGGTTGTATTCGGACAAAACCCTTCTTCCTGCTAGTCCCGATTTTTTTTATTTATTTCTTTATTTGATAGGCACTCTGTGTTATTTAACCCTTACTGTGCCGAGATTTACTGTGGTATTCTGCTGTACAGAATCCACACATAATCTTTTTTTGTTCGATTGCCATTTTATTTGGGTAACGTTGGAGGAATGCCTCCGATAAGTACAAGCTGTCAGTCGTCATCAGGCAGCCGTGACGGAAAGCGCATACCCCAAACGCCACCGTATGGGCTGTGGATCCGACGACTGACGAGGTTTGGTGAAGGGGCTGGGAATCGAACCCATGATTATCCGCTTGTAAGGCGAACTTGTAGCCAACTACCCTACGGGACCCCCTGTTCCGATTTTTATGTTGAGGATTGAAAATATTGCAATCAACAGACCAATATGATAGCTTTTGTTTGCAATACTCAAATGAATTCATGGAAAAACTGTTACTTAGGTCCTTTTGGAAAGTTAAGCGAGAATAAAAATCGGGACATAAAGGAAGAAGGGTTTTGCCCAAATACAACCATAGGTTGGCCGGTAGTGCTGATTTGCTCCATATGGTTCGAATAATTAATCTCGAGGCATTCGACGAGGAATCCTGTCCAATTGTTTCCTATTGAAAATTTGCCGGATTGGACTATGGGTTAGGAAGTTTGGCGAAAATACAAACGCGTAAAAAAGTCTCGCCCATTTGTGAGACACTTGCCTTCTACCGATTTGCTCGCAACAAGTTGCATTCGACGGGGTAACCTATCCCATCGTTTTTGATTAAAATTTGACCGGATCGGACTATGGTCTCAAATGTTGTGGACAAAACGCGTAAAATAAAATTAGCTTTTTTAGCACTTATACCAAGGATTGAATTGGAAAGAGAATGAAAAAATCTCTCAATTATCACCTCTGTATACATTTACGATATGTATTATACCGTGAGAGACTTTTTTTTCGCAAGCTGTCATTATAAAGAATTGATTTGGTGGGCTTTACGCCATGATAATTTTATTTTAAAGCTCTAATCGCGGGGCACTGGTTCTGGTGATGCATTTCAACTTGTTTACTTTACCAATTCTGTTTTTTTGCACTTGTAAACAAGTTTGATAAACTTGTTTCCATGGCTTGTAATAGTTCGAAACAGTTTTTGCCTCTTTTCTTATCGTTGTTCGTTATCTTATTAGAGCGATTCCAGCAAACCCTGATTTATACTCATCATATTTGCCTACAATACTATTTTAGAATTTTCTTGTAAACATTTTGGCATCTATATCGCTCGAGAAAGGCTCTGATACCGCTAGGTGCATTAATCTTTTTTTTTAAATTCTGCTGGCAATTCTTCTGAATATTCACGAGAAATAATTCTGAATTTTCACAAGAAATTTTTCTGAATATTCACGAGAAATAATTCTGAATTTTCACAAGAAATTTTTCTTAATTTTCACGATTTTTTTTCCGATAATTTTAGAGAAATTCATCTATTTTTCATTCTAATTTTTAAATTTTCGAAACTTGTTTTGAATTTTTAAATTTCTGCAAAAAAATTAATTCGTTTTTACATTGGATGTCATTCAGAATTTCCACGGAATATTCTTTTGAATTTCATTAGGATTATTTTAAAGTTTCCAGGACAAGTTATTCTCCGTTCCTTTTTCTACTTCTTCTCCTTCTTCTTCATGTTGGCATTACATCTCCATTTGGGACATTGTTGCCTCTTAGCTTAGTTTTCATTAGAGTTATTTAATGCAAGGTTGCCATGTCATGTTATCATTTTTTCTAACACGATGATACTTTTACGTCTTTCACATTTCATCATGTCAAAAATCTCTCTTTCAAACACCGTTTAATAGTTCTTTATTGCTGAGAAGTGAGATTGCTATCCCAGGGCCATGTTAACGCATTTGATCCATGTTTCGAGTCATCTGTAAAAAAAGACAGGAACACCGTCTTCGACCAAAGGTCGTACAAACTGAACACTTAACACCTAGCATGAGACAACGGACAAGACACATAACACCCAATGGACCAGTGGAGAGTTTTTCGATCACGAAAAGTTTCCTCCTTACCGGGGCAGGAATCGATCCCACACTCCATAACACATGTGGCTAGACAATTGACGTCGCTCGCCGCACGGCCGCGAAGCCCACAAAAAAGTAGGTATCCTAGACTGGAATTAGTAAGATTAAAAATTTAGGAATTCTTGAGTTTAAAAAAAGGTAATTTAACAATAGCAAGGATTTTTTTTTGGGAATTTTAAAGTTTAAGATGTTGGGTGTTTAAGAGTTGTATGCTCAGGATTTTTGAATTTGGGAATTATGGAATATGCTCAAGCTTTTGCTCAAATAATTCCGGATAATTCAGTTCTGATTCTGTTCAAAGCTGCTAAAGTCGTATATCCCACATTAATTAGTATCTCCTTCTTCTTCGGATTCCTACCTGTACTGGTCGAGAATCATCGGCTGCAAAACCATCCGCACGCCCAATTATATGGTCCTCCTTTTGTATGGTCAGCTTAGGTGCCGAAGCATCCGTATCTCCTGCCAAAGCATCATCAGCTGTCGCCTCCCCGGCTGAGGACAGCAACGCCGGACCATGTTCTTGCACTATATCAGATTTCACTATCACTACGGCCGTTGTCAGCGCAAAAAGCGTCACTAGAAAGGCCAGTCTCGTAGTCATCATCGTCGTTGTGGTGCCTTTGATCATTTTCATTTTCGTTTCGCTCCGGTGGACGCCAGTAATCGAGTTAAAAAGCGAGCACTAGCAGAAAAAATATCAAAACAAATTTTCACCGCCCTTGGAAATATCAACAACAGTAACAACGAGATCCTTCTTCGCGCACCTCACTTGAAATTGTAGTGAAATTGCATTTTTAGCATAGCGTGCACTTTTATTTCTCTTTTCACTGCACCTCACCGGTAGAGTCCTCGGATTCACTTGATTACCCACAGGGCCACTGTGAAGGCTGTTTCTATATACCAATTCACTTTCTTCAGACTCGGCTTCTATTTTTCTGGCATTGATCGTTTACCTTCTAGTCTTCGACTAGCTGTGGGGCGCTCACACTCCAATTGTTGGCATAATTAATATCTCACTAGTATATCACTATCCAATATTTTTCTCCCATTCACTCTCTTCGAGGTTTATGCCGCCTCGACTGCCATTAGATCTTAGTGGAGCATAACCAAATCCATTTCACGTTCACTATGCACATTATTGCATAGCCACCGCATAACCAAATGGCTATGAGTTTCTCGTTTTCCTTTTTGTTTTGTTCAAGCGCCAAAACGATTTTCACCTCCACCCACCGCCACCTAAACGGTTGGTGGTCCCTGGCGAGAGGGAATCTGAGCTGTGGTCAACGTTTCTTGTGGCTTTCAATTTTCCCGCCCGATTCACTCCATCATCACCGTTTCCAATCCCTCAGATGGAACTTTGCAATACGTACTGATATTTTTCACTGAAATCCATACGAAACATCGAATCGGACCTAATCCTAACAAAACTGGAAAGATGAAGCATCACAACGATTGTAGTTTTTTTTTGTAAGGTTCTCCACTAACCGCGTGTTTCGCCTAAGGCGATTACGCGCCAAAATCAATCGCGAGCGCAAAACAGAAAACCGCCAATTCTGTTGTGGTTTCTGCAGAGCGAAAACGGATTTCGTCTACCAGGTACAATGTTTGGCAACCGACTAGTCGGCAGCAGAGGGCTGCGAATGGTTCGAAGCCTACCAATGGATTTCGCCGACTGAAGCGTGCTCACAACAGCACCGTGCTGTGCAGACTGGTCGCCGCCCGCCGGTATCTGGGCACGATATGCACAGGTGGGATGCTGCGTCCGACCGAAGGCTCCGTTGGACCACATTGACTGATAGCTCCGGCCGACAGCACGACTGACGGCACAGTGGGACTTTTTGCGTATTGGGTTTTGGTTTTTAGTTTTGACGCTGGATATCAGTTGAGCTTTATTCAAGTTTTATACTATGACATAATTATATATAACTATAATTAGTTGTGGCATTCGTAAGTTATAATAGAAACAGATCATCTGACATAATTGCTAACCAAGAGCCAAACAGCATGATTTCTTTCAATTTTTTTCATGTTTATTATGTTTATAATACTTTATTTTTATTGCTCGAGAAATCCTTACGAAACTTCCTAAAAAAAATCCAGTCGAAACGCCTGTGATTTTCTTATAAGGTTAGGGGTTGTACACTTATTACGTAAGCATTTTTTCTGGGTTTTTCGACCCCCTCTCCCCCATGTAAGATATATAGATATATTATTTCTAGATTGCTTTGAGAATAGGTCGTATGTGCAAAAGAGAGGCTCTCTTTGTTCACGCTCTCTTTCGCTTGTACATAAGCTAGTTTTGCATATTTTGCCACATTTTCACTTCAGAACGGTAGACAAAGCTATAATCTTTAGATATCTGCCAAGAAATCTGAAGTAAACTTTATTATAGATCTGTAATAATCGAAAGAGAATGGAGGCAAAGAGAGACTCTCTTTTGCACATACGACCTATTCTCAAAGCACTCTAGATTTATATTAACGTAAGATATTGACCAAACCCCGCTTACGTAATATGTGTACGCCCCCTTAAATGTTAGACGTTCCGAGCTGTGCTGGAACTTGACAAAATTAGTTTACTGAAACTCATTAATATGTTGGAAATTCTTGTAAAATTCTTCTCTATGTGTAAAACATTTATCCAAACTCCAGCAATCCTTTTATAAGCCAAGGATTTTAATGAATTGGAAGCGAAAGTATAGTTTTAGATTACTCCGTAGAGTCTAATGAAAAACTATTACTGTTTTGGTATTTTAAAAAAGAAATTCAGAAGTACTATCGATTCATATGTTCAATGAAATTCCAAGATTTTATTTATATTCAATTCATACTCATCGTTGTTGTGAAAACAGGGCAGCAGGGACTACATATATCCAAGGGCTTTAGAATCCCTCTCCAAGCCACTGCGAGTTGTGGAGCTCACCTGGGATGTATGCCACTCAACAAGCCATTCAACAAGCACCAACCCAAATCCTGATGTTGGGTGGGACGCTAAACAGACCAGACACAAAAACCCTCCGTCGAGGCCTGAGGTTTGCGCAGCCCCAATAAGCCGCTTGTAAAACTAATCATTACGCTCGACATAAGAGATAATACGAGTCTATGCATTCGGCGACGACTTAATACGACGAATATAGGACCACGATTTGTAAGTTACAACCGTGATCTTATATTCGTCACTTATGTCGTTGCCAATTTGGAAGCTCAAAACATTAAACTACAAGTTGCTAGGTTTCGCAGATTGCGACATGATAATCTACGATCCATTACATCCCCGAAACTATGACGTCGTTGCGCTGCAAAGAAATTTGCTGGACTGGACAGATGGTGTAGTAAAGCAGGCATCAAGAAGCTTCCAAAGCTGTGGTATCAGCAACGAAGTGCTGAAAAAGATGCGCCAACCGCTTGTACAGATTAGTAATCAAACCAGATCATATGCATATGGTATCAAATGTCAACGGCCAACGATGCAGCCTTCTGCGGAATGGTAGTTCGAAGCACTTTCTGCAAGCGTGTCATCCAGCAGAATTTCATTTAGCCTAATTAAACGTTTGATCGAAAACGGTTAATAGGCTAAAAGTTATTAGCCGCGGCCAGATGAGTGGTTTGTCCAAAGAAGCCATTTAGTCAAACAAGTCATTTGGCCGAAAGAGAGGTTTGGTGGAAAAGACCAAAATAACGTTTCACTGAACAAGTCATCTGGCCCAAAAATGACATTTATTGGTTAAAAGATTTCGACCGAATATGTAATTTAGTTGAGAAAGTTATTTAGTCGAAAACGTAATGTGGTCGAATGGCGAAAAGGTTGTTTAGCCAAACAGGGCCACAGGATCATAATCCCGAACGCAATGGAACGGAACGTTATCGTCAAGATTTGACAATCGTACCGATACCGTCATCGTTCCGTTTCATTGCGTTCGGAGTATACGGTCGAGAATGCCATTTAGCCGAACGGATCGCTCCCCAAAAGGGTCATTTGGCGGAATGGTTCATGTAGCCGAAAATGTAGTTTTGCCGAACGGGTGATTTGGTTAAAAAAGTTGTTTAGTCCAGACGTTTCCAATTTTACTTTCCAGTTCTAACATCTGACATCTCATTGTGAAGTGAGAAAAAAAAAATAAAAAGCGAAATATGTGGATAAACTCTCAGATGTGAAACTGGTTTCAGGGATTAGCTGTGGTCCTATATAATATATATGGATGCCTTATAAAAACTATTTGACCGACTATTTCGATCGATCGAACAAGTCATTTGACCGAAAGAGAGGTTTGGCTAAACTGTTCGGCCAACAATTTCTTTTGGCCGTAAATGACTTCTGGCCGAACGGGGATACGACCTTGTCCAAATGTCCTGTTGTCGAACATGTCATTGTCCATGCGTGCATACATTCTAACCCCCACTGGCTGACAGGGATGTTGTAGAAATTTTGAAAAATGAGCAACTTTCCTCACTAAGGCGTGAGTTTACTGACGCGTGAGTAAAAGTGGTTCAACTCATATGAGTGAGTGAGTGAGGATGAAACAAGTCATGCTCACTCATTTCCCAACACTGGTAGAAAAAACTAACTGTATTACAGTCAGATTTTGTCCGGGTTCTAACTTCCGGACTAAATATGATTGTAATACAGTCAGCAGCTCCAGTGACCCTTTTCAGGCTTCCTTGTATTTCATGACAGAGCACAAACAAATTGAAACAATCTTACCAAATCTGTAACATCAGAAACCAGCTGGAAACCGATTTCATAACTTAGGTATGGCGAACCTGAGGACTACTTTGCGATATTCCAAGGTCTGAGGTTGTATGTTGCAGTTTTTTTTTATAAATTTCGATTCATTTTTTACAACGAAATTATTTTGAAAATAATTTCATGTGAATTTAGGCAAAAAGTCACAAGAGACATAAAAAATGGCGGATTAATTTTTTTCCTTCGACGTACGCTTGACCGAACAAGTCATAAGACCAAATATGTCATTTGGCTGAAAATAAGAAAATTATTTTGAGCTTTTAGTGGAATGTTTTTCTCTTTACTTGTCATAAGACGAATTTGTGTAATTCACACACTGAAGACGGCCTTACTGTTGAGGTCGAAATACGTATCTTCTGTCAAAGGTACAATAAAGTGGTGGAATTAAATGGAATTGCACAAACTCGTCTTATGACAAATGGCTTAAAATGTTATTTGGCCGAAAATGTAATGCCGAGCTGGTTCTACTGTCGAAAATGTTTGACCGAACAAGTCACAAGGAAATACAGTCGAAAATGTCATTTGGTCGAAAAGATCATACCGCCGAAAATGCCATTTGGCCGTAAATGCCAGTTGACCGATGCAATGATTGTCTAAATTCGAAGTATTGTTCACTTTGTACAGATCGTTTTGAAGTATGTCGTTATATCCCAGTGACGCAGTGCTAGGGCTCAGAAAAAATGATGTTAGAAATTTGACAAATTTTACTTTTGACGTTGACTACCTAATCCTATTGAATCTTCATATGTATTGTAAACTTGGAAAAGCAGCTCTATAATATGTCTACTTTCACGAGGAATAGTTTTAAAGCAATATAGCACCATCTTCTTCTATCCTTATACATAAGCTCTTTGGCAATTGCTGTATCCAGATTTAAGATATTAATGGAAGCTCAGTCCTTCCATTCTGTGAGGCATAAGTTCAACTATTGAAGTTTTTAGTGACATAAAATATAATATTTCAAGCTCTATCTGGCAAAAGGGCGAGTGTCGCAAAAGAGAGTTCTCTTTGTCGACTTCCCCTCTTTTAAATAAGAGTGACAAGCAGAGGATTTATTTGCGGTTTATAGCCTCGGAATGCAAGTTTTTATTGTTGTCCATCTTTCTGAGGTGATAACCCTAGAAAGAAATTCACTGCATGTCGCTTTTATTTTAAAGCGGGTAATTCAACGAAGAGAGTTCTCTTTTGCGACATTCGCCCTTATTCCAGATAGAGCTAGTTTTCTCGTGCCTATGATAATAGGGGCGTGGCTGTATTGATCGATTTCTCTTAATCGATTTTTTCAATCGTTAATAGCTTTCGTTACAACAATGGTTGTTAATTCTGGTGGTCCTATATCGTCCCGAACCACAAAATCAAATGTAAACTGTTGAAATTCGTTGCATTCATGAGAAGAAATTGTCGATGAAGAGGGGTCGATCGGTGCAGTTGCGCCCCTGTGATCCTTAGCGCGAGGTTTGTTTGATAAGTTTACTTGATTTCATGAAAGGTAAAGTAATCTGTAGTTGCCAAACATTTGATGGCTTTCTCAATCATCAAAGTTTTTAAACAGATTGTGTATATAAATGCATGCCAACAGAATTCAGTAAATATTTTGACCTCTAGTGCGTTTTAGAAAAAATATCGAATCTTGGGGTTTAATCGTGCGCGCGTTTTAAAAGGATAAGTTAAGTCAAGTTTCCAATTTTCAACATCTTTTATCATACACTTTGTAAGTTTTCTATCCTCACAATTGTCATTAGATACTCATTGTTTGAACCTTTTTGTGTATTGCGTATTTAGTACCGGGCTATTTCATGATCAAATTTAAATTGTGTATAATTATTTAGAGTAGGGGAGGTGATTCGGTTATGAGCACCCTTACGTATCTTTTGACAGAAAGCAGATACTGTTATTCTGACATCTGTCATTCATTTGCTATCCAAACACGATGTTTTATGCAGAATACCAAACTAGATAGACACCTCTACTTTGAACTATGAACAAATACATTTTTTTCTACATAAAAATCAACACAAAAATTTTGTTTGACCTTTTTCAAAGTGTCATAAAATGGTGTGATTGAATTGATTTAGATAAATTTAGTCTATTTTATAGTTCAATAACAATTGCCATCAAAATTTCAGCTCGATAATTTTTTTCCTCACTTTCCTGAAACGCTGCTAAATTCGGTTATGGGCACCTTATTTTTATTGACAAATCGTTCGATATCACTGAGTTTATCAACAAACATATAAACAAAGTACATTCAAAGTTAATTGCCTATATGCCGGGTATTAAGCCACCCGGAGTGGAAATTAATTACTATTTCTGAAACTTGATTATGCATATGTACAACATGTGATAGATTTAGTTCGGAAAAGGTATTGGAGGGTAACCGCCCCTTCGGTGGGGTTTGATCCCACGACCCCAGTTCGCATGACAGGTGCTTTCCCTACATTTCCACTCCGGGTGGCTTAATACCCGGCATATAGGCAATTAACTTTGAATGTACTGATCTCGAGTGGCGATCTCTCTTCGCTTGTGTGGTCGTGTCGGGATCTGACGACCAAACTGGCACAACCTCACACAACCCTACTTCATTGAGCGCCGTTGCTGATGAAGCAAGTGTGTAGGAGCCGGACAATACTAAATACTCATCCTACTTGGTTGACATGTGTACAAAAATACATTTGAGAGAGTTAGTTCTGAAAATGTATTGCGAGAGATCGGCTGGTGCCTGGTGCTGGGAATTTGGTTTCATCAGTACCCGCTAAGCTGCGGTGGACGATGGAGGTCCTTCGTAGCTTAGTAGGGAAAGCACTTGTCATGCGAACTGGGGTCGTGGGATCAAACCCCACCGAAGGGGCGGTTACCCTCCAATACCTTTTCCGAACTAAATCTATCACATGTTGTACATATGCATAATCAAGTTTCAGACATACAAACAAACTTATTTTTATGTTGTTTTTATGTAATTTCTTCAAATTATTCAGTCATAATTTATTGTAGTAATATGTTTTATTATTTATTTGTTTTTAAGGCGCATTGTAAATGCGCTTTTTGGAACTAAGCGTTGACCGATTTACACGCAACAAGTTGCATTCGACGGGGAATTCAGTGTTGTTGCCATTTAAAATTGGACCTTTTAGACATTGCCTTCCGAAGTTGGTGACAAATTAACATTTATTTTCATAGGGACCCCTCTTTGAGAAGAAAAACGCGAAATTAAAAAAAAAAAAAAAATTTGCCTGCAATGTAATGCATGCAATATATGGAAATTGAAGGAAAAAGTTAAATCTAGCTATGAAAACGTGCTATTTTTTACCTTTCTTAAGTGATTGTTTTCGTTACCTTCTTCAATGTATGAGAAAGACATCATCACTGCTAGGTGGATTAATCTAGATTTTTTATTGCTTCATGGCAATTAAAACTAATAAAATACTCTTTTTTTAAACTGGGTGGATTTTATTTGTTATTCTTCATTATTACCCGGATTTTCAAGGGTGCCCACAACCGAACCACAAAACTGAAATGTTAAAAAATTCCAAATTTGCGAAATAATATAATAAAATAATAAAATGTTGATAAAATGATAAATGATAGTAAAATGTTTCAAATTGATGAAATCAAACCAATTTCTTCTCTAGCAGTGAGGTTGTACGTCTAGCTTTCCATTGGAATAAAAATGTAAACATAATACCAACTAGAACCAAAGTTATGGACAAAATTCAAAAGGGTGCCCGCAACCGAACCTCCTCCCCTACTTATTCTACCACTTTATCTTCGAAAAGGCCCCAGTTTTCTTTTTGTATTTTCCATCTCGGTGTTCGTGATATTTTGTTCATGAAGATGAGCCTATCATAATTGGGAAATGATCACAGCCGTGTTAATCATCACCAGTATTGGTAGTTTTCGGGATCGTTACGTGAAAGCGAAAACGGTAGCGGGCTTCCGGTCACCTGTCACATTTCAAGCAGTCATTATGGTAATGTTGCTTTGTTCTGAAATCAAAATTTCTAAATAGTTTTAATAAATCTGTCCAAATAACGATGACTAGTCGATAAAATGAGAATAAAATGTAAATGTCGAGTGACCTCTCTCAATGAAAATGAAAATCTCAGTGCTGGTCATCACAAACTGACATATTCAATTTGTCCGCAATTTCAGCAGAGCAAAAAGTTAAATCTATACATATTGAGATGGTTTGAGGTCCTGTGTAGATAAAAGTTGGGCTGCTGCTTTAGTGGATCCTCATAGACTATGATAGACGCTAAAGTTTTCTGGTTTAGGTAGGGGGAAAGACGGCTTTGGCAGGTTTTGTTCTATAATTGGCAGGGGGGTTTTTGTCGACCAAATTTTATGAAATTTTGCCACAATATTCTTTGATATGCAAATAATGTTTAGGCCAAATTTGAGCCTAGTCAGTCATAAAAAAACCCCTGCCAATAATAGAACAAAACCTGCCAAAGCCGTCATTCCCCCTAGTTAGGTTTAGGTTTGTTACTATTCACGTTATTTTAGGGGGCCTTTTGCTGCTGTTTTTCGGGGTTTGCTTCTTTGAAGTTTTGATGATTGTTGTTAACATTCACAGTATGGGCTTGTATTCTATGTATTCCGATTTTTATGATTCTAATTCTTATGAGTTATGTTATAGGTTAGTTTTGTGTCGGTGTGATTTTAAAAGATTTTCCAATTTTATGTAGTTTTCCTTCCGAATTTCAAGTTCTTCGTCTGCTTTTTTTCTTCTTTGCTTTTCTTCGTGAAATGCCGTTAAAAGCTGGTCACAATTATTTTTCATAGGTTTGAATTTCTTCATAATGTCTTAAAGAGTTTTTTTTTATTGATTTCTTGGATAGAACTTGTATTGTTTGATTTTAGCTTCGAACTGCGTTCTCATGGCTTTTATAGTTTCTGCCAATGTTGGTAAAAACTCAAATTATCAAATCTCATCCATGATTCAAATAAAGCGCGAGGCAAACCTCTTCTGACTCATGGCCCAGAGAATCGTCTGATTTCATTGCAATCATTGCCTGATTTTTGCGTTTTCTTCTTTGTTAAATTCATCGGAATAACTTTCTTTACTTAAAACAACCGATGACGAATCCATACGTAAACATAAAATACACTTCGATTGGGTATTGACACTTTTTGGAGTGAAATCATTTTTCGACGAATGAGCGAAACGATGCGATTCTGCGTAAAAAAGTCATGCGCGATGCTCTCCATGCAGAATCGCAAGCGAGTCAGCTCGTGCATGAGGCTTCGGTGAGTAAGATTTGAGCATGATTCTACCAACACTGGTTTCTGCAACGTTTTTCCTTTTCTGATGTAGCTGATTGGTTTTGGTAAGGTTTGCTTGGGGTTCTTCATTCAATTTTCGGATTTGTTCATCCTGTTGAGTAGTAGAGCACTTTACCAATTCCGAGCGCGATGTTTTGTTTGTTTGCTTCCTCCTAGAATGTAACGTTTTTGTTCACCCTCACTTTTGTAATTGCAATTTCCTTATTTAGTTCTAGTAATTTTTTAGAGAATGCGTCGTGCACTTTTCCATAATTTACACTTTTTATTTTGTTACTACACTACGCTATGACCAAACTTCAGACACTTGAAGCACCTAAGTGGGTTCGGTACCACCGTTGCTTTTTCAGCAGAAGGTAGCCAAATTTCACTTGTTTGGGTGGGGTGGTTCCTTTCTTGGTGAGTACAACATGCCAATCCGGATTTTGTTATCAATCGGTCCATTTAGCATTTGTTTAATTCCTTGGTCAGCCAGAACATTGAGAATTGTTTCATCGGTGTCGTATTTTATGTTCAAAGTCTTCTGACAGAAGTGTCACAGAACACAATCACTCTGCACGAGTTTAATGTCTTGTGCTCGTAGTTTTCATTTCTTATGATGGTAATAATAATTTGCCATCTTTTGTATTTTTGGTGGCAATAACTGTGCCACAGTAGCTTTGGATGGGTTTTTCCACCAGTACTCCATGGAAGTTCCTACCTTCCTCTACTTTAACCATTGTCATTACAGTTTCTCTGGTACTTCCATCAGAGGTTTCCCCTTAGTCGGGAAAAACCAAGGTTATTCCTTTATTCATGTTTTGCTACCTTTTGCAGAAGGTGATCACTCGCGTACGATTACACTCGGTTGTTGTGCACTTGCGCCGTTTGATGACATGTCGATTAAGCCGGCTCTGCCGATCGCGTAATTTGACACCAGTTAAAATTAATTTACTGCGACACTGAATTGGTAACAATGACTGTACAACACAATGTTCCGCACACTTCTGATACCTTTGTTCCGTTTACGTTTTGGTTTGTGTAATTATGCTTAATTTCTAAATAAATACTGCCAAAGCGCATAAAACTCATTTTTAACTTTTTTTTTCTTCTTTTGTTGGCATCAACTTTATCTCCCATTGAAATATTGCCGCTCCGCAGCTTAGGGAAGAAGCCGTGGTATTGATAACAAAATATGATATGAACTTGCTTGAAATAAGAGTAAAAATAACAAAAAATTGCACCAAAATGTCATAAAAATATCAGGTTTTGCTGTGGGGATTTCTTTGCTCTGTCGCATATGAAGTCTTCAGATATCACTTTTTGTGACCTTCAATCGCTGATAAAAAGTCATATTTGCAAAAAACATCGCTGGTATCTTCCAGAAAGTAGTCTATTTTAATTATATATATACAGGGGTTAGACAAAAAGGTTGAGATAGGCAAAAATTGGTTGATATTCCAATCAGCATAACTTCGCCTAGAAAAATCCGATTTCAATGAAACCGGGACCATCGGACGCGGAAACTCTTCTTGTATACTGTCCCTATGCAGAACTTTAGATTGGCCCTTGGTAATGTTCCGGATTTTCCGAGGGTATGTTCAAAATGCATTTTTTGTACTGCTTGTCATTTTATGTGACGTTTACTTTCGTCATGTTCTATGTTTTTCCCATAAACTAGAACTAATATGCCGACCAATGCTGGCTGTAGATCGAGAATCCATAAAAACTACGCAGAGATATGGCCATTTCCGTAAAAACGGTTCCGGGAATATGATGAAATGGTAACAGATCGGAATAATGCAAATATGGGTATCTATCTTCATGGCTTTGAGAGACGATGATTATAGAAATATTCCCAGGGTAATAGTATCCACTGCCACCCTTATAGCAGGTTCCAGGGGCCTTCGAGGAGGGGCCGGATTTTATACCATCTGGAACCATGCATATATGGGTGTTAAAATTCATCTTTTCCCAAGACGATAAATATAAAATCTATATACATTTTGAAGACCGCCAGACTCACTGGCCAATTTGTAACAGGTTCCGGGTGTTCTGCGAAAGTGACATTTGTTCAGGGTGTATGGCCAATCTCCTACCGTTTTCACGAAAATGGCCATATCTCTGTGTATTCCTGACGGATTTTCGATCCGCAGCCAGCATTGAACAGCATATTAGTTCTAGTTTCTGGGAAAAGCATAAAACATGACGGAAGTAAACGTCACATAAAATGACAAGCAGTAGAAAAAATGCATTTTTAACATAGCCTTGGAAAACCCGGAACATCTCCGGTGACCATGAGCCAATCTGAGGTCCTGCATAGGGACAGTATACTAGAAGTGTTTCCGCGTCCGATGGTCCCAGTTTTATTAAAATCGGATTTTCCTACGCAAAGTTATGCTGATTTGAACTTCGACAAAATTTTGCCTATCTTAACCTTTTTGTCTAACCCCTGTATGTATATATATTAGAGTGGGGCGTCATGATCATTTTTTCAAATCAATGGTTTTTCGAAGCCATTCTGGGTCCTGAACAACTGTGCAGAATTTGGGACCGATTGGTTGGTTTCTCGCTTTCCGCATCGCGTTTGAAGTTTGTATGGAAATTAGTATGGGAGAACGTATATTTTTGCATTTCTACTACTAGAGGTTTCAGTTCATCGTAAACCATGTGGCACATTGCGTTAAAGTATAACCCAAAGGATGCCGAAAAACTTTGCAGAAGAAGGCACGTTGCTGGAACGTCCACGAAAAAAGTTATAACGCTCCGAAGATTGAGTGTTCAAACCATATGCAAAAAATCGTTTATTCTGCCAGCACTGCCGAACTACGTAGACCAATAATTTAACTGAGTGTTATTTCAAAATAATTGATCTTACAGGGCTTTAGAGCTAATGAGAGCTATCCGGAATCATTTCACAAAGAAAAAAATCCGATAAGAAGGAAGATAGGTTTTGCCCTTCGATATCCATAGGTCGTCCGGTAGTGCTGGCAGAAACATTGATTTCTTGCATATGGTTTAACCCATTACTGCCCAGGTGTACAAAAACATGATCCAAATGGGATGAAACTATCTAGTCCATCTAGGTATGTCTTAAAAAAGGGGGGAATTGTTAAATTTTCGTTTAGAATTCTTTGAAAGTTGAGATATCTTACGTATGAAATTTCATACGCCGGGCAGACACAGTACCAAAAATTAAAAACATTTGAAAATCCAACAAAATGGTTTTATTTTTAAAAAAATCAACTTCAAAAATTATATTTATGAATTATTAACACTTTCGAACGCCGGATTCAGTGACACGGAGTGTGGTACTGGAAAAAGCACTCCGAAGGGTGCAAACCAACGTCACACTTCAAGCAAATGTACGTCGTGCAGCGGTTGCAATATGCACACCTTCGTTGGGTCCTAGTCGGATTCGTGTTGATGAAATGATGTATTCCGTCGAACCTAGCCTCTGATGATTTCGAGTGTTTAGGCTTGATCTGCATGAACTCGATCCTTGCTGGATTGATGTCACTTAGAAGTCCTTCGCAAATAGATCTGACAAAATTGATCAATGGTCCGTTTCCATGACTCTTTCTGTAGATATGCCAAAGATTTACAACTCCACCATTCAGTCCAAATCGAATGAAGGGCCAATACCACTTCTTATTACGTATGGTGCAGCGGTATAGCCCTCGTTGAGCATCAAAGAGATCAACACCACCCATTCCTTTATTGTACATTTTACAAAGATGGGGTTGGAATAAAACTCCTCTTTTTTTCTCAGCTCTAATGTATCTGCTACATGTTCCTCCGCGTAGGGCAATGTTGTCGTCTTTCACATTTGTAGCCATATTGACAACATTATTATCATTCCAACGACAAATAGTAATATTTGTTTCGTTGTCACGCACAATGTCGTATGATCCTCGAGCCTCTTTTTTCAGGGAATCTAATGGCGCCTTTTCAATTCTATTGCCACGGATGGTTCCAATAATATTTATGTTCCTTCTGCCGAAATCTTCGAGAAGGGGCAAGCTGGTAAAAAAGTTGTCCATATACACATAACTTCCTTCAGTAACAACATCTTTGCTCAAGTTGGATACAACCTTCGATCCCAATGGTTCTCCAGGATCACGATCCGTTTTCCCTACAAAGTATGCCAAAAAACATTATTGATACAAATAGAATCTAAATGAATTTTCTTACCTTTATACGGGATGAAGTTGATGAGGTATCCATCATGAGTACAAATGCACCAAAATTTGTAGCCAAACCGAATTGGCTTTCCTCGGATGAATTGCTTCATAGAGTTCCTGCCATAGTAAGGCTCCATAGCTTCGTCGATAGAGAAATGAGTTCCCAATGGCTGTCCCATGTTTAGAAACTTGTCATTCAATCGTTCTATCAAAGGTCGCACTTTGTACAATTTGTCTGACCCATCATCGAGTGAGTTGTCATTGAAATGCAGATATTTCAATATTTGCTCAAATTTATTCCTCGGCATAGCGTTGGCAATCAACATATTGTATGTATCTTCTTTTGCTTCCCAGTAGAACCGCTTACTTGGTACTTTTACGTATCCGGAAGCGAGCACGATTCCCAGAAATTTGTACATTTCCGGTACGGTCACAAGGAATCGTGTGTCTCCTTTTTGCAGTGCGTACTTATTTGTCTCTGTAGTGATAAAACCAACGAAATCTTCATCGAATAGGTAACGAAACATTTGAACGGCAGACCATTTATGTTTTGAGCAAAGATCACTGAGCTTAGGCGAATGTCGTTCCAGAACAACGGTTACATTCTCATTCGAAGAAAGTTTCATTTTTTCCCAGTGCCTGACCCTTCGCTTTTTGCTGCTGCTCGCGGAGCATTCTTGTGATGAATCTCGTTCAATGTTACACACGACATTCACTCGTTCGCCGAAACCAGAAGGGCCGTCCTCCGAGTCACTATCTCCGGCATCCACGTCGCTGTCTCCACTGCTCGGGGGCACAATGACGAAATCAATTTCATTCGTTGATGACATCAGATTTTCGAAAGTGTCCTCGTCCAAATCAATAAGATAATTGCACAGCTCTTTCGGATTATCGGGAAGCTGATGTGAGCGATTCCAAGCAACAGCATCAAAATTTAAGAAAATTTTTAATTCATGATTTTCTATTGAGTTGAAACTTTGCACAGTTTTTCAATTTCATCTAAATCGTCATTTTTCGATATCAAATCTTCATATTGAGTCACGACTAACTTTTCAAAAGGGTGTATGTGAAAATGGTTCAAAAATATTTAAAAAGCTGCACAGCAAAAACGGAATATTCGATTGTTATGATTTTTTCAGCAAAGTTAGACAACTAAATGGTGATTCTTAAGAAAATGTGCACAGTAAAAAAAAATTTTTTGCCTTCAAAATATCATTTTGTCACAAAACTCAAATATCTCAAAACCCTATCTTTTTCGAACGTAATTTTTTAGGGAAAAAGGTCAATTATATCACCTCTCCACCATAAAAAGTTGGAGATGGTCAACTAATAAAAAAAAAAGTTATGATATTCTAAACATTTTCCAATTTACACATATAGTAAACAAAAAAATTTCCGTGTATTTTTTTTTTCAAGAATCGCAGTTTGATGCTGATTTTATTGTTAAGGGCCTTGCGTGAGTTAAACAAGTTGTTTATATGATATTCCATATTTATGTATTCATCGATATTATGTATATTATATGTATAAATATTATATGTATAAATAAATAAAAATGAATTAATATTATCCTAAGTATTAAATTAAATGTGGCAGTTACACAATGTTGTTATAGAAACTCTAAGACTTTTGGGTTTGAATTTTGGTATGGGTTATGATATCATGAAAACAGTTTATTAATACTTATTTTTTATTTATTTTTATTCAAATTTTTTAAAATATCGAACACTTTTGAATTATTATCAGCACAGTTTGAGTATAGTTTTGCTTTAATTTTATTTTCCGACAATGGAATGAAACAGTGAAATTTTTGGGTTCCTTGGATCGTTTTCGCGTTATTAAATTGCTCGCTGAGCTCTGAAGCCTTTATTTCGTACTCTTCAGTAGTAGTAAAACAAAATGATAATTTGGTTAAATCTTTTTCTTTTCTACGATTTGCCCAATCAAAAAGTTCTTTCGCAGTTTTAATTGGATGCTCACGTTCTTTGGCTAAACTTGCTCTTGTGGCCATGCGCTTTATTGTTCCTCCAATAGCATCACAAGGACCTTTGCCATGTGATGTAGCAAAAAAATGCCATTCTGCATCAATTCCGTACATTGATTTAAATTGACACAGGCTCGAAAAATTCTTACGATTTTTGTACTGCGACGCTGCTCCATCAGACATGAAATATATCTTTTTGACTTCTTTATGCTTATCAACGCGTAAAAAGTTAATCATTTTTTCAATGAACAAGTTTACGGATACTGAATCGTGTCTTAAATCTTCGGAAATTATAATAAAACTTAAGTGTTCAATTTGCGTACTTCCATTAAAATAAATAACGAATGGATGAATTGTAGCTTGTTGTACGTTCCAGTGATGGGACTGCACTTCATCTTGCAATACAAAGCTGTAATTTTCAGAAAAATCACAAATGACTAAAAATTCACCATTTTGTAATGTATTTTTCGTATTTTTAAAAAGCTGGATTGTTCTGTTTTAATGAAATCGTGAGGATTAAACCTTCTAATTTCAAGCAAAAATATGACACAAACTCATCTACAGGTTTTACAATAGTTTCTATGTCACACCTATCCGTGGTCACCCATTGCTCAAATGATAACTGATCAATATATTTTTCTTCAAACTCAGCGAATAAAGTATTTTCCAATGATGAAGAATCTGGATAATCCGAACAAGATCGTAGATAGCAATTTGATGTTGTATTTTCACACAAAAGACTACCAGTTAACATTTTAATATCCTTTGTTAAATTGATTCTTTTCAAACTATGTAAAATAAGATTAATATTCTCATGGGTTGTGCACACACACACATTATGTGTTCCTGAATTAGAAAGAAGCTTACATTGCCTTGGCCGAAGGCTTGCAAATGAGGAAAAACCTATTTTAATATTATCGTGAATTTCCTTGAAGCGTGTGTACGCTTCTTTCAAAGTCGTCATCATTAATCGTTTTTGGATTGCTTGACGCTTTCCATCTTTTTTACTGATACATAATCTTTTTGACCAGGCATAGCTCGACTTACTTCATCATCTTCAAAATATTGAACTACTATTTCTTTTGTCTCATCTGTTAATGCAGTACTAGACCTAGTATTTTGGTTGAAAGACAGTTATTCTTCAATTGTTTTGCCTCTTTTACTGTATTTCTATTGGTTTTGAACTCATCAATGGCATCCTGAATAGACCACGAACTTGGCAGCATCGACAAAATCAATAATTTTTCTTTCCTTGTCGTGGCTGCATTCGAGAACCTTTCCTTCATATTTATAATTACCTCATCGTAGTCTGTATTTTCCACATCATCAGGTCCTAATTTGAAAAGGTTTCTTCGTACAGCTTCGTTTATTTCACGTTATTTTTCTCCGGTAATAAACGTAGTCCATCTTACTCCATTTAATCGGAGTCACTTTTATCCCAGCTATGCCCTCGTTAAAGCGTTCGATGTTGACCTTTTGGATACACTCATCTTCCGATTGATTTGTTGAAACAGATTTCGCTGATGGTACGGTGGCAAGGCTCTCAGCACTTAATACTTCTGGTAATTCCTCAGTTGTTGTCGATACATCTGGCAATTCCTCAGTTGCTGTCGTTTTCGAACTTCCTGCGCTCTGCTCAACCGATGATATACAGATTGCTTTGTCAACGTTTAGACGGCAGGACGTGCAAATGCGTAAATTTGTATTCAATGTGGACATTGGAGCATAACCAGTCGCTTTCAGTTTATCTATGGTGCTTTCGGTGAGATTTCGTAACTCTTTTGAACACTTTTTTTCCATCAAACGGCCTACAACAGTTGAGAAAGCGGCTACTCATGTTGTTCGTAATATTTCAATAAACAAAATCACTTTTAAGTTTTTACTGACTAGTTTGGTGTCATTTGCTTGACTGAAGAAAAAATTACTATAAGATCTTTAACAACCTTAGTAGTAGTAATTTTTTGCTTTTTCGTGAGCATTGTCATGGTATGTACCTATCATGCATTTGTTGTTGTTGAAGATACTCGTTTCCTCCCGATCATAAAGTCTTTTCTCTAAGAGGTCATTTTTTTGCAGGTAAACGGGTAAACTATAGACGTATACATACGTGTATATAATTTTTTTATTTTGCAGCTTTTGTCTTAAAATAATATTTCTTATATGTTTCTATCAACGTTATTATCAACAGGTTTCAACACTATTAAAAGAATTTTTCGCCAGTCACGTGCAATGAAAATTATGACACTATCAATACTTTTGATCACAACACTGGATCGTGTCTAAGTTTCTTATAGATGCTATGAATAATTAAATCAAAATATCATGAAAACAACTTGTTTAAATCACGTCCCTTAACAATAAAATCTGCATCAAACTGCAATTCTCGAAATAACTTACACAGAAAAAAATTTTCTACTAAATGTGAAAATTGTGAAATGTTTGAAATGTCATAACTTTTTGTTTATTAGTTTACCATCACCAAATTTTTATGGTAGATAGCTAATATAATGGACCGTTTTCCCTAAAAATTACGTTCGAAAAAGATAGGGTTATGAGATATTTGAGTTTTGTGACAAAAATGATATTTTTAAAGGCAAAAAATTTTTTTTACTGTGCACATTTTTTAAGAATCACCATTTAGTTGTCTAACTTTGCTGAAAAAATCATAACAATCGAACATTCCGTTTTTGCTGTGCAGCTTTTAAATATTTTTGAACCATTTTCACATACACCCTTTTGAAAAGTTAGTCGTGACTCAATATGAAGATTTGATATCGAAAAATGACGATTTAGATGAAATTGAAAAACTGTGCAGAGTTTCAAATATTTTCGAAATGGTCGCTCAGGATCGACTGACATGCCCCCGTGGAATGCCTCATGTATCCTATAGAAAAAAAATACACCGTAATTGCCCAGCGTATGAAATTTCATACGCTCAAAAGTAAACACTATTTTTTCTGCAGTTTCATAATTTTCTTCGGATCTTGTACTAGATATCCTTTTTGACAATCGTCTAGTATTATTTTGTCACACATTTGAATACCTTTCAATCCTTTAAAAAGCAAAACTTTTAGAATTTAGATACTCACTTTTGCGGCTCCATTTATCAAGAACTTTTCACGTTTAAAACAGCTAAAAACCAACAGAACATGACATATGAAGTTACACTGACACTAAAAGCAACCCTAAATTATTGTGTGGTATCTTCAAAAATATGCTAAACACATTCGTTTGATAAAAAACAGTTTTTCAAAAAGGGTTATTTGTGCGTATGAAATTTCATACGCTGGGCAGTAATGGGTTAAACAATCAATTTTCGAAACGTAATAACATTTTTTGTAGACCTTCCAACTACGTACCTTCTTCGGCAAAGTCTTTCGGCATCTTCCAGACTATATGCTAACGTATTGAGTCCAGTGGTGCAATTTATCAACAATGCCTGCTGAGTGTGATTCTTTTGTTTTGTATTTTTCTCTGCTCCTCTTCGCCTGTGATGGTGTCTTTCAGTCAGTAAGACAAAGCAGGAGTAGATTAGCTTACTCGGTTTGCCTACAGCGGGCTGAAGCTGGTGATCACTTGGCACAAATTTCCTGTCATTGTCTTTCAAGTGATAGTATTCACCCATGCATTTATATAGGGCCGTCGCATTCACGCATCAGCGAGTGAACTGAATGGACTGTCACTGCGGGCTGCGTGTGCAATGAGAAGAGAGGTCTTTTGTTTACTCTTTCTTCGATTGTTGCTGCTAACCATTTTCAGTTTTCACTGTTAGGAAGTGAGTGTGAAGAGGATATGGTATCAATTTCAACAAATTTCAGTCACTGAGATTGAGAATTCGCACCACTGATTGAGTCACGTGATTGATGATAAATTGAATTCGCTAAGAGCAAAAATGTACGTTTTCCCATACTAATCTCCATGTAAATTTGAAACGCGATGCGGCATGCGAGGTCGCAACCAATCGAGCCCATATTTTGCACAGTGGATTGGGGTCCCAAAACGATTCAGAAAAACCTTGATCTCACTTGATCGGACGAAGTTTGAGTTTTTCCATACAACTGCGACCCACTCTAATATATATATATATATATATATATATATATATATGTATATATATGTATATATATATATATATTTTTGTAGAACATTGTATTGACCTGAAACTGTTAGTTTCGAAAATATCTTTAAAAACGCCCGTATTTCAGAAACGATGATAGATGGATGATCGGTGTCTTCAGCAATAAAATTTATAATAAATTTCACTAATTTGCCAAAGTTACCATATTTAAACATCGTTGATTAAATAAGTAACCTTTTGCAACGTGGCAACCTGTTGCAAAAATTGGAACTACAAATTTTCGTCATTCGATGCGCCATATATTTTTAAAATTTATTCCCGAAGACACCGATGAAAAAAATAACACCCTAAAGTGGTAAAAAAAAAGTTCACGATATTCGCCAAACGCACCACAGTGCGATGCATCCAACCACTAGGCTAAGGAATGGTTTGCAGAGTTCCGACTTTTTAATTGCAAGACAGATTGATGTTTGAAAATTTTGATACTTGCAAGTAGTATGCGATCCCACTATTCCTTCGCGGAATTTACGTTCAGTCTGGGAAAATAATATATGAGAAATTTGAGCATTGCGTTTCTGGCGCTCTTTTTCCTCTCTTGTACCAATGCTACGAAAGGGTCACCTAACATATCATGAAGGAACTAAGCCTCGTGATATAGCACGAGGGCTTTTTGATATTTCTTTATTGGTACTGCTTGCCTAGCAACACATCCGCTTTTTAATTAATCATTCTTTGAAATATTCTCCATAGTACAACTATATTGTTGATCTGTATTTCTTATGGCGAATAATGGCACAGCAATAGCCATAAAATACATGCTCAAAGAGTAGCGAGTAGTTTCCATCTATGTTTTTCTGACCAATTCTAGGGGATTTATTTTGCCAGAATCCACTATTTGCACACTACCGCAACAACAGCATGAATTTCCTCCCCCTTCACCAGATAGCTACAACATTGGAATCCCATGCTGTTGTTAGTTTGCCGTCACAGATCAGGTGAAACATAATTTACGAGAGAGTAGCCTACCTTCAGAGCAGTTGCGGAGAGGAGAGAGCATGTGTCTCGCGCTACAACATTGATCCCGGTTTGTTTTGATATGCTTTTCCTCAACAATCGGTTGGTGGTTGGTCGCGCTCGCTGGGACGACGGTCGGTCGGACGAAGTGCGCGCCACCCCACGATGCGCTGGTCGAATTTGTGACGGATGTGAATAACTCGATAATCATAAATCTAACAGTACACTCTTTGTCTTGGCGGTGCTTTTAAGCGATCCCATTGGCATTCGAAACCTAAATTGTGGATTTTTTTAGATTCAGAAAGACAGTTGGTAAAATTAGTTTACCATTCTGTGTTTAGTCTTACTATTGAGCTTTCTTCATTTAAAGAAAAATTAATCGAAACGGATTGACCGATCGATTCGGTGTTTTTGCCAAGAGTACAAACGCAAACTTTATTTATGAAATTTAAACCAAAATCCTAATCTTTAAATTCTTCGTAGATCTCAATAAATTGAAATGTTAACAATTATATTGATTTCTCAGAACGTTTTGTTGAAATAATTGAAATTCTTCAGAATTTCAAAAGAATTCAGCAAGTTAGAATCCAAAAAATCGTTAGATTTACAAATACCAAAAAGTTCTCCAATTCCTTAAAAAAATCCTTTTATTTGTTGAAAGCAAAAGATTTAACGAAAATCTGTATTTGAATTTCAAGAGCTCAATCGAAATACAAGTCTCATCAGAATAGTTTTCCATGTTTTAAAACTTATATTTTTGATGCTCGATTTGAATCCTCATGTTAATTTTCGTCCATTAGAAGTTACATATACTTACTACATATTTTTACCCCATTCAGTTAATAATCGACGACTAGCAAAGTTTTATTTTTCTCACACCCTTTACGTTAACCCTAACTTCGGTTGTGGTGCGCTGTACACATAACGTTCCACCAAATGAAAGAAGGTAAACCACTTCCGTTGATCTATTAAATTTATCGTATACTAGCTTTATGTACCCGGCCTTGCTCGGAATTGCCAGTTTGATTCGCAGTTTTTTTTTTCACAATCGGAAAATGAATAAACCAATTGGTCAACAGGATAATTGCGTTATCTTATCGATACTTCATCATTTGATCAAAAGAAGGCAGATTTCATTTGAAAACATTGACTGATTTTGGAAAAGGAGCGAATCCATAATCGCCATATTCCGGGCAAACGTCTATTTCTAAAGAAGGACAAACATCCACCGATGCCTTATTCCGAGCAAACGTCTATTTTTAAAGAAGGGATCACATTCACCATCCAGAAGGAAACACATTAATCATTGCTTTTACGTTGGGCAAACCATGATTTCGATAAATGGTTGAATTGATCGATAACTAAACAATACAATAATGGGTTCAGAAGTTAGGCTGGAGCACACACACAAACATACAAACATTGAGTTTTATATATCTCGGCAACTTATTCAAAACGACGTATGTGATTTTGTAAACAAAGATGCATACGTCGATTTGTCAAATATGATGACACTCCCACGCAAACCAATACAACGAACATGTAGCCGAAACCTCCCCCTACCTGTATGTGGCGATAGTTTGCGGTGGAGTGCTATCAGATTGCAGAAATCAACGTTTAAATTTTTGTTTACAAAATCACATACGTCACATACGTTGAATAAGTATCCGAGATATATAGATAGCTAATAGCTATATGTATCCGGCTTTGCTAGGGACTGAAAAGTAAATTATAGTTTTAATTCTATAATTCAATGTCCAATGCTGTAGCACGAAACCCACAGAGGTAGATCTACCGCTCATAGAATTGAACCTTTGTATCAATATATTTTTATATCTTTGTTTGGCCCTACCTTTTCAATAAACATCTTCCAAAAATAGAGAATAAGTGTACCAAATCTGGTTGGAATTTATCCTGGGAGTTACACTGAATTGCTCATTTTTAAAGACAACCCTTCCCCCATAACTTTCCCTTTTCCAAAATGACCTCCCACCTTCTTTGTTATCTTCTCCTTAGAATAGAAAATGTGCACCAAATTTGGCTGAAATTGGTCCTGGGAGTTGGGTGTTACACTGAATTGCTCTTTTCTAAAGACAACCCTTCCCCTTACCCTCCCTTTTCCCAATGATCATCCCACCCCTTTGTTATTTTCTCCTTAGGATAGAGAATGTGTGTACCAAATTTGGATGAAAGCGGTCCAGGGGTTCAAAAGAAACACTGAATTGCCTGTTTTCTGAACAATACCCCTCCCCAGACCCCTCCCTCTTTCCCAAATTACACTTCCATGTGATCGACTTCTCTTAGTGAATACGTGTACAATATTTGGTTGATATGGGTACTGGAAGTTGGGAGTAACACTGAATTGCTCGTTTTATAAAACAACCCCTCCCCCATACCCTCCCTCTTTTTACAATGACCGCCCCACCCCATTTGTTATCTTTTCTTTAGGGTAGAGAATGTGTATCAAATTTGGTTGAAATCGGTGCAGGGGTTCAGAATTTACTCTAAATTACCCGTTTTCTGAACAATACCTCCCTCCAGACCCTCCCCTTTCCCAAAATCTCTCATATGATTGTTTCCTTATAGTGAATATGTGTACAAAATTTGGTTGAAATCGGTCCTGGGAGATGAAAGTTACACATAATTGTTCGTTTTCTAAACAAAACCCTCCCCTTTCCTAATGACCCTCCCACCCCTTTGTTAACTTCCCCTGAGGATAGAGAACGTGTGTACCAAATTTGGGTGGATTCGGCCTAGTGGTTCAGAAGTAGTTAGCGAACATACATACATAGATTGGTTTTTATATATATAGATGGAATGTGAAAAAAGTGGAGTATCGTTAGTTGGCCATTCTGATTTACCTCTGGAAATATTCACCAAATGTTGACGATCATCCTGACGGTGGAGAATGTTCATTGACGGCCGTAACCTGTGTCTGTGTCGAACTGTTGCATCCGACGACAAGTGCCATTCAAAGTTGATTCGATAGCTTCAGATGACACACTAAGTACTCGATTGATACCGAGTGAGAATTTCAGTGTTAAAACAGCTAAATTTCATCCGACTGCTGTAGCCATGCATACCATACAACCGCAAATCGGCAGCTGACAGCTGTCAGCTATTGTGAATATTACCTGGAATGCCGACTGACTGAGTGTTGATTAATACATAATTTTTGTTTGTGCAAAAAAGGAAGGATGACGCTTCGTCTGCACAATTTCGAAACGTAGCTATATAAAGCTGAAATCGATTTTGTCTCAATTCTGAATTGGTTCAAAGCAATGCGATATGGCTATACTTTGAATATTGAAGTTGGCCTTTCGTTGATTATTAAAAATTTACTTTGTGGAAAATACTACGTTTCAAATTGAATAACTTTCCCTTTTTTTGGTACAGGGAGTAGGTCTAAAATGGTCATTTTCGCGTTACGTAAATTGTGAACAGCCCCTTTATTATCAATTTGCATTACTGTAAGAAACATGAGGATTATACACTAATGATGTTCATCACTATGGCAGAGCCCAGGTAAGTCGGAAAAATTGCCTTGACCAAACCGAGAATTGAGTCCAGCCACACTCAGCAAGGCCGCACTTTACCGCTGTATATGCTAACGAAGGCTTTAAGGAACAGAATCCATTGAACCGAAAAAAGTTGGAGAAAGTTTCCGGCAAAACAATTTAACATTTTCTCGCTGTCACGCTTGAAATCATCGTGACGACAATTCTTTGTTGCCTTTCTCGTGTACAAAGTACATACGAAAAGGCTATAGGATCACTCCAAAATCGAACTTTTTGTAGAAGGCTCGGAGACCCATGGTGTTCTATACCAATCGACTCTGCTCAACGAATTAATGTGATATCTGTATGTGTGTACAAAAATGTGAGACAATTTTTGGGCCATTTGGCGTTCATTTTGCTGCAATGAATTAAAATGACCGCAAAAAGATATAAATTTATGAAAACGGCAAAATTTATCCCCCAAAGTGCTAATTTGACCTCTCTTATGTGTTTTTCTTATTTTCAAATACGCGAGAAAGGCACCACCAACGCTTGGTGGATTAGTCTGGGGTTTTTCTTTCACTAAGCATTCTTATTCGAGGGTAGAAATAAAAATCATTGGAAGCCCCACATTTTTTAAAACAAACCGTACCAAAACGCCATCAGGTATCACGTTTTGCCACTTTACTTCGTTCACTGGATTGCGTATATCTTCGTGGGTGAAAAAAAAGCAACTGCAACTTTGAGCATCTTGCAAAGAAAACAGAACAATTTTTGCCATATTCCGTTTAGCTGTTTAGCACATTACATGTTCATCTTCTGTGACTTCGGGGGGTTTTGTGCAAATGTGGGGGATTTGCGTAGGACTTTAGGTGTGTATATAGTAACATGTCTTGTTCTGAGAAGTGGGTCCTATGTAGTGTACGTTTTGCTTGTTTGTGGTCATACCAACATCTATGATCAAAGAAGATGTGCTGTTTAGATAAGGGTGGAAGGATTTTTTTCTCAACCATGAATACCACAGAGAGAATAACGAGCCAGTAAAACATGAATGTAAATCTATTGGGCTTTGGAAATGAATCGGATCGCAATCACCTTTAGTGTTTTACTGCAAAACAATCAAATTCCATCGATTTCTCATGTATACCATATTAAGGTTTTTTTCTTGGCTTGTTAAAGCTCGAGATAGCTATCGTAGCAGTTAATACATCAAAGGGTTTCTAAGCAATGCTTCAACAGTTTCAGAGATTCAAAATTAATCTAATAAAAACATTTTAGGTATAAATATTTTCTTTCCCCCAAACCGATGATGGGATGGTTCAGATTCCATCTACAAATTTTAAATTGTAACTCTTATCGGCAATCAAACAGCAGCACGAGTTGAGTTTTCTTCGTGCGAATGGTTTGGAAAAGCAACAGCTCCTTCCTTATCATACCAGGGTGAAAACGAGCCCTTGACAGGTGAAGCATGTTGTGTGCGGCTCCGCATCTACCATGCCGGTAGCTCTCACTGCCAATCCAAACTCGTCGAAAAAAAATAACATCAATTGGTTTGCCCAACCTACATAATCCTTCATCGGTAAACTGGTAAGATGTTTGAGTATGCATTCCACCCAACAGGATACCCGTGTATGATCTTGCTTACATCAATCCTTCTAACCAGGCGAGAATTATGGAGCTTTTTGATTGAACATTTATTTATTATGCTTCGGTAGAGTGAGGGATGTTTTACACGTTGAAAGAGTTGTTGTGGAGAGGTGAATTTGCTTCACATAAAGCGGCGAGAGTTTATGTAGTCGTTCTGTGCATTATTTCCATAGCGATTCTGTTTCAACTCATGAAACTGAACGCAATCATGGTTTACTAGTCACACTCGATGGACATTTATTTGATCAGCAACTGTTTCGAAGGTAAATTATATATACGTTTGAAAATCGTGCAAACGAGAAAAAGCAACAACAAAACTAAATTCACAATCTTGCTAGAAAATTTCATTTTTTGCCAACGACAGCCAAATTGAAGATGCTACATTTGTGAATACATTTTTGCAGCAATCACCCGCCGATGGGTGCTGCTCGGACCGACACTAACGCCATGATTCCGCTACCGACGCACTGTGGTCGGATATCATGAAATCATGGCATTAATAAATAACTCCTTAGTGTTGCCTCATAGAAGTTTGGTGTCTTCCACAAAGTTGATGCTTGATAAGTAGGCCTTCATATTGTGATAAAACTATAGTTCGGAACTCTACCGCTAGGGCGGCGCTTCAGCTAACTTTTTATATGTGCATGACAGGATGAAGGTGTCTTCTGCAAAGTTTTAGAATTTAGTATTATGAGCAACTCTTGCGAAGAAACCATCTTTGAAAAGGCTTTTGATTCTGAGATACAATGTTTTTTTTTGTATAAAATGTGCTTTCATTCCTAAAATTTGATTGTTTTTAGTTCAAATTTGGATCTATGTACAATATTTATTTTCGCATAAACTTTCTATATCCCAGAAAGTAATATATGGTAGGGTCTGATCCGATTTAACCAACAAACAACCTAAAAAATGTCTTAATTATTGTTACACATTTAAAATATGTAGAAAAATCGGTTTATTTTCCCACTCCCTCCACATCCCACCGAGATTTTATCTAGCAGAGAATGTTTGGGTTGTAAAAAATGAAAGGGAGGGGAATTTGGTTGCAGAAACTTGCCGCAACTTTCAAACGACCTACTTTTATTTGTTCAACTGTATGATTTTGCGCTCAATTTAATATACGCCACGAATTCCTTGGATGTCCTACTATTACTACCATTTATGAAGAAGTAGCAATAGAAGTTTTTTGCTGGTACTATATTTTTCTTAAATAATAGTTATAAATATTTTAATATTTATTTAACGTTGGCAGACGAACTGCTTATGCTGAACGTAATATAGATACAAAATGTTTTGTACATTAATCATCAAAGAACGTAATTATCTTTTTTTCAGAACTAGAAGCTGTTTCACAATTTCCGGTGATGTTTCATGAGAGCCCATTTTCAACGATTTAAATCTTGAAAACGAAAATAGAATAACGCCAAATATACTGACACCAGATGGTATTTCTGACGAATCTTATCAAATACACATTTTCTAATTATTATGATTTGCACACTCCTCGAATTAGACATAGATTTACGGACAACGTTAATTAATTTACGTTTTGACATCAACTAGTCAGAGCTTGCTGAGAGTATAGTTAAAATCAAACCTTCTTGTTTCGAAATCCGTCCAGAGTGTACTAACTTTAACTTCAAGGGAACCAAATCTGTATTGCCATAAAGTGATTTCTAAGCTAAATTCCAGACCAATATATTTAAAAAAAATACTGCAAAATAATCAAAACGAAGCCCAGAAAGTTTATGTGCTCATTATAATATGAATTTTACGGCCTACTTTGATTGAATAAGTGACAGGTTTCCGTCAAACACATGCGGAACTCAATAAATATTAAGGCACTATGAAAGATTTATGGCAAATTTCTGCAACCGAATTCGCGTCCGTTACATTCTTTATAACCCAAAGATTCTATCCGTGATAAAATATAAGCGGGAAGTGGAAGGAGTAGGAAAACAAATCGATTTTTCATCATATTTTTGAATATTTTACAAAAATTAAGGCGTTCTCCAAGTTATTTCATGGTCAAATCGGCTCAGACTCTACTATATACTACTCTCCGGGATACAGAAAAATTATGTGAAAATAAATATTTCACATAGATTCAAAATTAAACTAAAAATAATCAAATTTTGAATATAAACTCACATTTTTTACATAAAATGCATTGTATCTCAGAATCAAAAGCCTTTTCAAAGATAGTTCCTTCACAAGAGTTGCTTATAGTACGGAATTCTTGATTTTTGCTGAAGACACCATCATCCTATCATGCTCATATAAAAAGTTAGCTGAAGCGTCGCCCTAGTGGTAGCGTTCCGAACTATAGTTTTATCACCATATGAAGGCCTACTTATCAAGCAACAACTTTGTGGAAGACACCAAACTTCTATGAGGCAACCCTAAGGAGTTAATTATTAATGCCATGATTTCATGATATCCGACCACAGTGCGACGTCATGCGATTAAGTATGTATTGTTATATGAAGAAATAATTGAACCAGATTTTACGACCGTGATTGTAATGAATAATTTGTTTATCGGCTAAATCGGTCAGTTCTACTCAAAGTATGAGGGTATAGGTAATCGAAAGATAATTGAAAATCGACAGGTTGAGAAAGCCGTTCGATAGGGCGCGAACAAGTATGAAGCTTTTAGTCGAGTCAAGTACGAGACGGCCTTTCTGTTAAGGTCGAAATACGTATATGTCAAAGGTACAATCAAATGGTGGAACTAAATGGAATTGTACAAACTCATCTTATGGCCTCTTTTATGTTTTCGAACATGCTACACAAGTGACGATTACTACTCAAAATGCAATAAACTATACACCCGGGCTGACTTGAAAGATCTCCATCCTGAGCGATGTTCAGCTATCGTTGAGTTATTTTCAAGATAGATTTCGCTGTCTCTAGGACGAACAAAAAAGTTTAATCGATCTGATCCTATTTGCTAAAACCAATTTCTAGGTAGCCTGGAATCTATTTGTTGAGCGGTAGCATAGAATTAACAGTAAACAGTTAAAGAAACGGCAGATGCAGACTATTTTTGATCTGCCCGTTTGCGCAGACTGGTAGACAGTTTTCAACGCGCTGTATAAACACTCGATCAAATGTTACAACAACCAGGAAGTGCAAATGACCACATCACACACCAATCTGTCTAAAACCCGAGAGAGACGTTCCCATAGCTGCAGGATCTTCTACACATTTCAGTGATCTCTTCACAAATATGCCTTGAGGTACACCATTAAATCCTTCCCAGATGGCCAACATAGCGGTGTTGATGTCACAGTATCTAGTTGAGCTCTGTGTTATTCGTCTCAAGCATTGCTAACTACAGCAGTGGTGATCATCGAAGATGAATAGGGAAACCATTGTCCGGCTAGAGCGCTTCTAGACTCCGGATCGGAGAGTAACTTCCACTCCGAACAAATGAACCAACGTCTGAAGGTGACTAGGAATGTGGTAGAGATTTCCTTCCTTAGAATAGGCCAATCTGCAGCAAAGGTTAACCAGTGTATCCGAACAGTGATGAGATCGTGAGCTTCAAGCTACTCTCGTGAGTCCAATTTCTTGATCCTTCGAAGGGTGACCGCAAATCTACTCAGTACAGGTTGCATGGAGAATCTCAGACAAAATCGAACAAGCTAACTCGATATTCTTTATTTCAAGACGACTGTCGATAAAGTCAACTTTTCGATAAAGCTCCTAAAGAAATTTCCAAATGAAATCCTGACGAAGTTCCGAAGGAAATCCTGAGGGAAATTCCAAAGCATTTATTAAAATTCCATCTTTGAAGGAATTTCTGATTTTGTTTTCAGAGATTTCCCCTAAGAAAAACCTGGAGGAATTACAGATGGCATTCCTGAAGGATTTTTTTTATTGAATGGCTAAAGCAATTTCTGGGAGAACTTGCGAAGAAATTCCAGGTGGTAAAAAATTTCATATGCTATTTACAAAAAAAATCTTGTGACTAGTAAGCCCACCAATATATTTTTTTTAAACTTTTTTTCAGAGATGAGCTTGCCTAGGGCTGAAAATCTCTTTAACACTACGAATACCGTGATAAAATTACTAACGCGGTCTACCGTGATCAGAAAATCATGGAAACTAAATTTTCATATAGCTGGTTCTCAGCCGTCTTTTTAACCGATTTTCACAATTTATTTACGAATGTCTTACCCATCTCATCTAGTTTCACCATATTGGCGAGTTTTGTTTCTAGGAATGCTCATTTTTTTCCTTCAGGGGCGTGAGCAAGGATTGTTTTTCCAAAATATAGTAAAATTTACTTTACATGACATATTTCAGTGTGATCAACACTGACAGGTTCCAAAAATATTTTACAACACTATTCTAGCATTGACTATACTATGTTCGTCTTCTTCTTATTGGCATTACATCCTCACACTGGGACAGAGCCGCCTCGCAGCTTAGTGTTCATTAAGCACTTCCACAGTTATTAACTGCGAGGTTTCTAAGCCAAGACTATACTATGTGTAAACAATATGTTTCTTCTGGATATCCCTAGCGACTCCAAAACGACCTCTATAACTGATGAAATTTTGCCGAAGAAAACTACGAAAACCCGTGCCAATGGAAACCCGTCATGTCCATGTTAATTCGTAAAGACTATATGTACGATATTCCAATCAGTTTTGCCTAAACCAGATGTTCTAGGTTCTCCAAACTATTCTGGAGTTGGGATCAATCGGTCTACCAGATCTACTGCGCTCGATAGCTATCCGAAATCGACTAGTCATGTCCGTACAAGTCCGTAGAGCCCACGCGTATGGTTTGCAGCTCAGATATACCCAAACCAGATGTTCTAGGCTCTCCAAACTGTTCTGTAGTTTGGATCATTTGGTCTACTGCGCTCGATAGCTATACGAAAACGACCAGTCATGCCCATACAAGTCTTTAGAGCCCACGAGTATGATTTGCAACTCAGATATACCCAAACCAGATGTTTTTTTACAAGGGAGAATGCATTTACACACTAACCCAGCACACGTGCATTGTAGTTGCCAAACTACCACACGGAAGTGTGCTGGAGTGTCGGACTCGACCGTACCGGTAATACCGACTAAACTCTCTTGGACTCCGCCATCGTTTCCCCCAAGAACTACCTCCCAGTACTACTTCTAGGGGATGGCAGTACTAAACGTACTCGCTCATTCTCGCTCACACAGGCACCCGTCCCATGCGAGTCTTACTTGGGTGCTCGCTCTATCGCACCCTCTAACACACCCTACATGCTCTGTCGCACCCTGTGAGTCTGACTTGTATGCTCACCTCTATCATGCCATGTGAGTCTGACTTGTGTGCTCACCCTTCTCATGCCATGTGGGTCTGACTTGTATGCCCACCTTTATCATGCCATGTGAGTCTGACTTGGATGCTCACCTCTTTCATTCAGTTCGCGCTAACACATACTACTCTAGTCATTCGACCTAACTCTCGCTCTGGCATCCCTTATGGGACATTTTACTTAGGTTCCCACTTCTGACATACCATGTGAGTCTGACTCACCTCGTTCATACCATATGAGACTAGCTCAACTCAAACATACCGTGTGAGACTGATTTGTGTGCTCATTCCTTTCATACCATGTGAGACTGACTTGGATGCTCACCCACACTCCTCTGTCACGCCGCGGGGTATCAGTAGTCATTCTTGCGCTACTTCCAGCACGGCGTGTGCAGTCCATGCATACACCTATTCATTCACACTTCTGCCATGCTTCGAGGTGACGATCTCGGTTGCCACCCGCTGCGCCATTACCTCCGCATGGGCAGACAACTCACACAATTCACACTTCTCCGCGTTCGGCATTTTTCGGTCTAACTAACCAATCACAAGTTAGTAAACCAGATGTTCTAGGATCTCCAATCTGTACTGGAGTTTGGATCAATGCGTCTACCAGGTCAACTGCGCTCGATAGCTATCCGAAATCGACCAGTCATGTACAAACAAGTCTTTAGAGCCCAAGAGTATGATTTGCAGCTCAGATATACCCAAACCAGATGTTCTAGGCTCTCCAATCTGTTCTGGAGTTTGGATCATTTGGTCTACCAGGTCAACTGCGCTCGATAGCTATCCGAAATCGACCAGTCATGCCCATACAAGTCTTTAGAGCCCACGAGTATGATTTGCAGCTCAGATATACCCAAACCAGATGTTCTAGGCTCTCCAATCTGTTCTGGAGTTTGGATCAATGCGTCTACCAGGTCAACTGCGCTCGATAGCTACCTGAATCGACCAGTCATATCCATACAAGTCCGTAGAGCCCACGGGTATGATTTGCAACTCAGATATACCCAAACCAGATATTCTAGCTATACGAAATCGACCAGTCATGCCCATACAAGTCTTTAGAGCCCACGAATATGATTTGCAGCTCAGATATACCCAAATCAGGTTTTTCAGGCTCTCTAAACTGTTTTGGAGTTTGGATCAATTGGTCTACCATGTCAACTACGCTCGATAGCTATCCGAAATCAACTAGTCATGCCCATACATGTCCGTAGAGCTCATGCGTATAATTTGCAGCTCAGATATACTTAAACCAGATGTACTAGGCTCTTCAATGTGTTCTGGAGTTTGGATTATTTGGTCTACCAGGTCAACTTCGCTCGATAGCTATCCGAAATCGACCAGTCATGTCTATACAAGTCACTAGAGCCCACGCGTATGATTTGTAACTCAGATATACCCAAACCACATGTTCTAGGCTCTCCAAACTGCGCTCGATATCTATCTAAAAGGAGGAATTTCTTGAGGAACTCCTGGAAGGGCTTCCGCAGGAATTTTTGGAGGAATTCCTGGTGTAACGCAGTTTTTGGAGTGGCTTTCAGTCGTGAATAGTCACGGTGTGTCTATGGGGAAACATTATTTTTCAAAAATTAGTTTCTCTGAAACACCCACCACGTGAAAGTAGATGCTCTCTTCTTTCATATAGTGGGTAAACTAAAATATTCTATCGGGGGATCTGGAACAATTTTTATTTTTTTTACTATTTTTGGTGCAAATTCCATGGAGATCTCAAATGATAGCCGATTAAACCCCTCCAAAAATGTATGGAAAAATTACCCCCGATAGAACATTTTAAAAATGCACCTACGTGAAAGAGGAAAACCTATACTTTCGTGTAGTGAGTGTTTTAGAGATACTGATTTTTTGAAAATAAGCCTCTTCGGACAAACACACCGTGTAGTAGCGTTGACAATTTTATTTCATCGCCGACGTTTCAAACCGGGGATGAGATGTAATCACCCATCCTCTGGCTGCAAAACACCTTCTTTGGTGTGTGACAAAATTGTTCGAAGTGAACTATAATTTTTGCAATGGGGCTAGAAATTATTTTCTCTTATCAAGTGACAAAGCTTCGTAATTAACAAATTCACTGTCATCTAGCCGTGAAGAAGCATCCGCTAATCGAAACTTCGGCGATGAAATAAAATTAAAAATTAACGACTGAAAGCCACTCCGAAAGTTGAACTACAAAATTTATAGTCGAAATTCATCCACTTCCTGGAGTAACTTCCGGAAGAATTCCTATAGGAACTTTCGGATGAATTCTTGGAGAAACTTCCAGGAGGAACTTCCGTAGGAATTCCTGGTGGACTTTCCGGAGTTATTCCTGGAAGAATTCCGGATGGATTCCTACAATGAATTCCTATTGAACTTCCTTAGGTATTCGTGGAAGAACTTCCGTAAGAATTCGTGGAGGAACTTCCAGGAAGAACTTCCGCAGGAACTTCGAGAAGAATTCCCGGAAAAACTTCTTGAGGAATTCCTGGAGGAACTTGCGACCAATTGGTCCAAACTTCAGAAAAGTTGAAAAACCTAGAACATTTGGTTCGGGTATTACTGAGTTTCAAATCGTTCACGTGTGCTTCCAGGATTTGTATAAATTGATTGGTTGCTGTCAGATTTGCATTTAGCGCAGTTGATTTGGTAGACCCATTGATTAAAAGTCCACAATAGTTTTGAGAACCGAGAATATCTGATTTGAAAAAAACTGAGTGGAATATCAAACGCATTGGCTCTACGGACTTGTATGGTCATGACTGGTTGATCTCAGATAGCTTTCGAGTGCAGTTGACCTGGTAGAACAATTGATCCAAACTCCAGAACAGATTGAAGAGCCTAGAACATCTGGTGTGCGTATATCTAAGTTTTAAATCTTACGCGTGGAATATGCGGCCTTGTAGGGACTTGTAGGGACTTGTCTTATTGATTTGAGATAGTTGTCGCGCGCAAGTGACCTGGTAGACCAATTGATCCATACTCCAGAACAGTTTGGAAAACATAGAACATCTGGTTGGGATATAACTGAGTCGCATATCATACTTTTTCTGTAGCTTTTAAGTTGGCTGATTTGGAGCAATTTTACCTAATTGGATTAGGGTGTACCTGAAAAACAGTATTTTTGATCTACTTTTTTTTGTCTATCTCGAAAAAGTCGTCTTCGGGTGAATTTTGGAGCTCAGAAAATGCTTTTGATGGGTAAATATGCTCAATATCTTCTTCCGATCAAAAGTTATGATCGTTTTTCTGTCAAAATTACATTTTTTCAAAAGTTGATATCTCCGGTTAGGGCAGACCAAAAAAATATGTTTACACGGCATTTCAAAGAGAAATTCATATTCTTTATTATGCCAAAAAATTGGAGATATGTCCCCTAATCCAATTAGGTAAAATTGCTTATTTTCTTATTTTTTTATATGATGAGCCACCCCATTTTTTGATAGCACCATAATGATGGGCTTACTATTTCGAACAATTTTGTAGAACAACAGTTTTTTCTAAAAAAAATATGGGTTTGGCGTAAAATGCATCTTTCCGCGTAAAACTGTATCCTGGACCATAGTGCATTCCACTCGGTCATGGCTGCACTTCGCCAACCACGCAGTCTGCGGAGGGTCCGCAAATCGTCCTCCACCTGATGGATCCACCTTGCCCGCTGTGCACCTCGCCTTCTTGTTTCCGTCAGATCGTTGTCGAGAACCATTTTCACCGGATTACTGTCCGACATTCTGGCTGAGTGCCCGGCCCACCGCAGTCTTCCGATTTTCGCGGTGTGAACGATGGATGATTCTCCCAACAGCTGATGCAACTCGTGGTTCATTCGCCTCCTCCACGTACCGTCCACCATCTGCAACCCACTATAGATGATACGCAGCACTTTACTTTCGAAACCTCCCAATGCGCGTTGGTCCTCCACGAGCATCGTCCAGGTCTCGTGCCCGTAAAGAACTACCTGTCTGATAAACGTTTTGTAGATAGTCAGTTTGGTACGGCGGCGACCTCTATTCGATCGGAGCGTTTGTGGAGTCCGATTTCCTGCTATGATGCGTCTCCGAATTTCTCTGCTGGTATCGTTATCGGCGGTCACCAGTGAGCTCAAGTACACGAAATCTTCAACCACCTCGATTTCGTCAGTTTTAAATTATAATTTAAAAAAATCAATTTCGTCACTTTTATTTCAAAATTTTGTGGGCTCAATTTTGAGAAAAATCAACATATTTTTACAACATAAATATGAGAAAAGTGTATATCTTAATGTAATATTTTAGCACATAAAAAACTTAAAATTGTTAGTTTGAAATACCTACGATGCAATCTACTCATATTCTTTGTATTGTGCTGACAATAACCGAAGTGATGTAAGACGGTGAAAATACGGCCAAAAACTTTTGCCTATATTTTTCGAGGGTGAACCAAAACTTTTGGCCGGGAGTGTATTTGCATTATTCAAGAGATGCTCGACGTTATGGGTTCCAGTCTGTGATTAAACAACATAGAATTTTTATGCTACAAGGCAGTTGGGGCAGAATGTATGGAAACGCAGTTCTGTAGAATAGTTGTTCAAACCTCGCTACTCCGTTTAATATAATATACAAATTTCCGCCGAAAATATAATCCTTCACCAAATAGAGCTTTACCATTCGGTTCCGTCCAACGCATTTAAACATCGACTGCCAAATGAACAGAAGGATTCGGACATTCCTACCACCGTACCGCAGTTTCCACTCTTCACGTCATCGTCTATCTTATCGGAAATGCAAACAATTTATTGCCGAACAAGTTCATTTGAGCTGACGGCTCGCTATTGTTATGTTGACCGTAGCGAGAGAAAAAAAAAATGTGTCCATCAGCCTATTGTTTTTAGGCATTTCGGAGTAGTGGATAAAATTCTTCCTCGCGGACAGCGTTGTCACCAGAATTTTTTAATGAAAAAAGAAACTGATTAATCCGCCTACTCGCGTGATAAATCTATTTCGGCGAATAGCTAAATTTCTTGATCAATTCCACTGATTTCTCATCGAATTTTAAAGATGTTTTGCAATTGAAAAAAAAAAAACAAATTGACTATCCATATATGTTTAAATTTCCTACTTTAAGCATTGTCCCATGAAGATATGGTTGGATATTTTTCTCGTAATATACATACACACAAACAGTCAGGCATTTTATTTCACTGAATTTGACCAGCTATGGCGCTATGCTTCTAGCTTCACTGTTTCCGGCCTGAAATGATAGCTTTTCGGTGCAACTAGGATGTGCAAGAAGTACGAAAATGTGATGCTGCTCCGGTTGCAAATAAAATTCGCACAATTGTGCCAGTAAATTGATTTCGCGTGAAAGCATGGAACGTAAAAAACGTGAATGAACAAATAAAATTTTCACCGTGGGCCGTCGCCTTTTGATATTTGATGGAGTGAAAGGCCACCAGCGATAGGTCAGGTTCCAAGTGGACAAGCTGTACATCAATTAAATTGATCCTCTGTAGTAGCTCTCAGGTCCATAACAAATCAATAAAGCTCCATTTTTTCAAATTAAAATTTAAACTAATCATATTTTTCCACATCTTTTATTCCAGGTGAGTTACGTACCGTGTGTCAACGGCAGATAAGTATAAATTTTCTCTATTTTCTCGTACTTAGCAAAGGAAGCCAGGTTTAATCACTCACATTCCGCTAGTAAATCACATCTTCTTTGGTGCTGGTGGTGCTCCTTTGGATTGCATCGCTACCATCCACATTTTCGTTTGGTTGTACGATATGAGATAAATTCTAGAAATGGAAATTGGAATGCTTTCTGTCGTACTTTTCCTGCTAGCGAGTGCCTCTCATTCTCGTGCTGCAGCCAACCGTGTCTCGAATGTGCGCACTGAGGGATGGATTATTACCCGGCCATCTACCGGATTTGGATGAAGGAAAAGGATTCACCCAGAAAACATACTTCTGACATTCTTGGTATATGTAAGATGTTTTATCTTGAAGGCACGTTTACCTCAAACATGGGGATTAGGTTTGTTCCTTTATCGGAGTGCTCTTCTTGATGTGCTACTTCTTCTTCTGCAGTCTGTATCAAAAGAGTAAAACAAAAATATGTAGTAAAGTATGTAGTTACAAGCATCATCAAAAATTCTGATGATAAATTGCTTTCGAAATGCACTGACCTACATCTGTTCTAGGTAGTGTTTTGTTATGTGTATAACGATGTTACGATGTTCGATGCCGTCTTTGAAATTCTATCTTTACATGTACAGAAAGTTCAATTCTTAGCAAAGATCGATCGATTGAAATGTTGCTTATATAACGTTCAATAGTTATGTCACGTTATTTAAACTATCAACAAGACACATCGCTTTAAAATAATTGAATAACATCGTCCATATCTATTAAACATTAACAGGTAATAATAGAACAGTGTACCTATTGGAATGCAGTGTTGTTTTCTCATCAAAATGAATCTTCTGTTTCACGGTTAGAAGCAAATCACATTTCATATATACACTGCCGTAATCTGAAAAAGTGGCATTTACGCCATTTTACAGAAAAGATTTTAACGATTATTAGTTGTCGAGCTCTTTAGCAGAAAGATGGAAAACTTGAAGGTTGTAATTTGATCTATACGTAATTTTTTTTTCTGATTACGGCAGTACAGTTGGAACTATAATCAAATCTAGACCAACATTTGAAAAGTAATTTGTGCTTGAACGATCTAACATCCTCTGGCACAGACGTATCTGGTAGTGCGGACATTTTTTTTACTGGGGAACGGGAACACAACCCAGCATCAGGGAATATACGGAAGAGTAACACTTTTTCCTCTCTACAAGTATACAGCTAGAAAAATTATGTAAATTTACGTTTATTTTAATGCACATATTTGGAGCATGAAAATAAACGCAAAAATAAATGAACACGCTGTAATTTTAAATAGAAATCAATTTGAAATCACACGATCGTATAAAAATAAAGCAAATTTCATTGAAATTTAAATAAAAATAAATTTAAATTTACATAACGGTTTGGATTACATCAAATATAGTTTATTTTTACATTAGACATTGTTTTACATGTCGTTTAAATTTCATTAATTTTTTCTGTGTAAATCAAGCGCAAGGTATCGAGTTGCTGCTTCTCCGGAAGACTCCGTGGGTGGCAAGCGTTCCCTGCCGGGTGTAATTGTGACGCTTTGTTCTTTCCCGGAAGACGACAAGAGATTCAATTCAATCAAAGTTAATAGCCTATTTCCGGGGATTAAACCACCCGACTTGGACGTTAATTTACAATGTTATGAAAACTCATATGTGAATATGTACGTTATGTGGAAGATATTGATTTGGAAAATGTATTGGAGGTAACCACTTTCCCTTCGATGGGACTCGAACCCATGACCCTACAGTACGCTAGACTGGTGCTTTAACCAACTAAGCTACGAAGGACCTCCATCGGCCTTCGCAACCTAGAGGCTACTGAACGAGCTCGAGATTCCCAAATTGGACGCATAGTCAAATCACTCGCAATCCATTTCTCAAGCCAATACTTACACATGTGTATAGTACAGGTCCACATTAGAGGAGCGTGAGTATTTAGAATGTCTGGCGACTATAGAGATTCAAGCCATCGAGTAGCTACGATCAAACTACGCAGAACAACCCAAGTACACTTCGAACTCTGTGCTCTTTTCTGGGAGGTATTTCCCACGTCCTTAGGCCGATTTTCGGGAACCCCGGAGACACCAACCCGGGCCATAAGTCCCAACAGATCGTCCTAGGCAACCCTGGTACTCAAACTCGGACGATAAGTCCTACCTTCTACATACAGCAGTTCACTGTCTCCTCCAGGAAATTCTTTCCGAGGAACTCCAACGTCAATCCAGGTCCATCCGCCGAACCTATCTCCAGGTCTAGATATTACCCAAACCGAACCAACCAAGAAACTCCTGCTTAAAGCCTCAATCCTCCTGATACAACCGGGGACACATTCCCAATGTCAAATCTGGTTTCTTTCCAACTGAACAGCGTTTCTCAACTGGTACGTCTTACTCATCACCCCTTCCTGGTCCGGATCGAGGTAGTCTTCCTGCATTCTTTCCGACCCCCACGCTTCCACTGCAGATCAAACTCTGTCTCCAGTGGAATATTACCGATTGAACATTGTACCCACTCTGAAATGTTTAGCACGTAACAGTCCTCTCATGATCATTGGTCAATCTGATCTCCCGTCATGCAATGGCTCGCTTCCTTGAAGGGAAATAGAAGTGCATCTTCAATGTAGATACGAGTATCCGGCATTGCATGGCGAGATCCCATTTGATGTACTTCAGTTCAACGAAGATCTCCAAGTCGACGGAGTTTAACTCTGAGTTAGCCTTCCAGTCAGCATGGTAAATGAATATCTATACTGCGGCTCATCACCGGGCATCACACAAAAGTTAAATGATATTATCGACGATACTCTTTCTCTTATGCCTTTCCTCCTCTGAACACTCATCATCCGGCCTGGGGAGATCCTACAGGGTGCGGCATAAAATAATGCGAAAATGTTTAAACTTGAATATTGGGTTAATTCGAGTAGCTAGTGACTAATTTCTATTGAAATATATTTGTTTATGTTTAGTTTCAAATGCCTCACCAAGAGATTGTAATTTTTGTATTGCAAATTTGTAAAAATGTACCAGAAAGAAGTGATTACTAGTTTGTTGCTCGCCCAGAAGACGCCGAATGAGATTATTATGATGGTAGTATGGCTTTTGGCCACAGTTTATCGCCTTAAAATGACTCTGCATCTGCATGATGGGTCTAAGCAACGGAAGCTATGAAGCGGAGTTCCGAGCTTTGCACGTATGCCAAACGTGATAAAATCGGCTAGTAGAAAGATCGCTCACAACCTGGTGCGTTCCTCCAGAAAACTTGGTAAGTAAGTCAAAATTTCTGAGAAATCCATGCGAAAACCATCAAAGAAGACTTGCAGGTACCTTCTAAAGCTTGAGTGAAACGCCACTTAATTACGGACCGGGTACAGGAACTACGAGTAACTCGTTCAAAAAGATTGCTTTCTTTGTTGAAGAAGGAAAAAATTATAATCCTGTTTTTCGACGTGAAAGCTTTTCAGCATCAATGCTGACGGTTCATCTCACCGAGGAAAGTTGCCGATATTCTGGAGAAAGTGAAGTTTAAATTCCAAAACAATCCGGCTGGTGTCATGATGTTTGGCTTGGGGGCGTCCAACGGTTTGAAACTGCCGCCTGTTTTCATTGATATTGGGGTTAATATCAATATCGATTTTTTATCGGTATTTTAAAGGACCAAGTGCTTCCCTGGGGTAAGGCCGAATTCTCCGAGGATCAAAACGTTGTCCTACAGCATGATGATGCACCATGTCACAAGTTCAATCGACGTAACAATGGTTGAAGAACAACATGTTATTTTGGTCGAAAGATTCATGGCCCTCTAGCAGTCCGGATCTTAATCCGTTGGGTTATACGATATGAGCACAGACAAACAGACATAACACTCGACAAATTTCCATCGTTCACTGATTTACTGGTCAATTCAAATAATCATTAGTTGGCCAATCGATCCCTCGTGGCGCGCTCATCGTTTTTGCTCAAGTTTGACGTTTGCTCACTACCGCCATCTGGTTCGTGATTTGCCCAACTAACTGAAATCAACAGATGTCGTTAGTGTTTGAACGACGATTAATTTGATGAGTAAATGATCAATGTGTTATGTCTGTTTGTCTGTGATATGAGCGTATGTTGAAGCATGAGTCTGCAAACCATCGTTTGAAGACCCTAACGTTAGCCATAACATGCACATGGCAGTCGATGTCGGCGGACTAGGTTCGAAAGGCGTGTTCTAGCTCCGGCGTCGTCTTGAGGACATTATTAATAAAAATAAAGCACACATTCAGTAATTTTTTTAAAGGACCTTATAATGATAACTGAACTCGAAAATGATGAAAATATTGCATGGAGCAGTTCAAATGAGATTTAAAAGAAATAGAACCAATTTTCGCATTATTTTCTGCCGCACCCTGTAGGTTTAATCCTCGAGGTACTGCTATACTAAAACCATTCTAAACGGCAGACCTGGTGTTTCTTAAAAATAGCTCACTTATCTTTTTCAACGGTCATTTGACTACTGCCATCGAAGTGACTACTTGTAACGTTTTACGTTTTTGCAATCAATTTTTGATTAAGTCAAAATAAGAATTTATGACGATTTTGTCTTTTTAAGTAAAATCATAAATTAAAATTATTTGGAATTAATTAAATAGTGAAAAATTACATTACGTAAATAATTTGCAAACCGGACGAAAAGAAATTTGAATTTTTATTTGTATGTCGATTATGAGGTTTAATTATTATCCAAATAGAAATTGACCATGTACTGCTGTAGTGTTCTTATGTGCTCGTTTTTATCGACTCACCGAAGGCGCGCACTCTTTGTCGCCATTTCAAATTTATTTGGCGCAAATTTAAAATAATTGACGACTTTTCAAAGGATAAGTTTCTTTATAAAATTCAGACAAGAACTCGATCATTTCGCTTAGTGAACGGCTGGTGATTACAAGTGTTTGCGAGTAGGCTACGAAGTTTTTCAGTATTTTAAGTTGAGTTTGGCTAGTTTGACTAATAGGTAAAGTGTGATTGGAGTGAATTATTCTGTGTCTATTTTAATCAAATTTCTAAAATTAACAGTTAACGTAGCAGACGTTATTAGGACGTGTTTTTTGAATTCCGCGAACACCGAGTTAGTTTAGTGAAACGTACAAAAAGGTAAAACGAATTTGAATGTTTAATGTAAAGTTTTGTTAATAAAACGAATTCGCGTTGGACTTTCCAGCGCATTGCGCTTTTTGGTACGGGCTGGATTTCTTCGTCTTCGACCGGAGTCGGGTACGGGAATACGCGTGGCGTCTACAGGGCCCGCCATTTCGTCCAACGGACATCGAGAGCTCGAGCGTGCGTTAAGGCCCGCCTGTAAAGGTAGTTAAACGGAGGAGGAGTGAAGTCGCTCGTCTAAAAGCGAAAACTCGGTGGTCGCCAATCAACCGTCGAAGGTAAGATCCCCAAGCCAATTCCCGTGGATCAGTCCCGAGAGTGCGGTCCCCGTACGTCGTCATTAATCGTACGCTGGACCGAACCCGAACCGACGGTTAGTAGTCTTCCTTTTAGTCCTCGCTCGGTGAACCGGAAAGGTACGCGAAGCCGGGTCGTTAGGGAAAGGAAGCTACTAGCTTGAGGGAACGGTTATTCCGGATCACTCTCGATTCCGAAATCGGAAGCCTTCCGTCCAGCCGCCGCTCCCTCCGCATCTTTAGTTTCGGCCATATCGCTCGAGCTCGACCTCCATCGCTGCGCGCCAATCTGCAGCATCTGCGGCAAAGCCAATCGGCCGCCATCGCCACAACCTGGTCGGAGGACATCGTCGCCATCTTCCCGGCGGAGTATTCGCATCACACAGAATAATTCACTCCAATCACACTTTACCTATTAGTCAAACTAGCCAAACTCAACTTAAAATACTGAAAAACTTCGTAGCTTACTCGCAAACACTTGTAATCATTAGCCGTTCACTTAGCGAAATGATCGAGTTCTTGTCTGAATTTTATAAAGAAACTTATCCTTTGAAAAGTCGTCAATTATTTTAAATTTGCGCCAAATAAATTTGAAATGGCGACAAAGAGTGCGCGCCTTCGGTGAGTCGATAAAAACGAGCACATAAGAACACTACAACAGTACATGGTCAATTTCTATTTGGATAATAATTTAGTCAAGACACAAACCTCATAATCGACATACAAATAAAAATTCAAATTTCTTTTCGTCCGGTTTGCAAATTATTTACGTAATGTAATTTTTCACTATTTAATTAAATAATTTTAATTTATGATTTTACTTAAAAAGACAAAATCGTCATAAATTCTTATTTTGACTTAATCAAAAATTGATTGCAAAAACGTAAAACGTTACATACTGTCAGTCGGTCCCTATTCCCTACTCTCAAGTGGGAAGCGTCCTTCGATTTATGTGGGAGCAACCACTTCTCAATTTTGATCACCGCTCATACTGTTTTTACCGAAGAAGAACAAAAAAGGTGGCTTACGCACTCTGAGAATACTTCGCGAAACTAGTTTCGATAAGTGACTACCCATCTGAGTTCCAGAGGACCATCGCTGAGTTACCCTGGACTTAACGTATGTACTCCACGATAAACTAGCCTTTCACAGCTGCCGATCCCACGGTGCCCCGGTAGACCGTTATTATAAAATAAAAATGTCCATCAAAAACAAGTACAGGGCTCGATTCCTGTGGTAATTCTACACCTCTAGACCAATTTTAAAAAAAATCCCTAGATTCCTCCTCGAGAAATCTTGATTTGAAGTTTTTAGCTGAGAAATTTCAAAGGAATCCATATAAGAATCTAAAAATATCACCAAAAACCCTGATTAATCCACCTAGATAGATGTCCTTCTTGTACCTGCCGGGTCGGAAGTAACCACCAGCTTTGCAGGGTTGCTGTCCGGCATAGATCGGGATTCTATTGAACTCTATGCAATTTGTTGATGCCTCATCTGTACTTGGTTCACCCATAAATTTACTCAACATGGCGCTTCTCGAGCAACTTTAAAATCGTATTAACAATTCCGAACTAGATGTGTAGTGGCGGAGATAAGCAAAGGTTCATTTTGTTTCTTTATTAAAGTGTTTTTAAAAGTTCAAAAATTGAATATTTTATCTTCGTCGTAACCGAAAACCCAAAAGAATATGCACTATTCTATTGTAAAATTCTTTCTTTCTCTTGTGCATTTTTCCTGTTGTTTTCCTTGGTTCTCGAGATCTCATTCTATATGCCGAGCTCACTCTTAAAAATTTTAGCTTTTCCTTACCGCCATCTTTGGAGTCATTACCAGTCTTTACCATTACCAGATGAGATGGCTGATGCGGTTTTTGGAAGCACGCCTTCCTCCAAAGCTGTAGAACGAGCTCCTACTTCGCTTGGCTAGGAGACGTCCTAGATGACGCTTTCGATAAGGGTGCAAACGCGAACCTTGTAAACCTTAGCATTTCGAAGGTGTTCAATAGAATATGGATGCCTTTCGTACTCCAGCAGATAAGTGAATACGAATTTTTCGGCAACATCCTGGCTTTCATTCGAAATCTTCTCACAGGGAGCTCCTTTCAGGTGCCCATTGGAAGTCAAGTTTCTAGGACCTACCATGGGGAAATTGGTGTACCCCAAAACTCTGTCTTAGCAGTTACGTTTTTCCTCATCGTCATGAAAGGTAAAGAGATAAAATCTCAGTCCACCATTAAAGTCGTCCTTCGCTGGACTACCTCAGTGGGATTTTCTATAACCGCCATCCCCAACCGGAAAATTGTTACGGTGCTCGAAGTCTCTATAGACAGAGGCATCACTTTCCTGTCCGGGATTTGTATGAGGGCCCGTCACTGTGCGATGTGCTGGTGGTAATCTGTAGCAAAGCCACCTCTTTCACCGCACCTTGTCCAAGGAGACAGGATTCTGCGCACGATAGCTGACGAGATAGCTCAGAAGCGCTCAGAAAGTCGGTGGGCGATTTACGGGCGGTGGCATCGAGATTGGGTGAAACCTGACAATATCAGATCTGCAACATTTTTTCGTATAGGCCGCTGAAAACTTCATCGGCACTACGTATCAATCGAGAAAACCAGTCCTAATCTTGACCGATTCTGCATACCTGGTAACAGGGTTTGTAGAAATCGCTCTCAACAGATAACGAACAACGATAAAAGAAAGCCAATAACAAGCCATGATTACAAATCTATCAAACTTGTATACTAGTGCGAAAAAACAGAATCGAATAGGCAGCCCTCACAAAGAAGTGATGATTTTCACTTTGTTTCTCGCTCATTTTGTGTTGAGGACCGGACAGCTGTGTAGAACAAGTTGAAATGCATCATCAGAACCAGTGCTCACCGCGTTTGGAGCTTTTTAAAAGAAATTCTTCATGATGTATAGCCTACAGAATCAGTTCTTTATCATGACAGCTTGCAAAAAAGTTTCTCACGGTATGCTACTGATCGCGCACGGGTGAAAATATTCCTACGTTGTGTACTTTTTTGTGATGAAATAAAACGAGCGAGTTTTAACCGTCCTGCCATGGCGGAGGTATGAGGACAAAACTATTTATTTATTATAGAGTACGGGAGGATTACAAATACATTGATCGTAATACATTTACATTAGGGTGGGTAAAGAAATCATTGCTTTGCACAAACATACTCCCCCCCAAAACTAACAGTTTTCGAATACAATCTCAGAACATGAAAACATACATTACTAGCACTGTTTAAACACTAAACATAAGAATCATCCGGCATACGCACTCGCCATTGGATCGCAGAATGTTTCTCATCCAAGACTAAGGCAGTCCAAGGGGAGATGAGATCTTCACTAGATGGCTACCTGAGTTCGCACCATCGTAGTAGGAAGTGCAGCGGAATCCATTCTGACCGTTTCGTGTTTCATGTAGCTGACGACCATGCAATCCATTAAGTTCGTTGTCCGGATATACTGTCCACTGGGGTTGAGCATCTTTTCTAGACCATTACCGAGCCCATTGCTGCAGTAAGGAAGGGAGCTAGACAATTGAAGCCCTGCTAGATAGCTACCTGCATAGTCACACTATCGTAGCTGGAAGCAAACGGATGAACTACAGCATTCTGCGCACCATTGTTGCAGAGTTTGACGATCGTTCAGAGGTTGTTTCATGTGCACACTGTACCAGATTATTGTAGAAAACAATTTTATCTTCTTTTCGGTCACGGCACCAATTATGATCGCGCACGGGTGAAAATATTCCTACGTTGTGTACTTTTTTGTGATGAAATAAAACGAGCGAGTTTTAACCGTCCTGCCATGGTGGAGGTATGAGGACAAAACTATTTATTTATTATAGAGTACGGGAGGATTACAAATACATTGATCGTAATACATTTACATTAGGGTGGGTAAAGAAATCATTGCTTTGCACAAACAGCTACATATCGTATATGTATACAGAGATGATAAGTGGGGGACTGGTTCCATTCTCTTTTGGATTCAATCCCTGCCTGGTAATATTGGCGCGGATCGTCTTGCGGGAACTGGATTCGGTCATCGATTCTCAACGTAAAATACGTCTAAGGAGAAGGCTCGGATACAAAATGGGTGCAAAATGAAAATTTAAAATTTGTGGATCGTCACGAAATCATGTTAGATTTCAAACGTTAATAACGCCTTTATCTTTCGATGGTTTTTTAAGATTTATATATCAATCAATTCACAAACTTTCCACCAATTTGCTAATTGTATCAAAACTATTGATTTTGAACGTCAAACTATTGAAATTTTTTATTTAAATTATTATTATACTCGGTAAAAATATCAGACCCAACCAATCCGGTTCATGCATTCCCAACACGGACATCAGATTTTTGTAAGTTACGCACCGTTTGGCTCACTGCTTTATTTTCTCTGTGCATAAAAAGAGCCGTGTTCGTTCGAGATTTCAAGGCGAGCGAACCGCTCCGTCTGCCAGCGGTCTCAGTAACAACGGCTCAGATGCGTTGGCGGAAGAAAATGTTCACTTTTTGGCGTCTATGGCGGTCGTGGCAGCAGCAGCAGTGCATCATTTACGGTAAAACTTTCACAAAGCATGTACCAGTCGGCATCCGTAGCAACGAATCATTGGACGGCGGTCGAGTGATACAATTAAAATTAATCGGTCCTTTGTCAGTACCACTATTGTACACAGAATAAAATTTGATTTACCGAAAATATTCAATAAAGTGAAAGTAAAAATTCATCCAACAATAGCGGTGGTTGCTGCAGAAATTGCAAAGACACACAATTTAAAAAATCGATTCTTTACCAGGAGCATTACTATACGAACAAGAGGGTTTGATTTTCCGTATTTTAATTTGATGTTTGAGTTTCGTAATGGCGGACGAATTACAATTCTTCCAAGCAGGTCGAAGGCCTCATTAGAAGAGACTCGGAGGACTCCTTTTAAGTTGTTCAGAAGCCTTTTTTTAAAAGGTTCGGAGGTTTGGAAACCTCCTTTCAAGAGGCCTGGAAGCCTCCTTTCAAGAGGCCTGGAAGCCTCCTTTCAAGAGGCCTGGAAGCCTCCTTTCAAGAGGCCTGGAAGCCTCCTTTCAAGAGGCCTGGAAGCCTCCTTTCAAGAGGCCTGGAAGCCTCCTTTCAAGAGGCCTGGAAGCCTCCTTTCAAGAGGCCTGGAAGCCTCCTTTCAAGAGGCCTGGAAGCCTCCTTTCAAGAGGCCTGGAAGCCTCCTTTCAAGAGGCTTGGAAGCCTCCTTTCAAGAGGCTTGGAAGCCTCCTTTCAAGAGGCCTGGAAGCCTCCTTTCAAGAGGCCTGGAAGCCTCCTTTCAAGAGGCCTGGAAGCCTCCTTTCAAGAGGCCTGGAAGCCTCCTTTCAAGAGGCCTGGAAGCCTCCTTTCAAGAGGCCTGGAAGCCTCCTTTCAAGAGGCCTGGAAGCCTCCTTTCAAGAGGCCTGGAAGCCTCCTTTCAAGAGGCCTGGAAGCCTCCTTTCAAGAGGCCTGGAAGCCTCCTTTCAAGAGGCCTGGAAGCCTCCTTTCAAGAGGCCTGGAAGCCTCCTTTCAAGAGGCCTGGAAGCCTCCTTTCAAGAGGCCTGGAAGCCTCCTTTCAAGAGGCCTGGAAGCCTCCTTTCAAGAGGCCTGGAAGCCTCCTTTCAAGAGGCCTGGAAGCCTCCTTTCAAGAGGCCTGGAAGCCTCCTTTCAAGAGGCCTGGAAGCCTCCTTTCAAGAGGCCTGGAAGCCTCCTTTCAAGAGGCCTGGAAGCCTCCTTTCAAGAGGCCTGGAAGCCTCCTTTCAAGAGGCCAGGAAGCCTCCTTTCAAGAGGCCTGGAAGCCTCCTTTCAAGAGGCCTGGAAGCCTCCTTTCAAGAGGCCTGGAAGCCTCCTTTCAAGAGGCCTGGAAGCCTCCTTTCAAGAGGCCTGGAAGCCTCCTTTCAAGAGGCCTGGAAGCCTCCTTTCAAGAGGCCTGGAAGCCTCCTTTCAAGAGGCCTGGAAGCCTCCTTTCAAGAGGCCTGAAAGGCTCCTTTCAAGAGGCCTGGAAGCCTCCTTTCAAGAGTTCATAATAACAACAGCATATTGTGTTTGCAAGCTGCTGTTAATATTTGTAAATAACTCACTTTAGATAATCAACAGCATAATTTGATGTGAAGCTGCCTTCATTATGATAACTAAGGAATGCATATTGAAAAAAATGTGACTGGAAAGGGGCATTGAGAGGAGTTTTCCCTTGTAGTGGCCGTCGACGGTTAGTTACTGCAGAAAACTATTCACCATGATGGCGCCTGTAGCAAATAAGCGAAAAATCATTGAGTGACTGCAGACAGGTGACAGGTGAATTGTGACAGCAGAATTGTGCAAGTGCAACAAACCTGCTTTACTAAGATTTTTGAAAAAAATCTGTTGACCTGCCAATGCTGATGCTGGCTGCACGATAATGTCCAGCAAAAACGCAAACGCGCGCGGCAAAGCTGTTCCTGAATTGACTTGAGACGATGTCTTCGCCTGTAGCGGTCCAAGTAACATCTGTGATGACCGTCGGCGCTGGTTGAAGAAATGTTTTATGCTAAGAGCAAATTGCCATCTGTTTGAACGTAAATATTTTACACTTCACATTATTTTTGGCTCAAATTTGCTTCGTGCCATGGATATAACCTAATATTTACATGATTTTATGACTCTAATTGCACTGAGAGGGTTAACGTAGTTTACGTGGAAGGGTAGTGTCTTGTACACAACCCTTCTATTTTTTTCTGACGAATGCTAAGCTAATATTATCATCAGTGCCCGCATGGACCTCTGACACACGATGGACTGATTCCGATGGCGAATCCATCAACTGCTGCAACGCCCTTGGTATCTGATGCGGGAGCGCTGAACGCATTCGTTGATACTGGCAACTCAGTAAGATAGCAGACTTGGATAGCCGGCCGTCAACGCACAGGATGTGATCAGTGTGCACTGACCGCTAGGTGGATTATTCAGGGTTTTTTTTAATTCGTTTCTCCGATGCATTTTTTAACATTCCAACATATCTGAAAAACACAACAGGTCAAGTTTTCTTTTGGTTGCAAAATCTGTACTCGTTTACGGGAGGATGAAAACACACCGTCAAGTGCCACTTCGACATGACTCTCTAGTCTCCAGTAATAGAAGTAGCTGTCGGCTGCACCACATAATAATCACAAAGCTGTGGAAAAAAAACTTTTCCGCCACACCACCATTGTGGGTCGAGAACGTATTTAATCTTCTAGCAGCTATGCCATACCGGTATGATATCGTATAGAATGCAACCGGGTCTCTGTCTCTTTTATGGGTGTTATAGAAACATTGCAAAGTGGTGCAGTTAGTCGGAATAGTTTGTACTTTACTTGTTGGTATTTTAATAGTTATTTGTTCAACATGTTGCATAAAGGTGATTTCCTCAGTACACGTGGCTTGGTGAGTTAAATGAATATTGTGATTATTGGAAAAAAATCGAGTTTTGCAATAAGTTGCAAATACGATTTTTACAGAAAATCGGCGAAATTGACAAGTCTGATTCACTTGAGCATCGAACACCAATTTTTTGTTTTCGCTCAAAATCATTATTTTGCTTTCTAAAAACGATCTAAACACGTTTTAAGCAACTTGAAATTTTAATTTTTATTTTATTAATTTACAAAAAATCAAAACCTTTTCAAAATCGATGCAATTTAAAATAACAAAAAAAAAATAAAAAATAATAAGAGTACCCCGTCTACAGGTGAGCTGGGGCATTAGATGGTTAAAATTAACGTAACTAGAAACTCAAAGTAGTGCAGAGATCACTTTGATTAATAACAGCTCTCAGCATTGCCCAGCAAAACAGACACTGAAGCGGCAACGAAATCTGCTTCTGGGGCATTTAAAATCCAAAGCAATGAAATTTTTTTTTATACTATTACCATTCGTTTAGAACACAATAATTGACATAGAAATGTGGGCTGTTTTATTAATCAAGTACAAACAGTTAACCTCACGGGACTCGCACCGTTGTAAAAAGCACAACACCTTCGCAAAAAGCTCGCTTGTCGTTCACAACAAAAGCGGAACTGCGTCAGCGATCCAGGATCATGTGCGCCCCGGAAGGTTAAACCAGATTTTGAACATTTCAAACTCCGGGATTGAAAACAAATTTAATCTAGAAAACTTTTGTATTTGACAATTCAATCTAAAGCTCGCTTCGGAAGAATGTGAAACCGTTTTAATTTTAAATTATCATAACACTTTTGTTTCTTGTTGCTTCTTATCTAATCTTTGACAGATGCTAGCCAATAAAGTAAACTTTATTCTGACGATGAAATTCTGCACATTTTCAATGGTTTTCAATAACGGTCATAACAATTCGTACCACCGTGCGCAACTATGAGGCTATGTTTGAGTTTTGTGTATCCACACAGTTTTCGGCAGGCATACTTGACACCATGGAACCATGCACAAATAGCATCATCGTAATGCAATTTATTTCCAAGTTGGCGTGGAACTTTGTGCAGTGCTGGGTATTATGTAGACGACAACAGTAGTGGCTCCGACTAAATCTCCGGGCCCTGCACGTTCCACCGACGGGAAATTTGTATCCTTTGGAACAGCTCATAGTTACTGGTTCTCGCAGTTTTATGTTGTCTTGTTTTATGAGTACAAGTTTGTGTGTGTGCTCGACCCTCGAAAATTTATGATTTATGATGTGGAAATTTGAAACACTAGATGCTCCGTGAAACTTGCCTCTTGTTGAGCGATGAATTTGTTCTGAGCGTGCTGTAATGATTTATGACTGGGCCAATATTTGTTGTGGTGCAAATTAGTTTGTTATGGTTTCCCTTCTGCCATTAAAATTTAAATCATTATAATTTGGCAAACCTGCTCCTAACGACACTATTTTGCGGGTGCCATGACGCTGCCGGTAAAGGCAATTCAAGTGATTAACGGTGCCCTCCATTGATACTGCCAATAATTCATCGCCAGATGTACCACCGACCTGAATAGACACGTCCTCGCCGATAAGACTTGGAAAATAGCAAACCACCCACCTCCAGACACATCTAAGATTTATGACCTAGTTATCACATATTATGAAACTAACCATCGAGGTAAGGGTGCTCGCTTCCAACCCATCATATAGCCACCTCGTTAAACTCCAGATTTTGTTTGTGTGTGAAAAAAAGATGCGAATTGATCGCACTGGTTTGGTAACACAAGTGCAAACGAAAACTGCGAAACTAACGTCAATAACCAATAATGTAGAAAGTACCCAATGCAACCATTATTGTTTACTGTTGCCATTTAAGTGTTTATATGGTTTTTGATTGAAGTTCGAAGGACATGCCAAACTGACTATAAAATTGTTCAAAACTATTTGATTAGGGTCCGCTTGTTTATGAACTGGTCCCGGAATCATCCAACTGCTGCTTCCTCGTTTATGATTTCGTGCGGTTGTTATTGTGCAATAAATATTATTGCGCTTACCGGACCTGCCAGTAAACTTGGTTATCCAATACGCCTCCGATGGACGCACCGAACGGAGAGTGTGATCACTTTGCATTGGGTACGCAGCTGTTTCGCCTGAGTAGACTTGCTGTACAGTGTAGTGCCGTCGTGGAATATTGACAATTGCAGCTTATTGATTTTACGCTTCGTAACAGCTAAGCTGTGAGACATGTTCAGGTTGATAGGTTATTGGTGATCTGTGAAACATTTAAATGATTTTTGTATTAGTCAAGAATTTGTTTTATTCATACACTTGTTATTTGGTAGGCTCAAGCGTTGCTAGGTGTTACAAAAGTCGAAATCTATTCTTATTGTTGTTTTAAAGTTTTACATCTTCATTAATATACAATAATGTTAGTTTGGGAAATCCAATTACTCAAAGTTGACTCGAACATTAGTAATACAATATTACAAATGAAAAAGAAAGCAGTTGAGGGTGCTTATATATGATGATGCTGTTGTTTACTTCAAAGATATGCTTGGACTATGATCCATGTATGCAAACGTGAATAGCAAACATTTTTAGGGAAGAGGAGGGATAAACGACAGACTGGGAAACAAATCAAACGAGGTAGAGAATCGTGAAGGACTTACGACATATGTAAATAAAAATGGGCAAATAATATTAATCAAACTTTAACAGCGAAGGGGAGGAAGGGAAGAAAATATAGTGTTAGTGGGTAAGGGAAATAATAACAGCTCGATTCGACAATATAGATCGTTTGTCAATAAGAGTAGGGTAAGACGGTATAATATGCCCCCCCTAAGGCAATACCTATGAAAACTTTTTACTTTTCAACTTAATTTACGCAAACTTTGTGTTATTTGGTAGTTCAAGAAGTCACAAATCCATTACCTGTGAGTAGTCATGTAAAAATATGACTGAGAACACGTAACAAAGCTTTTTACGGCAATACGCCTCACCGTAATCAAACACGTTTCATAGCCCTTAATTAGTATTTTATCAATCCCATAATAAAGAGGTTACAAATTCTTATGTGCTTGACATTAAAAAACCAACCTAAGTCCATTTAAGCAGGTGTGAATTACATTTCAATATTCTCCATACATTTTTCAAGCAACTGCTGCAGACTCGCTGCGCTTGTGTACAGTTGGTAAGGGCATATCGTCCTGCCTACACTGGGGCGTTTTGGCCAGTGAAACATGTTTTCGAAAATCGTTACATTTTTGAAGATGGAAGCAATTTTATATCATATTAACCACTGAGAAAAGTTATTTTATTGCCCAACTGAGTGTTCCAGTGCAAGTTTTCCGGACAGTATGCTAGAGTCGCTCCAGAATATTGAGCAAACAAACATTAAAAGTTACATCAAAATTGTAACTTTTTGTATTTTGCTAATATTTTCATTATGTAATACAAGAATACTCCCACATTCACATAGTATGATGGTTTCACAAATATTTATAGGTTCCAACTGATTTTTACCCTTAGTTAGGTATAGTTTTCTAGAAATCAAAGGGGGGCGTTTTGGCCAGGTGGGGCGCATTATACCGTCTTACCCTATATGCTGAAAAAATATTAAAATATCTTCATTAATTAACTTAACAAAGCAGAACAAAGTAACCCGGATCTTGCAAATGTTTCGTATCATAAAACACGTTCAATCGCACATTTATTTACCGTACGCTAAAACAGAACCACAAACTCGAATTTCGGGGTCTGGGTCATTTGGCATAACGGACATTTGGCATGAACCAAGGTGAATGCAAATAGGTGTAGCAGTATGCCAATTTCATGATTCTGCCATCTTGGATTTTTATGTGGGGCAGCCACAGAGTTTGTTTATGTTTTGCACTGAAAATGAATTTTTCACCCCCGCGCTAGTCTCTCTTATCTACTGTCGAAGTGAGTGAACCCTGATATAAGAACCCTGGCATGAACTGCATCAAAAGTGTGGATCGTTTGGCATAACGGACATTTGGCATACTTTGGAACTATGAAGGAGAGAGGGGTATTTTTTTTTTTTTCACATAGATAAAGTAGATCGAAAATACGTTCTGATAAATAAGGCCATTGTCTTAATCCGAGCAAGCAACCATTTTCAAGAAGGGATCACATCCGCCATTGCCTTAATCCAGACAAACGCATATTCTTAAAGAAGGAATCATATCATTTTATTTATTTATTACCAGACTAAGTCCGTAGTGGCCTGTGCAGTACACAGAAGTCTTCTCCATTCAGCTCGGTCCATGGCTGCACGTCGCCAACCACGCAGTCTGCGGAGCGTCTGCAAATCGTCCTCCACCCGATCGATCCACCTTGCCCACTGTGCACCTCGGCTTCTTGTTCCCGTGGGATCGTTGTCGAAAACCATTTTTAACGGATTACTGTCCGACATTCTGGCTGTGTGTCCGGCCCACCGCAGTCTTTCGATTTTCGCGGTGTGAACGATGGATGGTTCTCCGTTCTCCCAACAGCTGATGCTACTCGTGGCTCATTCGCCTCCTCCACGTGCCGTCCGCCATCTGTACCCCACCAAAGATGGCACGCATTACTTTCCTTTCGAAAACTCCCAGTGCGCTTGGGTCCTCCACGAGCATCGTCCAGGTCTCGTGTCCGAAGAGAACTACCGGTCTGATAAGCGTTTTGTAGATAGTCATTTTGGTACGGTGGCGAACTTTATTCGATCGGAGCGTTTTGCGGAGTCCAAAGTACGTACGATTTCCTGCCATGGTGCTTCCCCGAATTTCTCTGCTGGTAATCGTAATCGGAGGTCACCAGTGAGCACAAGTACACGTATTCTCCAACCATCTCAATTTCGTCACCACCAATACAAACTCGTGGTGGGTGGCTTACATTGTTCTCTCATGAGCCTTTTCCTACCATGTACTTTGTCTTGGACGTATTGATGACTAGTCCAATCCGTTTAGCTTCGGACGGACGGACTGGACAGACTTCGTGAAAATCGTACCACTCGCGTCAATCTCTCTCCTTCACCACCGTGTTTAAACAGCTCTCTTGGTAGTTGGTCAACTCCAGGGGCTTTGTTGGTTTTCAGCCGGCCGATATCCTCCTGGATTTCCTGGAGATTCGGAGCCGGAAGTCGCATGTCCTGCGTGCGTGCTCCTAGGTTCATTACCATACCGCCACTGTTGTTTGCCACATCGCCATTCAGATGCTCTTCGTAGTGCTACCGCCACCTTTGGATCACTTCATGCTCGTTTGTAAGAAGGTTCCCGTTTATGTCCTTACACATATCGAGCTGTGGCACGTGGCCCTTACGTGAAGGGTTTATTATTAGCGCGGTACAGTTGCTCCGTCTCTTCACGGTCTCGATCTTCCTGCTGGCGCTTTTTCCTCCGAAAAATAGAGTTTTGTCTGTTCCACGCCTCGTTCGCCCTCGTGCGGTGCGGTGCAGCAATCTCGCCCATGCTGCATTCTTCTCCTCAACTAACTGCTCACATTCACCGTCATAACTGTCGTTTATCTGATCCGGGGGCACAGTGCCTAGTGCAGCGGTTGCGGTGCTTCCAATGGCGGATCGAAGTGCCACTTCCAGCTGCTGTGCGTAGTCTTTTGCTTTGAGTTTTGAGCGCAGACATACTGCAACGAGGTAGTGGTCGGATTCAATATTCGCACTGCGGTAAGTGCGTACGTTCGTGATGTCGGAGAAGAATGTACCGTCGATTACAACGTCATCGATTTGGTTCTCCGTTTCTTGATTAGGTGATTGCCATGTGGCCTTGTGGATATTCCTCCGGAGGAAGAATGTGCCTCGGACTACAATTCCACGGGAGGCTGCAAAGTTTATGCATCGTTGGCCGTTGGCGTTCGATGCGATGTGCAGACTATCCGGTCCGATGACCGGTCTATACATTTCCTCCCATCCTACCTGAGCGTTCATGTCGCCGATAACTATTTTGGCGTCCCGCAGTGGGTATCCATCGTATGTCTACTCCAGCTGTGCATAGAACGCTTCTTTCTCGTCGTCGGGTCTCCCTTCGTGTGGGCAGTGCACGTTGATGATGCTATAGTTGAAGAAACGGCCTTTTATCCTCAGCTTGCACATCCTTGCGTTAATAGGCTGCCACCCAATCACGCGATGGCGCACAATTTCCATAGAAATGTTCCAAATAATGAACTGTTCCAAAAAACAAACTTCAAATGAACAAAAATGAACTTCAGAATTATTGGAGGAATTTTTGAGCTGTTTATGCTTGTCGTAAGACGAGTTTGTACTATTCCAATTGAATCCACTTCTTTATAAAGCATGCGGTTATGGAATGCAGTATAGGAATGTGGTTCAACAGGAGCAAATGAGTCACAGGAGCTTTGAACAGAAGTTTAAAAGCACCCTGGCCGGTGCTCCATGAGTGCATCACTCAATTTTTGACTCCTTAATCCGTAACTTAATTCCCGGTAGAAAAGGGTAGCGGACATGTCAATAACAGGGTTACTGATTTTGATTATTCACTTTTCGGTATCACTCGAATTAGTATTAAGAATTACTTATATCAAAATATTTATAGGCAAACAACGCAACGGTTAGATTGAATTGGTAAACGGTTTTACAACTGGTTGCCACGAGGGTTGAAAATAGAAAGGCTTTGCTGTATAATTCATTCTACTCAGTATCTTGTCCTTGTTCACCTTTTCTAAATTTTCATACATTCATTTGCTTTAGTTTTATGTTTTAATTACCATACTAAAACATTACAATTTTTCTAATTATTACTAATATTTAGAATAGATATGAGAAACAAATTAACAAAATTAACATGTTTAATATTTAAAACTAACGTAACAGTTCATTGAGGATGTTTTAAAAAAATCCTGAAAACATTGCTCCAGCGATGTCTTGTGTAGCTTGTCCTGTACAAGTTTCTAAGACAAAATCTGGATTAATACTTTGGAAGAATCTGCAAAAACTTCTAAATATGTTATAGGTTCCGTCAGACGTTGCAAGCAAATCGCTTTTGCGAACGAAAGATTTCTGAGAGCACTTGCTATTGCAGTCACACGTAACAGATTTTCACTTTGGGCAAATGACAATAAGCTCTCATGCAAGTGTAAACAAAAGCTAAATTCTTCTTTTTGCCTTTCGCGTACACTGAGTATACGTAACGGCTATAAGATCACTCCAAAACCGAACTATTGATATAGGGATCGGATACCCATAGTGTGATATACCAATCGGCTCAGCTCGACGAATTGAGGTGATGTCTGTATGTGTGTATACAAAAAAATATGAGACACACTTTTTTGTACTTAGCCTTATTCGATTTTCTTGCAACAGGTTGCAGTCGACGCGGAATTCTTGCTAATTTTTCGCTATTGAAAATTTGAAAAACATTATTTTTTCCTCATTTTTTCCAAGGAATTTTTTTTTAGAAAACTGCTGCAATGCATTCAAATAAACGCGAATAAATGTGAATTTATGGAAATAACTGAATGTACATTCCTAAAGCGCAATTTTGATGTGCTTTTCTGGTTACGTTCTATAATACACGAGAAAATATGGGGATGTAATGCCAATAAGAAGAAGAAGAATACACGAAAAAAGCAGCTGTGTTTTTAATCAAAAAGTTGAATTCAATTTACCTATGTTTTTGCAATGCAACACAGCAACCTTTTTACTTTTGCGAGTGAAACATTTGCTAGTGCTGCACTATTTTAACAGCACAATAGTCACACTACGCAAGCAAATGTTTGCCTGCGAGCTGTCACTAGTTTGCATTCAATTTGTGAGTGATTTGCTCGAAACGTTTTATCATGGCTTTTCGGTGAGGGCTGCCTGCTCGATTTTATTTCTTCCGCACTTGTGTACAAGTTTGGTAAACTTGTTTTCGTGGCTTGTTATGATTCTAAAAGGTTTTTCCTCCCCTTTATCGTTGTTCGTTATCTGTTGAGAGCAATTTCTGCAAACTCGTTTTTAGCAAAAAGAAGCGACAAGATTGGTGCTGTATTTCTCTGATATGCGATGAGATGAATATATGTTCAGTGAGATGGAAAACGGAACAGTTCCCCTATGTAATCTATTTGAAAAAGACTGATGAAAAACTTAAAACCGTTATTCAACTTCAAATACTTTCATCATCAAAAAAGTTGCAAATTGGACATAAGGATATCAAAATTTTCTCCTCTCGACTTGACGTGATTCCTGTAGAAACTTTGAGAAAAAAAATCAATCGATTTTCCAACCGATATCACATGCTCTAATACAGACACTCTGGTAAGAAAACTTTATTTAGCCAATTTGTAGGTACAAGGAGTTTTCCCCATTCGATAACTACAGTGCTGCGGAAAGCAAGGGAACGCCTTGACACTTCCGAACCGGTTGCATGGCTCGTCTAAGGCAGTCATTTATCCCGACCGGCTTCGGTAGTATTTTATATGATCCTACTACTGCTCTTTCATCGCAAAACCAACTGGTTTACTATCCAACTGCCCTGCTCGAACTGCAATCGATAGCGAAAGTTGCTCTTCTGGTTTGGTACTCTTTTTTCACTTATTTTTTTGTTCCTACAAACTACCATCAAGATACCATTAGCTGATCAGGAAACTTTTCCATTTTGGAACAGAATGATAAATGCAGCGTTGACTACCACTGCACAGTGCATCTTGTTCAAGTTGCCAAGTGGAGGTGTCGAAGAAGTTCGAATCAATAATTGCCGGTAAAATAGGAGATAAGAAGTAATTCAGTAGTCGTTTGCACGAAAGCTTATCAGGCTGACAGTTGGCGGAAATTCAGCTGATTCGAGCACGATTTTGTGCAGCGTAAAAAGCTTCAGCCCCGACCATTCCATGAACGGGAAAGACAATCGTGCCGAGATGAAAATTTAATGCAGTACCTTTCTCCGCTTGCGAAGCAGATCCCAAAAATGCACAGCCAAAAGTGCCTTGGCTGGCAGGAACGTTGCAATTAAGATGGACTGGACGTCACGTATCCAACCGCGGCATTTTCAAGCTAATTATGTGGCTGAAAGTTTTGCAAATTCTAGGATAACCATGCTACGACAATAGCTACGGAAAATGAATTATTGCTAACCATTAGGGCTTTAAATGCATATAATTAGGGTAACCGTACCCTTAGTGGAGGAAGCACCAATAGTGGAGGTAGTGGGGGTTTTAATGAGATTTGCGTCGAACTTTAAATATTCTGTTAAATGCAACTTATCCTAAAATTTCGCTTGAAAAACTATTGAAAACAATGGTTCTTCTTAATAAAATTGACTCCCTTGCACCTATAGTGGTGCAACTGTACCAATAGTGGCGAGTCCCACGAGAAACCACTATGGGAGCCAAAATTATTTTTTACCGCCACTAAAGGAACAGTGTACCCATTAGTGGTGCAAGCAATAGTTGGTCGATGTTGGTGTTAAATGACATAAATCTCCTCTTTGTTGACAAATTTATTAGTGTATCTATTGGCTAAGATATTAAAGCTGTAAATTTCCCATAATTATCAATTTTTGAAAAATATTTCTATTTGTGGATCTACTAATACCTCCACTATTGGTACTGTTACCCTAATAGCTCAAGATTGTTTCGGGAAATTTTTAATTTGCAGATTATGGCTAGAACTTTTACGTGTCTAATTATATTATAATTGGTTATTTTATGTTGAGTTTAAATGAGAAATGATATTTATGTTCCAAAAGAGCAACTACTTGTTATCTGTAAAAAAGCAGAATAATCCACCTAGCTGTGATGGTGCCTTTCGCGTGTATTATAAAACAAGAAAACACATAATAGTAGCAAAAAACATATAAGAGAGGTCAAAATTGGACTTTAGGGAGATAGATTTAGTTATTTCGATCAATTCACATTTATTTGCGTTCATTTGAATGCCATTGACTGTTGCTTTGAAAACATTTTTTTTTCGATTTTAATTTTTTTTTCCAAGGGAGAAAATGAAAAAAAAAAAACAATGTTTTTTTTTAATAACTTCGGAACGCAATGGCCGATTTGGCCAATTTACAATGTCGAAAAATTAGGAAAGATTTCGCATCGAATGCAACCTGTTGCAAGCAAATCGAATAAGGCTAAGTACAAAAAAGTGTGTCCCACATTTTTTTTGTACAAACACACACATACATACATACATACACACATACAGACATCACCTCAATTCGTCGCGTCGAGCTGAGTCGATTGGTATTTAACACTATGGGTCTCCGAGCCTTTACGTACACTTAGTATACGCGAAAGTCAAAAACCAGGACAAAAAATGTTGAAAAATTATCTCCAATATTATTTCTTCAGTGACAAACAAAGGTTCAACTTCGCAAAAGCATTATGCAAAAATACATACGCAGCAGCATACTTTCCGTCCGGATGAGCACATCTTTTCACACTTTGTTCAGCACCCCGTTCAGCATCCCTCCATGTCCTCGCGCATTGTTCTTCCCTAATTTAGTACCCCATTCTTCACCCGCCGCATGCAACATACATGTACCGCATTTGGCTTATCTTTTTTCGCGAAATTCTGCCACGTTGCTGTACCACAATGCGCTGCTATCACTGTGGGTAGATACCAAACTGGTTGTTGACAAAAAATAGTTTTGTAGTTGGAAAAACAATATTTTCGCAATTTCAAAAGACCGCTTTTTAGTATTTCGACTTTTTAATTGTTTCTATCTTGACAAATATTTGTAAGGCGATCTCAACAGAACCAGTTATTATTCAAGGATTAATTTAGTGGTTTCCCTCGTATACCTTTATGTGTCGCAGCATCTTCCGGCGTACGACTTTTTCACGTCTTACTTCAATTAAAAAAATATAGGCAATTCTGCGTTACAAAAAAGGCAGAAGGGAGGTCCAGTCTATATAATGATTTTCTCTCATGCATCATCGATTTTTGCCCACCTGGTATGCCATAGTTGGCCGGTTGGGACAAGTCATGTTTAAACTGGCAACTTTGTAAGCAGTAAAAAGTCAAAATTTATCCCTGCTGTGAGAAACAAAGTTTCCCTGCCGCAAAGGTGCTACTTTTGTGGTGAAAGGTGTGCAGAGTAAAGTGCATCATCCCCCTCCCTCTCACCCTTATGCGCTTAGAGAATTTGTACTCAACACAATGCAGCATTTTGTTCTTCTACATGGAGCAAAAAGCCGCCGCGTAATGCTTTACAGCCACTGATACTGTAAATGCTAACTTCCACACTGCGGCGCTGGTGAGTTGAAATTCCGACAATAGGATCAACCAAGCTTACTTCATTCCCTGGTGAACATTTCCATTAATTTTTATGGCCCTGAAGAAGAAATGGAACCGGGACTCCATTACTCTCCCCAGGATATTTTGCGTATGGGTCACGCATCGCTAAACACCGATGAGAGCACGCGACATGTTCACACAAAAATGAGCATCGCCGTGGAAATACAGTCATCATCAGCTTTGAAATGAACTCAAATGTTGAAAAGAAATCCACCGAAGGATATTGAACAATGTTTTTGGCAGCAAATTAAACTAATTTAAGGAATAAGAAATTTTTCAAAATAAATCAAATGGTTGCTTGTTAATATGTCAGTAACAGGGTGTAACATGTAACATGTAACTGCAGTTACATTATCATGTGTATTTGATCGCACATTAATAGCGTTAATTTTAATTTGATAGACACGAAATATTTCACGTGCCATTTCTTTAAAATACTCCATGTGGGCATTGTCACTCCACGAGCAGTGTCCAAGCATCATAGGCCGCAAAAGACTACCGATCTGATGAGTGTTTTGTGGATGTGCAATTTGGGAATGCGCACACCACCCGACATATCTGCGTCAGTTTATCTGACAATGCGTGCTTGCGCATTAGCTACCACAGCCGATTTCGATCGGTTGTGTAGATTCTATCATAACCGTCCAAATGTAACAGATACCCGAATTCCTTTCGCCCGAAAAGCCCATTTGCCCGAATAAACCATTGACACGAATGGACCAGTCGCCAGATGTTACAGAACAGCCGATTAGGATCGAATATTTAGAAGAGTTATTTTCCACTAAAATTATATTTAGCATAAATTTGTTTCAAATTTTGCATTTGCAGTAAAGAAGGTTTAAAAATCAAAGCAAAAACGAATCATTTTCTTTTGGCGTAATGCGGAGAATGTATGCTTCAACCCTTTCATGTCCCAATGTTTCCTAGCGATGTTACACAGTACATTTGATATATTTCATTTGTTTTCGTGTTTACAATGGAGAAGTGACAAAACAAGTTTAATTTTTTCAATGTGCTAGGTTATCCAAACTGTCTTTGAGTTCAGAACTTGCGATCTGCAATCACTAACTAGCCTTTTTCGTCTCTCAAAGCTTCGATATGATTTGGCATAGAGTCGTTTGGCATAACGGCCGTTTGGCATAATGGTTATTTAGCATAATTCTTTTTAGAGCTGTGTGATTGATTAATAAGATTTGTCGAGCCGTTCAGCTACGTTGCTCCCATCATATGAGCAATACGTGGTAATTGTATACATGATTGTACGACGCAGCAAAATAAAGATAGAGATGGTTCCTGTAAAAAGGGGACATTCCAAATGTTGACACACCTATTAGCAAGATAAATCTGCATTGATTTTTTTGTTTACCATGTAAGAGTATGCAAGAAAACTTGCCCATTGTGCGTTTCTCCCTTTTATTAGGAAAAGGATTCCTATTCTCACATGCGTTATGAAAAGTATTTTTAAAGAAGAATCACATTGTCGCGCTCTTCTAAAACAGTCAAACATACAGAAATCCTTCTGCCGGGTAATTGCATTATTTGAAAGAAGAGATCATATCTGCGCTTTCCTTAATCAAGTAAATGCCCGAATTGAAAGAAGGAATCATATCCTCTCTCTTGTCTTCTGCCGGGCAAATAGATTCTTTGAAATAAAGTATCATATCCTCCTCTCCCCATCTTGCGGTCCTTAGCATCTTACCCAGCAACTCCTATCCCTACCTCCCCGTGGTGCTGGCCGGGATCGGAGCAACCTTAGGGAAGATCGGGTAACCAACCCCGGTGGGAACTATGGTCGTATGCTGACTGGGAAGGGGGGGTTTGCTCCTTTCCGAAGGTGCAAATCATACTGAGCGTCTGTTCTCCATGTCAGGATCGGCTCACAACAGCGTATGTTCTCCATGTTAGGGGCGGCTGATCATCGTCCGAGTGCCAGCGAGGGACTCTAAGTGAAACTGTGCACCATGGTCCACCGGAAATAAGGAGGAATGGTCCTCCGGAAATTTCTGGCGTCAGGAAATTTCGGTCTGGCGTCAGGCCCTGCAAGCCAGCCTTTTAAAAAACGTAAGCAACGAACAATCAACAAGAGAGTACGGATCGGAACCATCGGCGAAGACCACCGCGACGAAAAGGGACTAGCGATTGGAAACTCGGTTCGTGGAACTGCAAATCTCTTAACTTCTTCGGGAGCACACGTATACTCGCCGATGTGCTCAAGGACCGTGGATTCGGCATCGTAGCGATGCAGGAGGTTTGTTGGAAGGGATCAATGGTGCGATCGTTTAGAGGTAATCATACCATCTAACAGTGCTGCGACAACACAAACGAGCTGGGAACAGCTTTCATAGTGATGAGCGATATGCAAAGGCGCGTGATCGGGTGGTGGCAAATCAATGAGAGAATGTGCAGGTTGAAGATCAAAGGCCGGTTCTTCAACTTCAGCATAATCAACGTCCATAGCCCACACTCCCGGAAGCACTGATGATGATAAGGACGCATTCTACGCACAGCTGGAACGTGAGTACGACAGCTGCCATGGCCATGACGTCAAAATCATCATAGGAGAATTGAACGCTCAGGTTGGCCAAGAGGAGGAGTTTAGACCGACTATTGGGAAGTTCAGCGCTCACTGGCTGACGAACGAAAACGGCCTACGACTAATTGATTTCGCCGCCTCCAATAATATGGCCATTCGCAGCACCTACTTCCAACACAGCCTCCCGTATCGGTACACCTGGAGATCACCACTGCAGACAGAATCACAAATCGATGTTCTGATTGATGGACGGCACTTCTCCGACCTTATCGACGTCAGGACATATCGTGGCGCTAACATCGACTCTGAGCACTACCTGGTGATAGTTAAACTGCGCCCAAAACTATCCGTCATCAACAACAGATTCTGGAGGAGAAGGACGCAGCGCGGGCTCTCGTGTTGCAGCAGAAACCCGACAGAACGTGAAACGTTATAGACGGAAGCGGAATCAGCAGATTCGCCTTTTTCAGGAGAAGAAACGCCGCCTGGAAGAAGCGGAGTGCGAGGAGATGGAACAGCTGTGCCGTTCTCAAGAAACACGCAAGTTCTATCAGAAGCTCAACGCATCCCGCAAAGGCATCATGCCGCGAACCGAAATGTGCAGGGATAAGGATGAGAGCATCTTAACGGACGAACGTGTGGTGATCGAAAGGTGGAAGCAGCACTACGAGGAACATTTCAATGGCGCTGAGAGTACAGGCAGTGGCAAACCTGTGTGAAGATTTCGGGCGAACACTCCTGTTCGTTCGAATCGCGCCGGGGACTAAGACAAGGTGATAGACTTTCGTGCCTGTTGTTCAACATTGCGCTAGGAGGTGCCGGGGTACGATTTTCAACAGATCCAGTCAATTTATTTGTTTCGCGGATGACATGTACATTGTCGGCCGAACATTTGCAAAGGTGGCTGAACTGTACACCCGCCTGAAACGTGAAGCAACAAATGTGTCATGTACAAGACGCTAATAAGACCGGTTGTCCTCTACGGAGATGAAACATGGACATAGGGACGTTCCAATACTTCAAAATATCGATATTTGATTCGATACGATCATCGAATCAAAGTATCGATAGCACCTATATATTGGAATGAAAATATCGATATATCGAAAAATCAAATGATATTTTAAAAAGGATTTTTTTAGAATATTTTTGAAGTGGTTATTCAATTACCGTCGTCGGGGTTGACAATGGGTCAAATGGGGGTGAGAATGGGTCACTGTTTCATCTACTTAGAATGCTTGTAGAATAGATTGAATGTATCTGAGGACAAGAAGATTAAAATATAAGAGACCTTTATGAAAGATTTTGCTCTACGACCTCTAGGCTGCCGGTAAGAGCGATGACCCATTCTCACCTCCTATACCCATTGTCACCCTCCTATACCCATTAGTTAAATATAATTTTCAACGAAAATTCAGAATTTTGACAAGAAAATCCATTAAAATATTCTTAACAAAAAAGTAAATTCTCTTAAACTTTCACGATAAATAATCATTTTGTTTTACATGGAATTCTCTTGAATTTATGTAGGAATTTCTCTTCGATTTTCGATTTTCACGGGCATTCTTCAAAAATAACGCAAAAAGTTCCATCAGAATAAAAATCATGATTGTCATCAGGAAACCTGTAGACATATTTTAAGGAAACTCATTTGAATTCCTACGGGGCATTATTTTGAAGGAAATTTTCATATGTTTTCTAATTCTTGTAAATTCCCATTTCCACAAATCTCTTCCTTATTTCTAAAGTTAATTTATCTTATTTATCATGGGAGCACGCCAAATAGATAATTGAACTTGCAAAAGGATTCAAGGACCAGCGGCCTAACAGACGTTGCACAACGGCTAGTCAATGCAAAGTGTCGAGTTACCAAAACTATTTGCGATGGCAGCGCGCTACCGAGAAAAATCCTCTAAACCAATAAAAATACCGTGTTTCAGATCCTTTTTGAAAAAGGTTTTTTTTCACAAAATACAATGCAATTGTTATTTTTGTGTTGATATGTTCTGATTCAATATATCGATATCGAAAGCAAAAATATCGATATGAACGATATATTGAAAGCAAAATATCGATACAAAAATATCGAATATCGATATTCCGATATATCAGAAGTATCGGAACGTCCCTACATGGACAATGCTCGAGGAGGACTTGCAAGCACTCGGAGTATTCGAGAGACGGGTGCTTAGGACCATCTTTGGCTTTGTGCAAGAAGACGGTGTGTGGCGGCGAAGAATGAAGCACGAGCTCGCCCAACTCTATGGCGAACCCAGTATCCAGAAGGTAGCTAAAGCCGGAAGGGTACGATGGGCAGAACATGTTGCAAGAATGCCGGACAGCAACCCTGCAAAGATGGTGTTGGCTTCCGATTCGGCAGGTACGAGACAGCGTGGAGCACAGCGAGCGCGATGGGCAGACCAGGTGCAAAACGACGGCGAGCGTGAGGCGTATTCGAGGATGGAGAGATGCGGCCTCGAACCGTGTGTTGTGGCGTCAAATAGTTGATTCAGTGGTATCTGTTTAAATGTAGACTAAATAAATGAAATGAAAATGGTGGTTGGAAAAGTTCGATTGATCTTTGGTTACTGAACTGAACTGAAGGCCTAACTCCTGCGATTTTTTGGATGCCCGAGAACCAATGTCGTTAGAACATTGTATATTTAAACAGTCCGATTCATCTTTAGTTACGCGTGTAGTTCTTCAGGTCTACTTCAGGGATCTCTTAGATGGCCGAGATCCCAAGCTTTAAAGTGTTTCTAATCTATGTACCACAAAGGATATGCACTTTATTATAAACAGTCCGATTGATCTTTGGTCGTGCGTGAAGGTATTTAAGCCTTAGTCCAGTAATTTCTTGAAGGACCGAGTACCTGTGCCTCTTACACATTTTATTCTATATTTAAAAAAGAGGTCTTTGGTCACGTGTGTTGATCTTAAGGCCTTACTCCAAGTGTTTCTTGGATGACCGAGAGCATATACCTTTGACACATTCTGTTCTATACATCAAAATGGGCATGCACCATATATGAAATAGTCTGATTGTTCTTTGCTTACACATGTAGATGTTGAGACCTTACTTCAGGAAATTCTTGGATAACTAATATCATAATCTGTAAACTAATTCTTTCCTATGTACATTGGCGTAACTACCTCCGATGCCTAGGGGGGGCTATAGCCCCTTTATATTTTTTCTCGAAATTGACCCTCTTTTTGAAAATTCTCGAACATTTTAACATCTCATCATCAAGTTATCAGCGGTAATGTGACAAATGCAGTCCAACCACCTAAGGCAATTGCGGATCCATCACACTCATTCATATTATTCTCTTTTCTCAAGCACGTGCACGTGTGCACGTGTGAGCAACAACTCACAGTCTATGTTTAATTGCGCTCGACTAGCGTCAGGCAGTGGATATATCTGCATACTTCATAAATATTCTATCTATCTCAAATGAAAAAAAAAAAAAAAATAGTGCAACTTTCCATGGATTCCGCCGAGAATCTTCCAAGAATTCTGATGAGAATCCTTTAGTGATCCTGACTGGAATGTTCCAGGGACTCTGACGGAAATCTTTAGATATTTCGACGAGAATACCGATGGGAGCCTCCAGGGATCATGAAGGGAATCCACTAGAGATTTCGGAGAGAATGTTTCAGGAATTCCAACGGAAAAATTTCAGGGATTCCGACGACAATGTAGCAGGGATCCTTCACCCTCCAGGAATTTCGACGGGAATATTTCAGGAATTTGAAGGGGAATATTCCAGGGATTTCGTCGAAAACCCTCCAGGAATTCCAATATCATGGTTCCAGGTATTTCGTGAGCAATGTTCCAGGGATGAAGACGCATATCGTCGAAGGATTCCGAAGCAATTCGTCGAAGGACTTCGAAGCAAATCGTCGAGCGACTCCGAATTAATCCTTCAGTTATTTCGAAAATAATCCTCCAGCGATCCTGAAGGGAATCCTCCAATCATGTTGAAGCAAATCGTTGAGGGATTCCTATGCAAATCATCAAAGGATTTCGAAGCAAATCATCGAATGGTTCCAAAAAAAAATCATTTAGGGACTCTGAACAAAATCTATGAGAAATTCTGAAGCAAACCGTCGATGTATTCCGAAACGAAACGTCGAATGATTCTGAAGCAATTCTTCGTGGGATTCCGAAGCTAATCGTCAGCCGGATTCCTTATCGTCTAGAGATTCCAACGCAGATCATTTGCAAAACGTCGAGAGACTCCGAATAAAATCTTCAAAGGATTACGAAGCGAATCGCCGAAGGATTCTGATTTGTCAAGGAATTCCTAAACCAATCTTAAAACGAATCTGGAGATATTCCGGAGCTAATCAACGAGAGATTCTAAAGCAAATCCTTCATGGATTTTAAAGGGTATTTTTCATAGATTCCCAAGGGTATTGCTTAACAATACTGGAAAGAATCCAGTAGGAATTCTTCTGGATTACGATTGGAATACTTCGATGAATCCGAAAAGAATTATTTAGAGATTGAAGTGAGAATTCCTCTCGGATTCTGATGAGAATCCTTCTCGGATGCTGATGGGAATCTTTCTCAGAATTCAGAAACAAGCTAATTTTTTTCCACTCATTTCATTAAGTATGATAGAGTGAATATGAGAGATAACTCTTTAGTCTTTAAACTTTTTCGGTAATTCATTATGCTATATGTTGAAAATTGATATCACTACTAACTAACTTATCAAATCCTAGAGGGGGCTAATTTTTTTCTAGGGAGGGCTAAGCCCCCCCTAGCCCCCCCCTTATTTACGCCAATGCCTATGTATCATAAATCTGTATGTATATATCAAAGAGGGTTAGTACCATGTTTAATACAGACCAATTGGTCATTGTTAACGCGTGTACTACCTTCAACCGCAAGTTTGTCCCATCTTTGCTGGGTCCCTTATTCATATGGAACAGATATGCGAATAAAGGCAGTGTACAACAGAGCCCACTGTCAAATCTCTCCACATCCTAGACAACCCCCCAACTCGCAGTGACCTGGGGAGGGATCGTCAAGCCCTTGGACATAGTCCCTGCTAGACTGTAGCCCTCCTGGCAGCATTTTTCTCGTCTGTTACTCACTGGTACTCTTCATCAAACCAACCATTTCGATGGCGTCGCTGTGCAGTGTCTAACATTTCCTGCTTTGTTGTATTTCATTGACATTCTCCTACAATCTGTCGACGTGGCCAGATCTGTTGGCATGTTCAATCCGCTCGTTCAGCTTCTGGCGATACTGTTCAGCAACCCCTTCAACTACCAAACTTAATTAAAATGCCAGACAATATTCGGGCCCCTGAAGGACCTTACATCTATAACGTTCGAGAAATCCGTCCAGTAGTTTGCAGAAGCAGAACTTTAAAATGTGTGGTGTACGTAGGGGCAATGTTTTTTCTTCAACTTTTCGACCACGTGTTTTCTGGAGGGCCCCTGGTTAGATAGGTACACTCTACCAGAGTTTGTAAAATTCTTTCTAAAATCTGTATAAGAACTGATCATATGCTAAATTGGTAGATTATAAAAGTATTGTATTGGACCTTAACATTTTGCAAGTTCTTTCAACAAAAACCTGTATATTGTATACAGTGTATAAGACCCAACATTTTTTGTATGAGAACCTTGCAAATTCGCATATACCTAGCTCTCTTTTCTAATTATTGTTTATATAGGGACTTTTCCCAACGTACTCGTCGTGACTCTAGTAAATATTTAATGACATTCTTTAAGGACGGACGGACATGGTAAGAATTTTGCATCTTTAATGGTGGGCGCGAGTTCCGTTCAATTACTTTAATTGCACTATATGACTGACGCTGATTTCCTGTTGCTTTAAGTATCTCACCTGTTGCCTTTCTGGAACTTTTATTAAGCACATATATAAATACCCTTTTTATTATTCAATAGTTCATACAGTTGATTGCATCATTTAAAGCCTCATTGACGAGTGATCGCTGTGAACAAAGACAAAACAGAGAAATTAAGGTCAGAACGCAAACTACTCACTTTTGCATGCATCAAGCGCCGAATTGCAATCAACCGTAATTGTCACAGAAATCACTGATGAGGACGACGTCGACTCGTTCAAGTGGTGCTTGCTTGTTGGTGGTAATTTGGCAATCCGATTCAATTGAATTGCATATATTGTTTGGTCAGTCGACCGTTGCTGGCTGGCTCGTGTCTGAAAATCGTTTACCAGAGTGTGCAAAATTTGGCGAACCGCATCATTAAAATTTCATATGTTATTCCGCGTGCACTGAGGGGGGGGCACCATAATATGGCAAAGGCGAACTCCCTCGAATACAATCTCGCCACCCCCAGCGCAGCAGCGCGATCAGATTGAACCGCTTATCGCTTCTGTGGTTCAACTGCGTGCCATTCAGTGGCAAAGGAATAGTGTGGGTGTGATTATCCCTTCGAGGTGACATGTCAGTGAAATTTTCGTCTCCGCATTTCACTTGATTTCATTTTGATTATAGATCATTGTTGCATAATTTTACAATATTTTGGATAAAACCAACCGTAGAGTATCCAGCTTTTTACGCTAGCTTAAATCTTGATGAGGGACGATTCAATCATGACAGATATTATGTACAGATTTTACAACAGTATCGAAGTAGCCTCGAGCTTAATTTTGTTTTTCTATCTATCATCAATTTTCATTCACTCGTTGATGAATGATTGCAAATCTCCAAATCAACTTTTATTCTCGGCAATAAATAGGGGAACGGTTCGCCACTTCAGCTCCTAGCTCCTATTTCCATCCCATCAAAAACAAAGCAATGGAAATGAATTTGGTTAGTTTATTATTTTTGTAATTTTTTTTCAGCAGTGAGCACGCATGTTGACAAAAAGAAGCGACGAATTTGGTGCCGTATTTCTTTGTTTAGCGATGAGATGGATATATGTACAGTGAGATGGAGATCGGAACAGTTCCTCTACATATTATTTCTCTTATAGAATATTTTAGAGGATATTTAATTGTAAAGCTCGTCCACATCATTCTTTTTGGGTGGAAATGATCCCCCAGTATCGAACATATTGAAATGGGTATACCATATCATATCACAATTGGTGTCTTACGTAACCCTACGGTGTAAACGTTTTATAACTACAGTAGTAGTAGCATTTTAAAATATAGTGAAATATAAAAACTTTGATCATTTCTACTAACATCTGACCGAAATCTACGCGAATACAACGTTAATCTGCATCGAAGCAGATAATTGTGATAACACACAATGGAATACAGAATAAATGACATGCTGCCATCAGCAGCTCTTGGAACACGTCCAATAAGCTAGAAAATATGTTCAAAATTAAAATTCAAAATTCACCAGGGACTATGAAAACATTTTCTCTTTTAACGTATCCTCGTTAGCCATATTTTGCCTTTCTCGTATACAAAGTATACGTAAGGGCTAAAGGCTATAGGCTCGGAGACCCATAGTGTTATATACCAATCGACTCAGCTCGACGAATTGAGGTGATGTCTGTATGTGTGTGTACAAAAAATGTGAGACACACGTTTTGGTACTTAGCATTATCCAATTTGATCGCAACACGTTGCAATCGACGCGGATTACTAGTTGTTTCCTATTGAAAATTGGTTCGATCGGCCATTGCGTTCTAGAGTCATTCAAAAAACTTTGTTTTTTTTTATCAAGGGAAAAAAAATTCAAAATCGATTTTTTTTAGAACCCTATGCAATGCACTCAAATGACCGCAAATAGATGCAATCTATGCAATATAACTATGTGCACCAAAAACTTCTTTATCTAGTTTTTTCTGCTCTGTACAGTTTCTATTTTTATGTGATGTCGTGTATAGCATGAAAGATGAAATTTTTGTATTTCCATGGCATCTCACCACAGGCTATATCATTCACAATAATCTCTTTAAGGACAAGTCTCTCGGAGTACAAGACCAAATGCACTCGCATTTTCAAGAGCACCCCATTCAAAACAAGAACTACACACAACTGTCATATTTTTATCATTCCAGCTTCGCAGCATGCGTGGAATTATAAAAAAGACAATTGTGCGTGGTTTCTGCTTCGAATGGGGTGCTCTTGAAAACGCGAGTACATTTGGTTTTGTATTTCGGGAGGCTTTTCCTTAAACAAAAAACTTTGAATTCAGATTTCGAGCTGAAGATAACTGACCACACATTTTCATTAGGAAGTCAAGTACATAGCGTGTTAATTTTCTGACACGCATGTTTCATTTCCTCGAACGTTTTGCATTTGTTGGACAACACGGAAGAAATGACATTCGTCCAACCGCCTCATATAATACGATGACTGTACGGTAACTAAGCTGTATGCTGCAACTGCTGATATCAATAGTTGTCCCATATTCAACTGGGCAACATAGAGTTGATCGTAGTGGTAGTTTTTAGTTCTTCTGTGAAGGAAAGGACATAGGACTATTTATGTATAACTAAAATCTGTAAAGAATTCTGAGCACCCGGTACTAGAGAAGCTAGAATCCATCTAAATGCTTGCGTAATTGAAGTATGCTTCTCAAATGGTTTCTCTGAAAGGAGAACCACCCACATTTCCACAAGCTTGCTAATGTGCATCACTCATACCAGCTGTACTTCATCTTAGTTTTTTTCACTTCATTCATCATAATTTCAGCACAGACGAACGAGTGTCTACTTATTGAGATGTTTCATTTTAATCTGCATCATAAACTACATTCACTTAAAGCTAATTATGTTCGTTCGCTTAGGGCTACAGCAATACCCGGTCGCCAGACGGAGGGACCTGCGATTGCGATGGTTGTTAATACGCTTCTTGCGAATCGTGCGCGCTTCGCTCCGTAGTAAATACAGAAGCGGATTCATCTGATGAAAGATCTATGAAATCAAAAAAAAAGGAAAAGATTAATTCGCCTACCATAGTTGGTGTCATTGTCATAATGAAAAAGAAAGACAAAAAGCCTTCCGCGTAAAGGCGTAGAATTGCAATTCCGAAAACAGCGAGTTCGGTCCAATGGATCTGAAAATGATAGAAACTGAACCATCATATTTGATAAAACTGATAGTATTTGAATCAAATTTCAAACTTTTGACTATTGAGCACGCAACCTTTCGGTGTACCTTTCTGCGTGCGAAAGGCAAACATCACAGCAAAATAAACTCACCCAATGGAAAAAAAATCGCTAGTTGCTGTCGATCGAGTCAGAGAGGTGTAAATTGCACTGATGAAAATGAAAAATGCAAGAAGCATTGGAACATTGAAAAAAAAAATACGAAGAATTGAGATGCTGCAGCTGAGATGGGATGAGCACTGTGCAAAACAAAGAAAATCACTGGTAGTGGAAATATCTATAAACGGTTGTTAGTTTTTTGCCCAGTTGGGAAATAAACGACGTCGAAGGGCTGTTGAAAATAGGGAAGAGTGCATTAAGACAATAGCGTATCTTTGGAAGTGGAATACATAGTGGAGGCGGAACGATGAAGCATTGAATCAGACTTATACATGGGTACGGATTTACAAAGTAAACATTTTTGAAATGGTTTCAGTTTTGTTTGAAATTTGTGCATTTCGTAGAGGTTTTCTTCTTCAATGGCTCTTCATTCCAACTTGAATTTGACCTTTTGAAAACAAAATCTGTAGCTTTTCTACAGTTATTAATTGAAAGCCTTTCTATGTCTGCCATAGAGATTCTAAGCGATTAGTTTTTTTTATTATTTATTGTATACATGCTACAAATGTCCTATGAAGTTTTCATTCTAAAATTCATCTGAACGAATCGTGATAATGAAGGAAGTATTTTAAAGGTAGTGTTTTGTATGTTATGATGAGATCAGTGACAATAGATTGACAAGAGAGTTTTCTTTTACATATTGTAGTTTTGCATGCAATTTTCTGAGAATCAGAAACAATTGTGATTCAAACAACTGATTGTCATAATTTCCATTGGTCAATAAATTGTATTGGTTGCGAGATTTTTTTAACATTTAACAATTCATCCTAGGTTTTTTTTGTTCTCCTTCATAAATTAACAGTAAATTAACGTGCCACACAGATAACAATGAATACTCTTGCGTGTGAAAACAATAAATTACCCTCAAATTGATTTTTAGGAACGAAATGATTTTTTGAGAAATGAGTGAAATGATCCGTTTTAGCATGAAAAACTCAGACGTGATGCATTCCTTTAAAATCGCAAACGAGTTAGTTCACGCGGGAGCGCTCAATGATTGAGATTTATGAATGATTTTACCAACACTGATCTGAATACGATGCTGCTGCCCTAGCAGCACAAATGTTCCACATAGGCCATTGCAACTCATATGTAACTAGATTTAGTCACCATCAAATTGCTGCAACCATTTCTGTCCAACTTGTGTTACTTGGGTGAGTTGCTGCCGAGGAACAGTCCGGACGCTTCGAGTGCGCGCGCTGCTACACGAGGAGCCACAAGCTATACTAACTATGCTGCAAACAGTTCCATTGTCGCCATGATCCATCGCTTCAACGAAGTGTCCGATGAATTTGATTTCAACATCTCTACATCCAGATTTCGCTGCCGCTTGCTGGGCCGTCTTTAATGTTTTTATTGTTTGACCACCATTAGATTTAAGAATTTCATGTAGACAACACAGTCCGATGAATAAAATACAAATACAAAAGACTAATCAAAGAGTAAGATATTATCATTTGAGTATTTGATGATGATCCTGATAGTGAGCGTGGTTCGGGGTTTGTTCACATTGCGAGGGCGTTGCTACAACAAAAGCAGTGAAAAAACTTTTCTAAATGGCAAACATTGCACTTTATTTACTGACCAGATAGATAACTAAGATCGATATCTCAGCATATTATCAGTATCTTTGCTCAGAAGATCGAATGATGGGATAAATTGCAGTGCCTGCTGTAAATACTGTTGATGCTTTCATAGCAAGAAACGTACGCTTTTAGAGCAGATATTTGCTGAATTTAAAAAAAGATACGTTAGTTGCCCATAAAATTCTGTTTTCATAAATTTCCGTAAAGCTCGGAAAATAATATTAGCTGTGTTACAATTAAAAAAATCCAGCGAAAACCTGAAGTTATTTGTACCGGTTTGATTTATGATGCTTGTCGCGGGATTTCAAAAAACACGGGAATCGAGAAATACTGAAATTTTGTAAATTTGGAGATTTTTTGTCACGGGACATCCCAGGATGGACTCCCTACTGGAGGTATGTAGGACCCGTAATTAAGTGAGTAAGTAAGACCGTGTGTATCTCTGCGTCTCCACGATATTCACAGCAAGGAACATTTGTTCATGGGTAAGTATGTCACCTTCAGAGCTTTTTGAACATTACTGTGAGCACTTATATACACGATCAATCGCACACTCACAAACAAACGCGCATTAAAACTTTTAATTAGCAAATACACAGAACAAATAAAAAAAAACGATGATCGCGCGATTGCTCTGCGCGCAAAAGGAAACACGACCAAACGCGTACTAAATATTTTACTTACTAATTGATTAAATCAGCCGCCTAAAATGGAAGAAACACGATCGAACACGCACTCTCTTTTGGATGTTCATAGAAAAACTTTTTGAATGTTTTGAACGACTGTGTTCCAACGGGATTTTTTTTCTTAATTTCCACGAGAAATGCTTTTGTATTCTTGGGTATTTTCAATATAAATTTAACAGGCAATTTTCTGAGCTTCTGTGAGAACTTTTTATTTTTTTTATTTTTGCGGAAATTCTTCTATATTTAACGAGACTTTTTGACGTAAACTAGGGGAGAGGGGGAGGGGCCCTCCTTAGCCGTGCGGTAAGACGCGCGGCTACAAAGCAAGACCATGCTGAGGGTGGCTGGGTTCGATTCCCGGTGCCGGTCTAGGCAATTTTCGGATTGGAAATTGTCTCGACTTCCCTGGGCATAAAAGTATCTCGTGTTAGTAAATAAATCGTAAATAAAAGTAAATCGTGTTAGCCTCATGATATACGAATGCAAAAATGGTAACCTGGGCATAAAAGTATCTCGTGTTAGTAAATAAATCGTAAATAAAAGTAAATCGTGTTAGCCTCATGATATACGAATGCAAAAATGGTAACCTGGCTTAGAAACCTCGCAGTTAATAACTGTGGAAGTGCTGAATGAACACTAAACTGCGAGGCGGCTCTGTCCCAGTGTGGGGATGTAATGCCAATAAGAAGAAGAAGAAGAACGTCTAAGGGGAAGACTCAATCCTAGACCGTCATGAAATCATGTAAGATTTTGAACGTTAATAGCGCATTCATCTTTCGATGGATTGTTGAGATTTATGTATCAATTGACTCGGAAACTCTCCACCAATTTGCCAGTTTTACTGAAATTTTTGATTATCAACGTTAAACTAGTGTATTGGACCTCTTTTTTCCTTTCGCAACGTAAGTCTCATTTCGGCCGTTGTTCAGTGTGGTTGGCTTTTGGACTCTGCTTTTTGTGCGGTGCTTCGCACCAGTTTGGCACTAAAATTAGAGCCAGAGCAGTGACCGCGGTCAGCATAGTGTGTAACGTATTCACTGCACAAAAAGTGAAGCATACAAGCGCATGTTTGTGCAAGGATAGGATGATCGATTGTTACCAACGGCAATGCAATGTGATAATGCGATAATCGCAATGCAAATGAACAAACATGTTCGATTTAAAGATAACTTAGGAAAATAATAAGCCATTTTATTATAAACTGCAAATTGTTAATTATTTTTTTATTAGGGGAACAGACGGCTTTGGCAGGTTTTGTTCTATTATTGGCAGGGGGGTTTTTGTCGACCGAATTTTATGAAATTTGGCCACAATATTCTTTGATTTGCAAAGAATGTTTAGGCCAAATTTGAGCAAAATCAGTCATAAAAAAACCCCCTGACAATAATAGAACAAAACCTGCCAAAGCCGTCATTCCCCCTATTAAAATGCGCCAAAATCAAAAGGATTCAATTTAAATTCAGGAAGTGTGAATGCACTGCAGATGCTCTTTAATATGTGGGTACAATCATGCGGGGATTATTGTAATTGTAAACGGCTATAGCTTTGGAATGCATACTTTCTTGAAACGGGCTATAGGTTACAATAGAGCTATTACCTTCTAGCTCCCGCATCTAAGATTCTTGCAATTATATTAATAATATGGTTGCACGAATATGTTATCCATAATGCCACTGCCAGATGATGGGAATTACATTGTAATAAAATAACACACACCCTATTCCCGTCCGCAACGTTTACTACTCTGGCGCATCTCAACCGAATGACTTGGTTTTTGGTACCGTTCTGACTCAAATCCCGAACATGACTCATATTCCCAACACTGGCGTTTTAGCGGCCTAAAACTAAAACTGTTATTGGTTTTCCGCACTGATGATCAAGATAACAAACGAATTCAAGCTCCTGTGGAGAAAATTACACGAATAAAGTCAAAATGGGCATTTAAAAGCTAGTGTTCGGAATATGATTCATGTTCGGAATTTGAGTCGAGAATCTAGTTGTCGCAACCGGGTTTTATCGACTCGCGCTTCTTTGTCGGACTCGACAATACGACTATCCCTTCTCCACCAGTGATGCCTCGACACTCCAACTAACAGAGGGCGGAGATTCTGCCAAAGGTCCAAGGCTCGTATTCCTCCACCAGTGATGAATCGATGCTCTGACTACCATTGGACAGAGGCACCTGTTTGTCCGTAGCCAGAGCAGAGGTTCTTTGCAAGGTCCAGGGCCGATGCGTATCGTCTCGCATCTGTCATAAAATCGCTAAATCGTGGTACACGCACTCACCAGTATACACATATCATGACCATGTAACGGGGTCTGGGTCATTTGGCATAAAGTCATTTGGCATAACGCCATTTGGCATAAGGTCATTTGGCATAAAGGCCATTTGGCATAATGGTCATTTGGCATAACGGACATTTGGCATAATTTAGAACTGCAAGAAAAGAGTGGGTAGACATTTTCCGGAAGAATGAAATAACAAAACGGCAGAATTGCTTCCGAGGGAGAGATCGCATCCATCATTGACTTATTCTGGCCACATGGCTACTTTTAAAGTTTCCACCATTGCTTAAGACCGGATCAAATCCACCATTGCCTTAATCCGGGCAAGCGCCTAACTTTAAAAACTCAAGCAATACACTTGGTCGGGGTTCAGGCAAACCGCACCAAGCGGCTTTTTGACTGACTTTTAATATTTAGTTCGCACAAGGAAAACGGGAATCATTTCATATCAATTCATACATATATTTGATGTATGATATCCTCAGTTATGGAGTTGGGGGATATTCGATACGATTTGCGCTCCATTAAATCCACTAAACGTAAGCTTGGGCAGAAAAATAGGCGATTTTTTGTTGGCGCTTGGTGTGTTTTGGCAGAACCCCGACCACTTGTCGTAGACGAGTTACTAAAACCAATCAAGTCACATATGAGTTACTGCAACCGAATCAATCTGAATTGTTCTATTCGAGGAAGAGATCACATCTACCATTGATTTATTCCCGGCAAGCACCTACTTATAAAGAAGGAGTCACATCCACCATTTGCCATAATCCGGGCAGGGCCTACTTTTAAAAAAGGGATCATATCTACCATTGGCACAGTTCGGGCCACACACCTACTTTTAAAGAAGGGATTACATCTACCATTGCTTCAATCCGGACAAGCGCCTACTTTTAAAGAACGAATCAAACCCTCCATTGCCATAATCCGTGCAAGCGCTTATTTTTAAAGAAGGGATCACATCCACCATTGCCTCAATCCGGGCATGCGCCTTCTTTTAAAGAAGGAATCACATCCACCATTGTCATAATCCAGGCAAGCGCCTAATTTTAAGGAAGGGATCACAACCACCATTGCCTCAATCCAGGCAAGCGCCTTCTTTTGAAGAAGGAATCACATCCACCATTGTCATAATCAAGGCAAGTGCCTACTTTTAAAGAAGGAATCACATCCTCCATTGCCATAATCCATGCAAGCGTTTACTTTAAAAGAAGGGATCGCATCTACCATGGCCTCAATCCGAGCCTGCGCCTACTTTTAAAGAAGGGATCACACCCACCATTGTCTCAATCCGGGCAAGCGCCTTCTTTTAAAGAAGGGATCACATCCACCATTGTCATAATCCGCTCAAGCGCCTACTTTTAAAGAAGGGATCACATCCTCCATTGCCACAATCCATGCAAGCGCCTTCTTTTGAAGAAGGGATCGCATCCACCATGACCTTAATTCGGGCAAGCGCCTACTTTTAAAGAAGAGATCATATCCTCCATTGCCATAATCCGGGCAAGCATCTACTTTTAAAGAAGGGATCACATTCTTCATTGCCATAATACGGTCACACGCCTACTTTTAAAGAAGGGATAACATCCACCATTGTTCTAATCCGGTCATGCGCCTACTTTTGCATTGAATTGCAAATGCATTCTTTCCATGAGAGGATAATGTCTTTCTAATATTATTATCGACGGGTCTTATATTTACTATTCCGGGGTGTTTGCCGCACCACTTAGTCACCATTCAGCGAACGCAAAGAAAAGTTATGCCAAATGTCCGTTATGCCAAAAGACCCTTACATTTGACGCTGGTCACAATTATGCCAAATGTCCATTATGCCAAATGACCGTTATGCCAAATGGCCTTTATGCCAAATGACCTTATGCCAAATGGCGTTATGCCAAATGACTTTATGCCAAATGGCCCGCTCCCCATGTAACGCTAGTGATGCATAGATGATTTATCGTTCGGAACGACATCATATGTATCATTTTTTCTTGATCATCTGACATTTCGTCATTAGACTTTCTATGTCACACATCAATTAACTCTCGATACTCTCGAAAAATATTCAAATTTCTTTTACCAACATCAATTATAGAGTTATTTTTATTTCAAAATAGTATTTCTGCATATTTAATAATCATACTCCACTATTTCCACCTATATATTACTACACTAGTGATGTACAAAAAACCAAAATGAAAATTTGGTATTGAATTAACCTTTAGCTAAAGCAGTGACATAAGTAATCGAATGAATTATATGAAAATATGACTACATTCCTCAATGCACCAAACTGTTTTACGTAGTTTACGTTGGGCGGTCGTGTCTTGTACATAACCCTTCAGATTTTTTTTTAAATTTCAAAACGTGGATTTTTATGGGACTTCATTCGATATTCCACAGGAATTTCTTCTAGACTGAGTATGTGATCAATCGTGTTTCCAAGTGATTTTGTTTTGTTTTGTCCGCTCGGTGAGCAAATTAATCAGTTTGCGATCAATCGTGTTTCGTTCAGGACGCGGAACATTTTTAGTGATTTTATTCTGGTTTGTGAGCAAATTAATAAGTGCACCTTTTATCGTGTTTGAATAGCACGCATAACAATCACGCGATCACGTGACATATTTTGTTTTGCTATGTGCGATTGATAAGCTAATCAATCGTGGTTTTGTTTGGCACGTCATTTCGATAGGAATGAACGTGAGTGAATATTTTAAATGCATGTTAAAAAGTCCCATACCATAGATTGCATCGCTTACCGTAGTGAATCCAGATGAAATATTCTTTTTTACTAACACAATTCCCTTTCCAAGACAATCGGGGAGAGCTGTTCTTGTTCTCTAGTAGCAACGAAAATCAGACTAACAATCCTTTCCTTCTTATTTAACTGTGTGGAAGTGGAAGTGGAAGTGAATTCCAAGTTCCATTCACTTGATTCTCTGTACAAATATTTCAAAAGTTCTTGTGAACCCCGGAGTAGCAACTACGAGTTGTGCGATCATAAGGCTCATGTTCATTCAAAGGGAATTTCTTTTGAACTTTCACGGAAAATTCTTCTGAGTTTCAAACGAGAATACTTTTCCATTTCCTTTGGATTTTTTTTTTCGATATTTAGGGGAAATTTCTTTTGAATTTTGTAACCAACCGTTTACTGGTTACAATTTACCATGTTTTTTTTGTGAACGTCAGCTTGATTTTGTTTAAAAAAAATTGTAAATATGTTTTGTAAATAAATAATATTATGTTAGTAAATGTATAAATATAAAATTATGGTTCGTGCTCCGTTGTTAATACACGTTTGAGGGAATCTCAATTATATATTTATTAGCCATGTTGATGCCACAAATTATTCACATTTTTGTTATTTATAGTTTTTGTTCATTATTTATTTATTTATACCCTATTTACCACTTATTGAATCAGAATAAAATTAGGTAGTTTCAAATTGATAATAAATTTAATAGAACTTGCATGCAATAAAATTCAAATTTAAATTGGCATCAATACAATATTATGTACCCCTTGAATCAATGTCAAAACAAAAAAACAACAATACCTGTGATTATCACACTGGGGCGGAAAGAAGATGGCGATAGGTAAAATGATGCGCGGGAAAATTTGGGATGTTCTTGGGAAAAGGATATAAAGGACACAAGCCCCTTGGAGGGCTCTCTTGTAATTTGGATACCTGGCCCGGAGGAACGAAGACAGCGGCAGCGAACGTCACAAGTGTTTCTTGTAGTGACAACGCGTTTCGAAAAAGTTAAAATCTCTGAGAGATATAAGTGAGATCGGTTAGCGAAGCCACTATCAATTAAATTCCCCTAATCGATCCATCGAGTGGGACAAGTGTGGACAAAAGTCAATTCAGTGGTCCCGGTTTGTTGAAAAAGTACGTCGCGAGTGCTACCTTGGTCGATGAACAGTTTACTAGAAGCGGTACTGAACAAGAAAAGCTGTGGTGAAACTGTAAAGCCACCAAACAATAGGGCCACTAGAAGTGTACCAAGTATAATTCCGACCTACCCGTTAATAGAATCCCACTCGATTGTCCGACTCCATTCGCGAATAAAAAGTGCACACGGTACCGTTCCCCGGGCCCATAGTGAAACGCAAGGCCACCCGTTACATTGGCCGAGTTGCCGCGGAAAATGTGAAGAACCTCTGTTGGAAGCTAGTGATAGCCAAGCCGACACCCCTCGCCGGCGAAATCCGTACCTGTGACACCCCTCCGACGAAGCCCGCCCCAGTTCACCATATGTCGACCAACGAACAGCGATATCGGCCGCAACGAGTAGAATAAATGTATGAAGAATAAATAAGCAAGTATTCAATGAATGAGTGTTCCATAACCATTTGTCCCCTTAGAATATGAATAAACTTAAATATGCATGGTCCTCGAAAATCAAGCTTTAATTTCTAGTTTTCTTAAATAAATTGTATCGAAACTGTAGATATTGTCCCTGTTCATGAAAAATCAATGGTAAGTGTGGTAATGTTAATTGAGATTTATCCTAGAGATCGCTGTTGCATTAACGACCCAAAGTGTGTGGCAACCATTGTCTTGAAACAAGACTCTTACAGAGCAATGGTGCTTGGCTACGGGAGTTCTCAAGACACCAGTGGTTTGCAACGGACTATTAAATGACTTTCAATTGGCGCCCAGCGTAAAAGAAAAAGCGGTTTACTTTCCAAGGACCAAAAGTAAACCTCTTTTTCAGGTGGTCTCGTGGAGAAATTTCAATTAATTAAAAAATTAATCAAAATCATCGCGTAGTCATCAGAACAATTCAGACAAAAAAAAAACCACGTTGCGTTAAGGTTAAGAATTTTGAATTGTGCGCTGTTGCGGGTGATGAAAACACCACACCTCAATTCTGCTGCTGTTGTGACAGGAATGATCAGAAATCCAAAATAGTTATTAAAATAACCTTCTATTAAATATACATTTATTATACTTAGTTTATCTTCCAATTTGCTGCCTCATTATTCAGTTTTTTTTTTCAAACCAAGTGTTTTTTAGGGTGAAGTGGACAGGCTCACTCCACTAGATTGGAACAATCCGTTGGAAAGAGCTCCTCTGATTTATTATGAAAAATCATCCGACGAATTGAGCGAGTGATCTGGTGGAGCAGTAGTCGCGCTGAACGCCGTTAAATACCTGGTGTGTTTTTTCAATATTTCGTGGCTTTCATGCATTATTACCGTTTTTCTCAATTAGTTCATTCATGGTTTAATTAGTTTTTTTATTTGAAATAAATTATTGTAAATTGGTTTTTCTCATTCATAATTATAATGGCTAAATCAACTATGTCATATGACCAAGCGAGTACTATTATTTCTAAATGGTATTTCTCGATGAGAGTCGATTTTCTTACGGATGAGGAACTCGATGGCGAGTTGCAGGCTCGTCGAGTAATTATTACACGAGACATGAATCTCGCTCGCAAGCGGAAATCCTTGCGAGATTGTATAAAAACGGAAAGTGAAAGTGCAAGTAATAGCGTAATTCATGTCCCGAGCGACCCCTCCGCTGAACTGAAAGAGTGTTCATTGCGGTGCTCGGACATTAGAACTCTGTTAGAAACAGAGCAGGATGAGGAGAAAAGAACTATTTTTTGCCACCGTTTGTTACACTATGCAGCGCGTATTGTTAGGCTGTTGACAGCCTCGCGAGGATCTCCAAACCTTCACAGCCATATGCAGGGTATGGTAGTGGAAATAGTCAATGAGTTAGAGCAGAGTTTTGGTCGTTTTTCATCGGATCAGGGATTAGTCACTGAATCGACTCAAAGGCAGGAAGAAAACACGTTAGGAAAGGAGGGAGAGAATTCGCAATTAGACACCGAGCCGGAAAATGCTGGCCAAACAGTTGAACCAAATCTTCCAGGTCCACCAGTGTCTCAAAGAATGCTTCAGTTCAGCACGAATGAACTCGATTGGATCCATTGGCTGGAATCGCGGATCGTGGGTCTCGAGAATGAGCTAGAAAAACAGAAATCGAAAATAAATGCAGCAGTTCAAACTGATCTCTGCGCTATTTCGAATTCCAATCATCTCATAGATAGATCATACAGTCCGTTTCCAGATCATTTCACAAGTTTTTCGACACACTATACCCAGAACCCATTCCAATCAGCAAGCAATAGCCATAATTTTCCCGCCTTCGAAACAGTACCTACAAATCACCATACAAATCTACTTCCTAACCCAACTCTAATGCCGTCTGCTCCGAACCAATCATCTCCATTCACGTTTCAAAATCAATTACCCACAAACTCTCAAGCCAATAATTTGCCAAATACCCTCTCTCGAAATCCACCACCAACTCAAATTCAATTCACGCCCTCTCAATTCCCAGTACACTATCAACATCGCCAGTCTCTGCCAGTTTCCAAATGGAATATTTCAAAATACAGCGGCGATGATCAGGGCCTAAAGCTAAATGAGTTCCTTGAACTAGTTCGGGCTCTTTCCCTCGCTGAACACATTTCAGACAGCGAACTGTTTGACTCTGCTGTACATCTCTTTTCGGGTTCGGCCCTGAAGTGGTACATGACGCAAAGATCAACCGGCCGCTTAATGAACTGGGAGCATTTGGTGTTCGAGCTTCGCCGCACCTACAGACACCCTGACCTAGATGCGCTGATTAAAATGAAAATTTACCAGCGACGCCAGCAGAAGCAAGAATCGTTCCATGAATACTACTTTGAAATGGAGAAGTTATTCAGGACGATGAGTGTACAGATCTCAGATTATGAGAAAGTACAAATATTGCAGCAAAATATGAGGGTCGATTATAAACGGCAGATGACGTTTATCCCTATACAGGACCTTGAGACACTCTTGGCTGCCGGACAAAAGCTAGACGCGTTGAATTTCTCAGCGTACAATAAAGTGTTCGGCACCGAGAGAAGTGTGCAGGCCGTTGAGAACCATAGCATCACCGATAGAAATCGCCAGAAAACATTCCAGCATCCGAACCAGCAACCTAAGCGGATATCAGGAAACGATTTGTCGGGCAACCAAAACAAAACCAATCGCAACTCTGCACCTCAGTTCCAAAACAATCCCTCTTCTTCCAGTTTCCACAAAGCTTCTTCAACTCCGATCGCTCCTAGAAATAATGATTCGAAAGAGCCGATTGCTGGTCCGTCCGGTAAATCTTCCCGTCCGCAAATGACTCTTGAACAAGTAGTTAATTCACATAAACCCCCGAACCATAATACCTGCTTCAACTGTGGCACTCCAGGCCATCACGTGGTTATGTGCCGGCAGCCCCGTCGCCTGTTTTGCGACAACTGTGGTTTGCACGGGTTCCCCACCGGATTCTGCCCATACTGCTTAAAAAACGGCACGAGAGCGAACGAAAATCGCCGTCCGCCGAATCCCGAAGCGTAAACTATTCGAATTTCAAACGATACCCGCCAGTCTTCTGGGAGTCAGCGACCGAAGACTGTTACACCCACCCCACAGAAGTATGTCATATAACCTACCCGTTTCTTAACGACCAACGTCCATACGTGGCAGTCAAAGTGTACGGTATGCCGTTAAAAGCTCTGCTAGACAGTGGAAGCAATTTCACCATCATCAGTGAAAAAATGTTCACTCGAATGAAGCCAAAAAAACTCCACCGCCCTTCCACTAATGTAGCCCTAAAATCAGCGAGCGGCGATGAGCTTCAAATTTTAGGTCAAGTCCAACTCCCTTTTCGTTTCCGCGATCGAATTAAAATAGTTCCAACCCTGGTAGTTCGAAATTTGGCTCTCGACTGCATTTGCGGCATGGACTTCTGGAGGAAGTTTCAAATCCAACCCAGAATACTGCAGGACGAGAGATTACAGAACCAAGGAAATGTGGCTTCTATTGATTCACCATACGCCGAAACGAATCTATCGGAAGAAGAGAGCCGTCGGATTAATGATATCAAGCTCCTTTTTATCCCAGCAAAGACTGGACAATTAACCATAACTCCGCTCACTGAACATCGCATCGATATTAGTGATGAGTGGAAGAATAAACCACCGGTGAGACAATTCCCATATGTTATGTCTCCGAAGACACAGCAACTGGTAGCGATTGAGCTGCAGAGACTGCTAGATGTCGGAATTATCGAACGCAGTAATTCAGATTGGTCGTTGAATTGCGTACCCGTTATAAAACCCTCTAAGGTAAGACTGTGCCTAGACGCGCGCAAAATTAATGAGAGAACTGTGCGTGATGCATACCCTTTGCCCCACCCTGGCCGAATTTTGGGGCAGCTTCCCAAAGCGAGATACCTCACAACCATCGACTTATCCGAAGCGTTTTTACAGGTTGCTTTGGAGCCCGGATCACGTAAATATACGGCCTTTAGTGTGCAGGGCAAAGGGTTGTTTCAGTACACCAGAATGCCCTTTGGCCTCGTCAACAGTCCGGCTACCTTGGCAAGGTTAATGGACAATGTTCTGGGTCATGGTGTACTGGAACCGAACGTTTTCGTGTATCTTGACGATATCGTCATCGTCACGGAAACGTTCGAGCATCACGTCAGCTCCTTGTTGAAATTGCGCGCCGTCTTAGGGAGGCAAACCTTAGCATTAATTTGGAAAAGTCCAAGTTTGGGGTGAATGAAATTCCCTTCCTAGGGTATCTTCTGAGCACGAACGGACTAAGAACGAATCCGGAGAAAACTCGACCGATCGTAGAGTATGAACGTCCCAATACCGTTACGAAGCTCAGAAGATTCCTAGGAATGGCGAATTATTATCGCAGGTTTATTCCAAACTTCAGCGGGGTAACTGCACCCCTAACTGACCTATTGCAGACGAAATCGAAACTTATTCGCTGGAATGACGACGCTGAGCGGGCTTTTTGTGACATCAAGGAATGTCTTATCACATCTCCCATACTCGGCAGTCCAGATTTTTCAAGAGAGTTTGCGATTCAAACGGATGCAAGCGACGTGGCGGTTGCTGGGGTCCTTACTCAACAGCAGGAGGGCGGAGAACGAATCATTTCGTACTTTTCCCACAAGCTAACAACACCCCAGAAAAATTATCACGCGGCGGAGAAGGAGGCTCTGGCTGCTCTCCTCGCGATCGAAGCTTTTCGTGGGTATGTGGAAGGATACCATTTTACTCTAATAACCGATTCTTCCGCCCTGACGCACATTCTTACCACCAAATGGAAGGTTGGTTCTCGATGCAGTAGATGGGCACTTCATTTGCAGCAACACAACATGACAGTGGTTCATAGGAAGGGAAAGAGAACGTGGTTCCTGATGCCCTGTCACGAAGTGTTGCGGTCGTGCAAAGTGCACCGACTACACCATGGTACGATTCCATGCTACAAAAGGGAAGAACTCGCCCAGAAGAATTTGTTGATTTTAAGGTGAAAGACAACATTCGTCTGAAGTTTGTGTCAGCCCGTGATCCGTATGATTCTTGCTTCGAGTGGAAGATAATTCCAAAGGAAGCTGAAATCCCCAACATTTTGCAGGAGTGCCATGAAATGGTATTCCATCCTGGATACGAGAAAACACTCGCTAGAATTCGGCAGAGGTATTATTGGCCTCGGATGGCTACCGAAATCCGCAGGTACTGCCAAAGATGCTCGACCTGTAAAGAAGTCAAACCAGCCTCTGTTCCAGTGGCACCCGAAATGGGTAAGATGCGACTCGCTACACGCCCCTGGCAGATAATTTCGGTCGACTATATCGGGCCCCTCCCTCGGAGCCGCAGGGGAAACCAGCACATCTTAGTTGTGTCCGATTACTTTTCGAAGTGGGTGTTAATTCAGCCTGTGAGAAGTATCGGGAGTGCATCTTTATGTGCTATTTTAAAGGATCAATGGTTTCTGCGCAATTCTGTGCCGGAAATCATAATTACGGACAATGGAAGCTCTTTTCTTTCCAAAGAATTCAAGGAACTGATTGATAGGTACAAAATAGCTCATTGGTTGAACTCCCGATACCACTCACAGGCCAATCCGGTCGAAAGAGTAAATCGGACTATCAATGCAGCGATTAGAACGTGTGTCAAAGAAGATCAACGCCTCTGGGACTCAAAACTTCCAGAAATTGAGATGTTTCTCAACTCGAGTGTACACACCGTTCTTTATTACACACGGCCATGAGTTGTCAGAAGTTGGAACGGATCACCGCCTGGCCAGACACGACGAAGAGCTTACAATTGAACAGCGAGCTTCTAGAAAGCAGCAAATGTTCACAAAACTGTACGACATCGTCGCGAAAAATCTATCCAAGGCACATAACTTGTCAAATACAGCCTACAATCTTCGACATCGCAGATTCGCGAAAGCCTTCGTACCAGGGCAATTAATATATAGAAAAAACATGAAACTGTCTAACGCTGCGAATCACTATAATGCCAAATATGGTAGTCAATATCTCCCCTGCCGGGTGAAAAGTAAACACGGCACTTCATCCTATGAGTTGGAGGATCTCGCAGGTAAAAATCTCGGGATCTGGCCTGCCATTCATCTCAAGCCCGGATAAACAAAACACTCTTCTCATTGACTTTATTTCCTCGCATTCAGAAAAAAAAACGCTATCGAAAACAGCAGCTTTTCATCCTACAAACACCGAAATAATTTCGTCTTTCTTTGCCTGCATCTAAAAGCATTATCGCCTCCTCACCTGTACCTAAAAGTAAACAAGAAAACAAAGGAATTAGTAAAATACTTACCTGTTCGTGAAAAAGGCATTCTTTCGTGAAAATTTCAGATTTCACAACCAAAACAACATGACAGTCGTTTGGCTATCGCGAGCTATCGTTTGACAGATGAGAAACCGAAACATTAGTGAGTCGACATTCAGGGCTGTACGATATAAAGCACCCAGCCGTTTGTTGGAAATTTCCGTGCTATGGTTCAGTAGTTTCCAAACTTTTGTTCTCGGTTCATGAGAGATTCTGAAGGAAATTACTGAAGGCCGAAAATAAGTTGATTATTATCACGTTTCTCATGAAAATGAGACACGGAGATGAGATATAATCACAAATAGAATAGGGTACCCTAAATAGTTAAATGTTTTGATTTTTTAAAATAAAAATGAGAAGTGATTGAGGAGAAAGAATGAATGAGGGGGAGTATGGATGAAGTGATTGTACGAGATAAGAGTGAAAGGTAGTAAGTTTTTGTCCAAGTTAGTTGAGACAGGAAAATGGAAGAAGATAAATTTATTCTAACTGTTCACCGTTAATGTGTAGTATAGATTAGAGAAGGTAATTGATTCTGGGTTTCTGATCATTGTCTATCGTAATAGCGACAGTCAGTAGGCTGTTAATCTGACGCATTTTGAATAGCCTCCACAAGGATTCTTTCGATACCGATTCAAGACTTGGTCGATGAGAAGAGTTGTTCCTGATTTTGACAACAGTACACTGTTTTTTCTTAGGGTGAAGTGGACAGGCTCACTCCACTAAATCAACACAATCCGTTGGAGAGAGCTCCTCTGATTTATTATGAAAAATCATCCAACGAATTGAGCGAGAAATCTGGTGGAGAAGTAGTCGCACTGTACACCGAAAAAAAAAACTGATGTTTTTTTACCCCGTCTACGGGAAGATTGTAACCAACCGTTTACTGGTTACAATTTACCATGTTTTTTTGTGAACGTCAGCTTGATTTTGTTTAAAAAAAATTGTAAATATGTTTTGTAAATAAATAATATTATGTTAGTAAATGTATAAATATAAAATTATGGTTCGTGCTCCGTTGTTAATACACGTTTGAGGGAATCTCAATTATATATTTATTAGCCATGTTGATGCCACAAATTATTCACATTTTTGTTATTTATAGTTTTTGTTCATTATTTATTTATTTATACCCTATTTACCACTTATTGAATCAGAATAAAATTAGGTAGTTTCAAATTGATAATAAATTTAATAGAACTTGCATGCAATAAAATTCAAATTTAAATTGGCATCAATACAATATTATGTACCCTTGAATCAATGTCAAAACAAAAAAACAACAACACCTGTGATCATCACACTGGGGCGGACAGAAGATGGCGATAGGCAAAATGATGCGCGGGAAAATTTGGGATGTTCTTGGGAAAAGGATATAAAGGACACAAGCCCCTTGGAGGGCTCTCTTGTAATTTGGATACCTGGCCCGGAGGAACGAAGACAGCGGCAGCGAACGTCACAAGTGTTTCTTGTAGTGACAACGCGTTTCGAAAAAGTTAAAATCTCTGAGAGATATAAGTGAGATCGGTTAGCGAAGCCACTATCAATTAAATTCCCCTAATCGATCCATCGAGTGGGACAAGTGTGGACAAAAGTCAATTCAGTGGTCCCGGTTTGTTGAAAAAGTACGTCGCGAGTGCTACCTTGGTCGATGAACAGTTTACTAGAAGCGGTACTGAACAAGAAAAGCTGTGGTGAAACTGTAAAGCCACCAAACAATAGGGCCACTAGAAGTGTACCAAGTATAATTCCGACCTACCCGTTAATAGAATCCCACTCGATTGTCCGACTCCATTCGCGAATAAAAAGTGCACACGGTACCGTTCCCCGGGCCCATAGTGAAACGCAAGGCCACCCGTTACATTGGCCGAGTTGCCGCGGAAAATGTGAAGAACCCCTGTTGGAAGCTAGTGATAGCCAAGCCGACACCCCTCGCCGGCGAAATCCGTACCTGTGACACCCCTCCGACGAAGCCCGCCCCAGTTCACCATATGTCGACCAACGAACAGCGATATCGGCCGCAACGAGTAGAATAAATGTATGAAGAATAAATAAGCAAGTATTCAATGAATGAGTGTTCCATAACCATTTGTCCCCTTAGAATATGAATAAACTTAAATATGCATGGTCCTCGAAAATCAAGCTTTAATTTCTAGTTTTCTTAAATAAATTGTATCGAAACTGTAGATATTGTCCCTGTTCATGAAAAATCAATGGTAAGTGTGGTAATGTTAATTGAGATTTATCCTAGAGATCGCTGTTGCATTAACGACCCAAAGTGTGTGGCAACCATTGTCTTGAAACAAGACTCTTACAGAGCAATGGTGCTTGGCTACGGGAGTTCTCAAGACACCAGTGGTTTGCAACGGACTTTTTAAATGACTTTCAATTTCCAAGAAAAACTTTTCTTATTTCTTATTTCCATGTTTTTTTTGTTTATTTTCTTGAAAATTGTTTAAAATGTCCACTATTTTTTTCGAATTTCTACTCTCATCATTCCCAATTTTTGCACTGGATTCGCACACTTCTTTCTATATAATTAATGTTACCGAGAAAAAATCAGAAGGGTTTGTATACAAGACATGACCGTGAAAGTAAAGCAATCATTTCGATTGATCTTTATGCCGTCACTTATAGATTGGGTTTTGTACTTTGAAGGAATTTCTTTTTGGATCAGCTTTTTTTTTGAAAAAAAAACCCAATTAATCCACCTAGCGGTGACGATGCCTTTCTCGTGTATAGAAAGGTCAAAATGCTCTTTAGGGGAATAGATCACATTTTTTCGATCATTTTGCATGTTTTTGCATTGATTAAAATGCATTGGCACCATTTTTGAAAAAAAAAATCAGTTCAGAAATTTTTTTTTCCATGAGGGACCCTTGGGAAAAAACAATGATTTTTCAATAATTCCGAAATGCAATGTCCGATCGAGCCAATTTCAATAGTAAACAATTGTGTAAATCGGTTAATGCTAAGTTCTAAAAAGTGTGTCTACAAAATTTGCACCTCAGTTCGTCGAGCTAAGAAATCGTGAGAATTACATGTGACGGAATCTTTATTATTTTTTAATATTTGAAGACGTAAACACTAAGCAGACTGAAATTTACTTCTCATTCAATGTATCAAATTATCTTTTTATCAACTTGATAGTTCGGTTCCATTGGATGTAAATTTGCATGTTTTAGATTAGGAGATGGTGTTATGACAGCCACTCAGTTTATTTGCAATCGTCGCCTGTGTCGGAAGTTTGCTCATTATCGGTGCGGTTCGTTTGTTTTTTCACAAGTTTAATGTGTAGTGCAATTGTACGCTAAAACATCAACTTCAATTTCGATAAAATCAACTTCGATTGCTTAAATGTCCAGAGCGGATCGAAAGGAAGCTTTTAGTGGGATAGAAAAAAAGGAAAATCTGCATACGTGCGAAGTGCAAAATGTAAAAATGGTACCATAAGAAAATTTGTTGGTTAGATTGAGTGAGGTTTTTGAGGATTACAGAGTGATAACCAATCAGTCAGTGATGTTCATGTATCGAGAATCTTTATCCTTTTACCTTTCGGGTGCACACATATAATTATAAGTGAAAATGACGCGGATTGTCAATGATATCTTTTTTATAACCCGATGACCAATGCTATTTAAGGTAGGTAAAACAAGTTTTCAGAATACCGAATAAATTCTACATGAAGTGATTTCTGGTTTAAAAGTGATCCATTTCTCTAACGACGAAGATTTTTAGTTAGCAACTTCGGAATTATTGCAACACCAAAACTCCACGCCATGGCGTAATAGCTTGCTTTTCGATGGCTTGATTTTACGTCATGGCGTGTATTTTTTTTGGGTTTCCATTACAATGTAATTTTAAATTTAGATGTAAAGTTATGTGCCTTTTGCCGCTCCTTTTATGTGCATGTAAAGAAACGTAAGTTTACATGAATTTTTCTAAGTGTGATAACACTGTGGGTCTCCGGGCATTCTATCAAAAGTTCTTTTTTGAAGCAATCATATAGCCTTTCGGTACAACTTTGTTGTACGAGAAAGGCAAAAACAGCAACAAACCAAATCAGAATCATTAGAGAAAATTTCACCTAACAGCTACTAGTCCCATCCATGCAAACTATTGTGTCCTGCGTCACTCTCCTTCGCCGTCTGTCGTGGCCGATAAGAATTTGCACTCTGTAGAAAAAAGGTATCTGCTCATTCTCTTCTGAAAAGTTGTGGTTCTGAAAAGAACCAAATTAATTTCCTGATACGCTTTTCCAATCACTATAGCAACAACAAAACCAAAATCAGAATCATGAGAAATAATTTCACTTCATGCAGCTACTGACGCCGTCCATGGAAATGATTTTTTGTAACTTTTTCTCCCGACACGCGCTTATGAATTTGGCCGAATACAACTTTCAGCTGTCAACAAGCAATTATGATTTGCATTTTGAACTAAATTTGTTTTAGCTCAACTGGTTCTTCTATAAATTGTGATCCCGAAAATAACCGATTTATTTTCAATAACGCGCCTTCGCAATCACTAACAGCAACAAAACCAAATAAGAATCTTGAGAGAAAATTTTACTTGACTGCTACCAGTGTTGTCCTGTTGCAAAAAATTCTGCTTTTTGATTTTACTCCATCTCAACGATTTTATAGTCTTAACTGAGTAAGTACAATTAATAGAGGGATTATTGATTTTTTTAAACGTCATGTCAAACAGTAAAAAAATGCACGCAAGAGCCACAAAGTTGGAAAAGGTACATCGCTTTAACGGCGTTGAAGTCACTTGCATTTTTTTTTCTTTTTGCATGATTTCATGTTCATAAAAGTTAAAATATTAAGTTACTACGATAATCTGAGTTATTACGATATGTGAATGTCCCCATGAGTGTTTTTCATTAAAAAATGGGCTTCCCAGGGGATACGATAGGTAGAGATTTTTAAAACTGTTCAGTAGCATATAAGCATAAAAACATATGGAGACGCATGGTACTTGGTACATTTGTGCGATGATTCATCTAGTGATAATAAACCTGACCCTTATCGTATGTTGGGAAGTACATGTTCTTGGTTAACATGTTGAATACTGGTATCAATAAATAATTAGAATCATGATTTCAAAAAGCAGGTTCCCGAGCGATTTTTACAATACTTTTACGGTTACTAATTACTTTATTAATCGTTTTTTTATCCACCTCATCCAGTTTCCCGTAGTTTGTTAGTTTGTTATGCTTCAAGGAACCCTAATTTAGTTTTTTTTAGATATCAGTTGGAGTACGGATGCTGTCATTTAGAATGCAAAAGACTTCTATTTACCAAATTCAATATGAGTAAAATTTACCGATACAGAAGAACTTCGGAACTAAAATCAACACAGCTTGTCGATGCAAGCCCCTACTATTATAGGTTGTTTGACATCTCCCACTGGGACAAGCTTCGCTGCTAAGTGTTTATTAAGCCCTTCCACAGTTAACTGCGAGGTTTCTAAGCCAAGTTATCATTTCGGCATCCGTATATCATGAGGCTAATACGATGATACTTTTATGCCCAGCCCAGTCTCGACTATTTCCAACCCGAAAATTTCCTGGACCGGACCGGGAATCGAACCCAGCCACCCTCAGCATGGTCTTGCTTAGTAGCCGCGCATCTTACCGCACGGCTAAGGAGGGCCCCAATGGAGATTTTCTAGGTTCTCCCAATTGTTCTGGAGTTCAAATCAATTGGTCTTCATGTACAACTACGCCTGATATCCAATCCAAATCAACACAGCATGTCCATTAGGGTGGCTCAAATTAGTATGGAAAAAACCTTTTATTTTTTTATGGGCCGCCCTCTTATTCGGTTCTATTTGATGCCCTGATGCTTGGAACAAAATTTCAGCCTAATTGGTCAACGTTTAGGCGGTGTTAAACTCGTTGGAAGTTTATATGCAAAAATGTATGCAGAAATATAGACAGTGATTTGCAGTTAGACGAGACAATTTACGATGAAGAACTATGACTGAATCATGGGCAAAAATAATCCATACAGTATTAAAATCGCCCTCTAGGTCGATGCATTTTTTTTAAACATCCAAAGGGGCAATAATAAAATTTCTCCTGTTTTTGTATGATTTTTCAACAACAGCGATGTTTTTATGCAATTTTGTTCGTTATGTCATGTTGTGTAATTATATACCACCCTGACTAATCGTAAATCATTAGGAGGTAATTTTTTATTAGCATTTGAAATGATTTTCTGTAAAACTCAATAAGGCATTTTGTGAAACAGATCGAAACAGCTGTTTTTCTCGTGTTTATCTGCTTTGACAATTAGTGGGAGCCTGTTTGTTTGGTAATTTCGCGCTGCACATTCCGATGGGTCCAATCATCAGTTCTGCATGTTTTACTTTCCGTCTATTAGGGCTTTAGAACAAAGTTTTTCATATGATTCTTAAAACGTGTCGTTAGACACTGTATGTAATTTAATTTGCGAACACTAAAATCGCATGAACGTTACACCTTGTATGCTAATATTTGATCCCACGAAGCCATCAATATGCAGTTAAGCAACTATTCCCGTATCAATCGACTTGTTCGCCTACCGCCAAGCAACATTTGTTTGGGAAGGGTTCGATGGGAAACAAACAGATAGTATCGAACTAATTTTCTCGCTGTACAGCTTTTACGTCTTCTCCTTCTAATTACCAGACGAGACCCTTTCGATTTTTCTTATGCAATAATACGTGGACCCAAACCACCTTCTCTCCAACAGCACTTGGTGTGGTGTGGTAAAAAGGTGAACTGGTAAAAGGTTAACCTAAGTCGCTCTCATTAATTATGTGGCAACCATTGTCCAGATCCACATTTGAGGGTGTGTGTGCACAGTCTGAATAATTATGAGCTCAGACAATTCAAATTTTACCCGAGTTGTTTTAGCAAATTACACGCTAATCTTGAGGGCGTGTACAGTTTGAATAATTATAATCTTAGACAATTCGGATTTTACCCAAGCTGTTTTAGCAAATTATACGCTAATCTAGAGCAGTTCGAAGAAACCACGGGCCATCGTTTATCACAGATGAACAATAAAAACAGAAAAAAAATCCCACAATTGAGTAACACAATAACCAAATTACCGTCAATAGCCGACAGCAAACAAACGAGTAGGAGAAAAACATGACGAAAAGCTTTTCCAGCTTCCTTTTTACTTTTACTTCCGTACAAAACCGGACTGTTTGTCAGTCATAACAAAAACCAAAAAAAAAATGCATGCAGACTTCAAAGAACCAACAACAACAAAATCGAAAAACAACGTGACGGTCGGGTAGAGAGATAGGTCCATCACAGTCTTACATTTCTCAGCTATTACCACCGTCGTTTGTTGGGGTTAAGCCGATTCCACTGACGCGTTGAACACGGGCTCCACACCAGATTCAGAGCTATTACCGCGATGGATGAGAAAAACCGACAAGGCCAAAGGTGGACCGATTTAAATGGTTTAACACGTGAGGAAAGAAACGAATGGTCAAATAATGAGGGGTAATGGCTGATAGATGTGGTCAATTTGGAAGTAAATTTGATAATCGGTTAATTCGTATAATTCCATTTATGAGTATAAACCGATGTTTTGTGGTATGATACAGTGTTTGAGCGTAAGAATACTAAAATAACCGAGAGGGAAATTTTATTTTTCAATATTCATATTGACCTAATTATAAAAAAAAACTGTTCAAATCTTCCTTTCAATTTGATTTATTGCCACCCCAATATACTGCCTATGATCGCAAATCAGTCTCATATAAATTTTCATCATTTTCGAGTTAGACTTTGTAATGGTCATTTTGTCATAATATTATTGAAAGTAACTGCTAAATTGGAATACTTTTCAGAAAAAGTCGAAAAAATTAATCAAGTCAGTTCGTCCATCGTCACCACAAACCAGGGGACAATTTGGCTTGATGTTTGTTCCTTATTTTATCCAAATGATTCGCTTATGACAAGCTCTAAATGATGTTTTTTTTATATGGGACTGATAAGCGATCATAGGCAGTATACGCCTTGAATTTTCCGTAAGAACTAATTAGCATATTGATGGCTTCAAGATTCATAACAAAGATACTTTGCCACCATTTGTTACTTACTTCTTGCTCATGAACAGATCGGTCCATACCGGCTCAATTTTCATATCCACCTTCTGAAGCACACCCAGCACCGGAAAAGCTTTCCCGGTTTTCATTTCAGCAAAAATTTGAATAATTGATTTGGCAATTTTCTTGCTTGGATATTACAGCCGGTATCGCCATACTTCGCAAAGTTTCGTCCGAGGGTGAACCGTTAAGAAGCCATGTCCGGCGATTTGCAAATGTAGTCATCGTTTTGCGAAATTGGTACCGTTTATTAGCAATGCGATACCAGTTTTACATTTTTTTATTCGTCATCGTAATCGCCATCAACACATTATGCGCAGATGTCGGTCCCGAAAGCTCTACCACCGCAATCACAATAATTTACCAACGAGGGAAAGCCCACGCAGAAGATCCGACAACAATTCGTCCAATTAGATAAATCATACATATTCGATCAATTGTTCGGGCCAGAACTGCAGCATGAACCAAAAGCCGCAACAGAGGAAGCTGAATAAGCACATTCTGTTCAGATCGTTCAATTAAAGTGTCGGTGAAAATCGTGGCAATCATTGAGCCTATTTTAAAATTTATCGCATATTGATGTGGCGGTCTGAGTTTGGATGGATCGCACCTCTAGGAATTATATGCTTCCCGTGAATCAAAGTGATTTTAATACATGAACAACGAATGAAAATAATATCATTTGTAACTTAAACTACCTACTTCATATCAAACATTTAGATATTAATAGTTAGAGGATCGATCGACGTTTCCGGCATTTCACCTTCCCCGTCTTTCCTCCTCCTGTCACCAAATATTACAAATCAGCAATATTTACAAGTTTGTAAAAATATGTGAAACCCGTTAACGGGTCATATTTCACAGTATTTGTTGGTTACTGTGCATCTGATTTAAGCACGCATTCCTATTATGTAGATATGGCGATGGCAGCACATTTTTCGTTGATTTCATTCCATTTGAATTCAATTCGCGCATAATACCTATGTGAATGCAATTGAATAACGAGGGCATCAGTTTTTTTTCCAACGTTGATAGGCGCCGCAGCAAGAATCGTTCTCCGGTTCGTTCTTCTTGCTCTATATGAGTGTCCGTGTCCACTGAGCAGATGGCATCAACGTTTCGCGTGCAGCAGTTCAATTTAAAGTCGTGCTGCAAATAACGACACTTCACTCGTCATTAGTGAGGGCATTATTCGCACTTTTGCTGTCATCAACGGTATGAATGGCGGAATTTGTTGTCCACGTACTATTGACAAAGTAGATAAATTTTTCTATACAGAGTAGAGAATGAAAATTTACCGAATGACTGTCACAGGGGGAATGTTTTAAACATGTATATCGCATTGGGTCAATACTATTAAGAAAAAGGCGTGTTCACGTTCCGAATCTTATTGAAGGGCCAAAATTTAATACGAAAAATGCCGAATTGGACAACAGTTTCGGCGTGAGAAATCGGTGCACATTATACCTATCATCAAAGAAAAACCATGATTCGTAGTTTAAATAGTTTCAAGTACGTAGCTATCGCTAACTTCTAAGGATTTTTATCAACTTGCAGACATATATCTGGATCGTGGCGATTCGATGCGCGTTTAAAGCTCAAAATCATCATCAAATCTCTTCTATCAGTCACTTCTATGATTTTCGAGAGAAATTTTTTTCTTGAAGTTTCTTTCATTCACCTACCAATCTGCCAATTCTTGTAAAATTCGAAACTTCTTTTTGACCCTTCCTAACGAAAATTTCCAGAAAATTATTAACAATTTTATAAAATATCAGAAAACATCAAAATTATCTAGGTTTTATGGAAAACCTCTAACCTTTCTTGAACGCTTTTGGGATTCAAAAGGACAGTCTGGAGTCTTCACCGACACATAGTATATTTTTTGTAAAAAAAACTTTATGATTCCAGAAACCAATTTAAATTCTTAATAATTGTTTATTCAGGTGGCGGTTTTGGTGTTGAACTTAAGGTCTGAGGGAAGCTCTCTCGCGGTACAGCGCTATTTTCGAACTAAAATGTCTATCACTTGTAATTGGGAAGGAATTTTACTTATTCCAGCTGACAATCTCTTTAAAATTTATCAAGGAATGTTCCTAGAAAATTTCGTGGACCTACTATTTCCCAAATTTGATTTAAGCTCTAAATACTGAACTATTGTACAACTGAAATTTTTACTTCTCAGTACCTCTCTCCAATGATTTGAGGCATGAAGGAACCGAATTTTGCGAAACCCAACTGACAAAAATTTTGAAATTTTTCAACGATCATTTTGGTGTAATAAAAAGTATATGTAACCGCATAAAATTTTGAAGGAAAGCCTTTTTACTTCAAATAAGCTTTCCGAATTCAATAAAAAAATACCGTTTTGGTAGAGCAGTCAACAGCATTTTTCTCGTGGCGCACGGCAGGAAAGGAGCAAAGAGAGCGACCAATTTTGTATCTAGCGTGACACTAGAAAATAGCGTATTCGCATTTACAAACACGAAGCTTTTTTTTTATCATCAGACTAAGGCCGGAGTGGCCTGTGCTGCACATAAAAGACTTCTCCATTCAGCTCGGTTCATGGCTGCACTTCGCCAACCACGCAGTCTGCGGAGGGTCCGCAAGTCGTCCTCCATCTGATCTCGCCTTATTGTTCCCGTCGGATCGTTGTCGAGAACCATTTACACCGGATTACTGTCCGACATTCTGGCTACGTGCCCGGCCCACCGCAGTGTTCCGATTTTCGCGGTGTGAACGATGGATGGTTCTCCCAACAGCTGATGCAACTCGTGGTTCATTCGCCTTCTCCACGTACCGTCCGCCATCTGCAACCCACCATAGATTGTACGCAACACTTTCCTTTCGAAAACTCCCAGTGCGCGTTGGTCCTCCACGAGCATCGTCCAGGTCTCGTGTCCGTAGAGAACTACCGGTCTTATAAGCGTTTTGTAGATAGTCAGTTTGGTACGGCGGCGAACTCTATTCGATCGAAGCGTCTTGCGGAGTCCAAAGTACGTACGATTTCCAGCCACTATGCGTCTCCGAATTTCTCTGCTGGTATCGTTATCGGCGGTCACCAGTGAGCCCAAGTACACGAATTCTTCAACCACCTCGATTTCGTCACCACCGATAGAAACTCGTGGTGGGTGGCTCACATTGACCTCTCTTGAGCCTCTTCCTATCATGTACTTCGTCTTCGACGTGTTGATGACTAGTCCAATCCGTTTAGCTTCGCTTTTCAGTCTGATGTAGGCTTCCTCCATCCTCTCAAAGTTACGTGCCATGATATCAATGTCGTCGGCGAAACCAAATAACTGGACGGACTTCGTGAAAATCGTACCACTCGTGTCAATCCCTGCCCTTCGTATTACTCCCTCCAAAGCGATGTTGAATAGCAGACACGAAAGACCATCACCTTGCCGTAACCCTCTACGGGTTTCGAAGGGACTCGAGAATGCCCGAACTACGCACATTACCCGATCCATCGTCGCCTTGATCAACCGTATCAGTTTATCCGGAAATCCGTTTTCGTGCATTAGCTGCCATAGCTGGTCCCGATCGATTGTATCATATGCGGCTTTGAAGTCGATAAATAGATGATGTGTGGGCACGTTGTATTCGCGACATTTTTGCAATACCTGACGTATGGCGAACACCTGGTCTGTGGTAGAGCGTTCACCCATAAATCCCGCCTGGTACTGCCCCACGAACTCTCTTGCAATTGGTGTTAGTCGACGGCATAAAATTTGGGAGAGTACCTTGTAGGCGGCGTTCAGCAATGTGATTGCGCGGTAGTTGCTACAATCCAGCTTATCGCCCTTTTTGTAGATGGGACACACGACACCTTCCATCCACTCCTGCGGCAGAACCTCATCCTCCCAAACCTTGGTAATCACCCAATGCAGCGCTCTAGCCAGTGCTTCACCACCGTGTTTAAACAGCTCTCCTGGTAGTTGGTCAACTCCAGGGGCTTTGTTGTTTTTCAGCCGGTCGATCTCCTCCTGGATTTCCTGGAGATTTGGAGCCGGAAGTCGTATGTCCTGCGCGCGTGCTCCTAGGTTCATTACCATACCGCCACAGTTGTCTGCCATATCGCCATTCAGGTGCTCTTCGTAGTGCTGTCGCCACCTTTGGATCACCTCACGCTCGTTCGTAAGAAGGTTCCCGTTCACGAAGCTACCAAATATATAAATTGAAATCAAATATTGGAAAGGGACGAGACAAATAAGACAAATAATACAAAAAAGACATATTAGACAAATAAAACAAATAAAATAAATAAGATAGATAAATCAATAAATTATTTCCGGATATTCCTCCACCTTTAGGTCCAGGAATTCTTTCGGATATTCCTCCAGGAAATAATCCGGATATTCCTCCAGGAATTCTTCCAGATATTCCTCCAGAAATTCCTTCGAATATTCTTCCAGATATTCCTTCGAGTATTCGTCCAGAACACCTTTGGATATTCTTCCAAGAAGTTCACTGCATATTCTTCCAGGAATCCGTCCGGATATTCCTTCGTATATTCCTCAAAGAACTCCTCCGAATATTCGACCAGGAATTTCCTCCAGGAATTCTTTCGGATATTCCTCCAGGAATTCATTCGAATACTTCTCCAAATATTTCTTTCGGATATCCCTGCTGGAGTTCGTTAGGATATTCGTATATGAATTCCAGGAATTCCACCTGAATATCCACTGGATATTATTTCAGAAATTTATTCTGATATTCCTCAAGAAACTCCTCCGGATATTCCTCCAGGAGTTCCTTCGAATATTCCTCCAAATATTCTTTCGAATCTGCCTCCAAAAATTCTCCCGGATATTCCACCAGGAATTCCTCCGAATATTCTTTCGCATATTCCTCCAGAAGTTCCTCCGGATGTTTCTCCAGGAATTCTTCCAGATATTCCCCCAGGAATTCCTTCGAATATTTCTCCAGATATTCCTTCGAAAATTCCTCCAGGAATTCCACCTGATATTCCTTCAGAAATTCCTTCGGACATTCTTCCAGAAATTTCTCTGGATATTCCTCCAGGAATTCCTTCAAATGTTCCTCTAGATATTCCTTCAGGAAGTCATCTGGATATTCTTCAAGGAATTCATCCGGATATTCCTCCATGAGTGCATTCGTATGTTACTCCTAATATTACGTCGGACATGCCTCCAAGAATTCTCCCGGATATTCCACCAAGAATTCCTCCAACAAGAATTCCTTTGGATATTCTTTCAGAAGTTCCTCCGGATATTCCTCCAAGAATTCCCCCGAATACTCATCTAGTTATTCCTTCGGATATTCCACATTGAATTCTTCCTGATATTCTCCCAGGAATTCCTTCAGATATTCCTCCTCAGTGAAGAACCGGAAAAAAACCATAGGCTTCGTGGAAGGCCGCATACACGATAGCTTTTCGCTGTAGAAGATGACCTGAGGGCACTAAACGTTCAGGGCGACTGGAAGCAATTGTCCCTGGATCGAGCCCAGTGGAGAAGGGTCCTCCATTCGGCGTATCGAGGAGCTGTAGCCTATCAAGTATCAAGTAAATATTCCTCCAGAAACTTCTCCGGATATTTCTCCAGGCATTCGTCCGGATATTATTTCAAGAGAGCCTCGAAATATTCCTCTAGATGTTTCTTTTGATATTCCTCCAGTATTTTTTTCGGATATTCCATCAGGAATTCCACAGGAATTCGTCCAGATATTCCCTCAGGAATTCATGCGGATTCCTCCGGGAATTCTTCCAGATTTTTGTCCAGGAATTCCTCCGGATATTCGTCTAGCAATTTCTCCAGGAATTTCTCCAAGTATTTCGTCATGAATTCCTCGGTATATTGCTCCAGATATTTCTCTTGGAATTCCATTTGGATATTCTCTAAGAATCCTGGAGAAATATTCAAAGGAATTTGTGGAGGAATATTTGGATGAACATCCGGAGGAATTCTTGGAGAAATATTCTTAAGTAATCCTGGAGATATATCAGGGGAAATTGCAGAAGATGTGTACGGAAGAATTTCTGAAGAAATATCCGGAAGAATTCATTAAGCAGTATCCGGAGGAATATCTGAAGGAATATCCGAAAGAATTCTTAAAGAAATATCTATAATATTTTGTCTTATTTGTCTTATTGGTTTTATTTGTCTTATTTGTCTTATTTGTCTTATTTATCTTATTTGTCTTATTCATCTTATTTGTCTTATTTGTCTTATTTGTCTTATTTGTCTTATTTGTCTTATTTGTCTTATTTGTCTTATTTGTCTTATTTGTCTTATTTGTCTTATTTGTCTTATTTGTATTATTTGTCTTATTTGTCTTATTTGTCTTATTTGTCTTATTTGTCTTATTTGTCTTATTTGTCTTATTTGTCTTATTGGTCTTATTTGTCTTATTTGTCTTATTTGTCTTATTTGTCTTATTTGTCTTATTTGTCTTATTTGTCTTATTTGTCTTATTTGTCTTATTTGTCTTATTTGTCTGCTATTGACTGCTATTTTAATTAGATTTGGCATGTATTTTCAAACGCCAACTACAGTCGACTCTCTACATCTCGATGTTCTATATCTCGATATCTCTCCCTATGTCGATGGTTTCCTCGGTCTTCAATATACATACATTTGGGCATTCTACATATCGATAACCTTCTTATCTCGATACCTCTTTATCTCGATGTGTTCTGATCATATTTTGTTCTGGATTCACTCTCCTTATGTCGATATGATCAAATTTTGAGGCTACTAGACCATCTTTGGACAATAACAAACACATCAACAACAGGAAACAACATTTGTTTTGTTGTCGTTTTTCATGGCAACGAGCTTTTTTAGATCTAGTACCCATTTCAATTTTCCTTCCATTCCTCGACCTCTCCCTATCTCGATGGCCCCTTCAATATCGAGATGTAGAGAGGCGACTGTATAACGTAATTCGCCAGTTTGGTTGGGGGTTCACTAATAAGGGTAAAACCCAATTAAAAAACAGTCGAACGCCAAATGAAATGATAAAATCGTATTGACGTTTCAATTTGGTGGTAGGTCATTTGGCATAACGCCGTTTGGCATACAAGTCGTTTGGCATAATGGTCATTTGGCATAATAGTTTTGTAATCACTGATTTCGGAACTAAAGCATAATATGTTCATTGTTCATGGCATTTTCCATAAGACTTGACAAGAAAAAATCATTATCTACTCGGCGCCTCGAACCGTGGACCTCTTGATCTGCAGGCCCTGACACTACCACATAACCCACTCTAGTTCCATACCAGTAGGTCGAGCATACTGGACGACATTGCTCATAAATCATGGTCAACTTTGTTTTAGCATGGGGGGAATGGTCTTGCTTGACTACCCTATTCAAATGTTGAGTATTTCATGAAAACTGCATTATTACATGCCGAAGCTTATTTTTCAGAATAAAGTGATGTATGGACGAAACTTCCGCAACAGTTGAAGGAAATAAACGGAATAATTGAATTGGGCACATATTGAAAATTTTTACTACCCCCAGAAGCACCTAAAATTATTTTTCTGGTTTTTAGCCATTTTTTCAGCAAAATCTACTAAAAAGTCATAGAATAAGCCCTCTAAACATCCTAGTATCAATGACAAAGTGGTAGGTAATAGTCTAAAGAAGCTATTCACGACTAATGCTTCTACTATGTGGAGTTAAATTGATGCATTCAGACGACATTTCTATGAAAAAGTCTAAAAAATCACAAATCTCGTTTGATGCACCTCTAAATCTCCATGGATTTGGCTGAAAATTGGTCAGGAGACTCCATTTGAGATACTCATTGAAATAGAGGAGTGGCACTTTGAATCTGGAATACTTTTGGAAATGGTGAACAGGTCTAGTTCAATTAGTTATTGTCGGTTCAACATTATAGCAGAGATGCCCTTAAAAAACTTATTAAAATTTTGTATCAAATCACTGCTTGAAGGAACATGGGTAGACTTCATGAGAATGTTTATTATGTCGAATTCGTTTTTAAAAAGTTCCAACCTAAGTTCCATCCTAAGTGCTGTCAAAGTGTTTTTTTATTCGCTCAGGTTGGAACTAGGTTCGCACTAGTTCCAACCCAAAAGCTGTCGGGTTCGCACTGTGTTGTTTCACGGTTTCGCACCGGGTTCACCAATACAACTGTACTACAACTGTCAAAACCACGTGGGTGGGTGGGACTGGGCGGAATGAACAAGCAGAAGGGAGAAACGAAACTATATGTTTATATAAAATAAATATAAAATGCGCGTTGAAAATCTTTTTTCGAAGAATTTTGTGATATTTGTTATTGTAGTTTAAAATGAAATTAATCCGGTAATGTTGTCTAGATTCAGTTTTAAAAATAATTGTTAGGGAAGTTATGTATTCAAAAGTTCATTCAGTTTTCCTCACAGATGATGTCCTAAATGAGGTCGGTGGATGGAATTATGTAGTTTGGGAATTCCCCTTGAAACTCGTTCACAAAATCCGCTAAAAATTGCCAGACAAATATATTTGAAGAATACCAAATAGAATTATTTCTTATGCAGAATTTCTCTTTCGTGCGTTTCAAAATTTTCTTCGGGAATTCTGCCAGAAATTACTTCAGAAATTCTTTCAATAATTCTTTCTTGAATTTTTGGCGATATCTTTCAAGAATTCCTCCATATTTTTTCCAAGGGATCCTTTCGAGATGAATTCCTTTGAAAATTCCTCTAGGAATATCTTTGAATACTGTTCCAGGATTTTCTCTGGAAGTTGCTCCAGGAACTAATTTGGAAATTCCTACAATATAATTCCTTCAGGAAATCCTTCTAGAATACATTAGTGATGAACTTATTGTTATATAAAAAATCACTTTAATAAAGACCAAAAAAAAAAAATTCTAGAATGCAGGAACTTACTCGAAGTATCCTTCAGGAATTGCTCCGCAAGTGTCGTACATAAATTCCCCCGGAAGTACCTTGAGCCATTCCTCCGGGAGATTCTTGAAAACTGAAAATGCACGGGGCCCAAAATCCGGCGGAAAATTTTCCCGAGGTGTGAGGCTACCTTTATCAGGAGAGGTAGCGAGGAAAAAAATTAGCGAATCCTGGAGAATTTTTATTACATGCTTCTGAGTGTTCTCCGAAAAAAAACTTTTGCAAAAAAAGATGAATTTACGGAAATACAGAAAATACGGAATTCTTGGTATAAAAATGTGCACAGGATTATTTAATATAATTAAATAGGGGAACTGTTCCGATCTCCATCTCACTGAACATATATTCATCTCAACGGGAAACAAAGAAATGCAGCACTAATTTCGTCGCCTCTTTTTGTCAACATTTGTGCTCACTGCTGAGAAAAATCCCAAAAATAATAAACAATCCAAATTCCTTTCCATTGCTTTGTTTTTGATGGGATGAATATCGGAGCCATGAGATGAATTCCAGAATGAGATGAATTCCACCCAAAAGTAAATTCTACTATCCGCAAAAATCAGTTCACGCACTTAAACATATTTATTTGTCATGATCTGATTAGTCAACGCCAACGCACTGCCATTGCACTGGATGTCCTGGATCATATGTTTCGAATCAAAACAAACACGATGCTACGCACACCAACATATCCAATGACAGATGCCATTTGGCATAACGGTCATTTGGCATAACGGACATTTGGCATAATTGTAACCAACGTCAAAAGTGAGGGTCTTTTGGCATAACGGACATTTGGCATAATTTTTCTTTGCGTTCGCTAAATGGTGACTAAGTGGTGCGGGAAACACCCCGGAATAGTGAATATAACACCTGTCGATAACAATATTAAAAAGACATTATCCTCTCGTGGAAAGAATGCATTTGCAATGCAATGCAAAAGTAGGCGCATGCTCGGATTAGAGCAGTGATGGATGTAATCCCCTCTTTAAGGTGAAGGTGGGTTGAGTACCAAAACAAAGCTTTGAAAGTATTGGTACAATAAAAACTGTCATATACTGTAGTAGTATTGGTGTCGTATTTATAAAAAAACAAAGAATAGTAGTAGGGTGGTTCAAAAAACGATCCAGCTCCACCACGCTCGCTCGATTCCGTCCCATGCTCCGAGTGTCCTCCAAAAACCGATTTGAACAAAAACTGGTTGAACACTAGCCGGTTCAAGTTTGTATGAAAACTAGTATGAGAAACTAAACTTTTCATTACACTGGCTACAGCGCCTTCCCTCCAAACGCTGGCGAAAAGAGAATCCACATAGCTTAAAGCAACATTCCGGAGACTTCACTGCACACTTAACTCATTTCACCGTATTCGGTAAATTTTACCGAAATCTCAACAGCAGAACTGTTCGGTAATTTATTTTACAGTTTTTTTGTAATTTTTTCCATTGCTCAACTGTCAAAATCACCGAAAATCAGTTAAATTATTTACCGAACAGTTCTGCTGTTGAGATTTCGGTAAAATTTTACCGAATTCGGCGATTTATTTTAAGTGTGTGAACGAAAACCGCACCGCAGGAAAGATCCATTGATTATGTAACGCAAAAAATAAGCCTAATTATCATGCTAAAGATTCGCAACTTCGATTAAAATCGACTCCCAACCATTGAAATCACCATTCAATGTCCACTGTCTTTGGAATTAAAGCTCTTGAATATTTCATCCAGTCATATGGTCTCCCCCCTCGCCAGCGCCAGCGCCCAATGACGGAGTGCCACAATCAAAATAATGTAAAATTCAACCTCGCCATATCAACTGTCATACAAACTCAAACGACCTGTGTACGGTAAGCCTCTATTCAAACCAACCCAAACCATCGGATGACACCCAAATTATGAATCATAATCGACTGAGCGCGGCGGAGCAAAATCATTTTTTGAACCACCCTATGCATTAGTTTGCTGCTGCCGCTGCCGGTGTTTACATTCGCTCCGCGGTCAGTTTTTCATCGTTTTTTTCGGGCAAAAATAGCAGTTTATATTAGGTTTTCGGTTCAAACTAGTGATTTATATCAAAAAGTGATGTTTAATTTGCATTCTATCAACATTTCGGGCAGCTCATGTGCGGAGAAGTGAGTAAAAACTTGATTTTTCTATGCCCTTTGAGAAGAAGTGAAGTGCAGTGATAAGCCCACCGAATCGCGAACGACTATTGAATTGGCACGAAACTGCTGATTTACAATAAAATTCGAGCATGTGAAAAAGAAACATGTTAATTATCACGGGAAGTGAATAAATATGCTGTGGACAGGTTAGTAATTTGAATATTATACTTTTGTTCGATGCATTCGAATGTTGATGGGAGAGGAGTGCGGGAGGTGCGGGGTTGACCCGTGGAAGGTCCGGTGCCATATTGACTGCCATCGTGGAACTCCTCCAACTATGTCCTTAAAAGTAGGCGTGTGGCCGGATTATGGCAATGAAGGATATGATACCTTCTTTACAAGCAGGCCGTATTAGGGCAATGAATGATGTGATCCCTTCTTTAAAAGTAGGTGCTTGCTCGGATTATGGCAATGGAAAATATGATCTCTTCTTTAAAAGAAGGCGCTTGCCCGGATTAAGGTAATGGTAGATGCGATCCCTTCTTAAAAGGTAGGCGCTTGCATGGATTATGGCAATGGATAATGTGATCCCTTCTTTAAAAGTATGTGCTTGTCCGGATTATTATAATGGTGGATGTGATTCCTTCTTTAAGCTTGCCCGGATTATGGAAATGGTGGATGTAATCCCTTCTTTAAAATTAGGTGTGTGGCCTGAATTGTGGCAATGCAATGGTGGATGTGATCCCTTCTTTAAAAGTAGGCCCTGCCCGGATTATGGCAATGGTAGATGTGACTCCTTTTTTATAAGTAGGCGATTGTCGGGAATAAATCAATGGTAGATGTGATCTCTTCCCCGAAAAGCACAATTCAGATTGATTTGGTTGCAATAACTCATATGTGACTTGATTGGTTTTAGTAACTCGTCTACGACAAGTGTGTTGCTTGAGTTTTTAAAGTTAAGCGCTTGCCCGGATTAAGGCAATGGTGGATTTTATCCGGTCTTAAGGCGCATGCCCGGATTGAAGCAATGGTGAATGTAATCCCTACTTTGAAAGTAGTCATGTGGCCGGAATAAGTCAATGATGGACGTGATCCCTCTCTCCGAAGTAATTCTGCCGTTTTGTTATTTGTTCTTCCGAAAAATGTCAACTATCATTCTAAATTTATTAGAAAACAGCCTCGACCTACTTTATCTACGCTAAACATTACATGAAATATCCCTTTTCGCTTTCACAGTTCGAAATTATGCCAAATGACCATTATGCCAAATGGCGTTATGCCAAATGACTTTATGCCAAATGACCCAGACCCCAAAAAGTAAATGAAGTTAATTCTCCAGGATATATAATCACCTCTTCAAAAGCACACTTTGTTATCAAAAAATGCATTTTCCCGGCATATGCGAAAGATGATAGATTTTTCCGGCATAACATAAGAGAGAATATGTATGGTTTCTATTTTCAACGTATGCATTTATTCAGTTCAAGGGAAGGGAAGAAATAATTCCTTCTTTCAAAAGGTGCATTTGCTCGCAAAAGGCAAGAGAGGATATAATTTATTTATTTATTTCATGCATTTGTTAGGCAAAAGTCGATATTCAGGCATTTGTTCAGTTTAAGGCAGGGGAAGATGTGATCCCTTCTTTCGAAGGACTCATTTTCCCGACAGGAAGCAAAAGACGATATGATTCCTTCTTTCAATTAAAAATTTACTAGGTTTAAGGCAAGGTAATATATTATGATACCTTTTTTCGAAGAATGCATTTTCCCGACAGACGGCAAGAGAAAATATGGTTCCTTCTTTCGAAGGATCCATTTGCCCGGCAAAAGGCGAAAGACGATATGGCTCCTTTCTTGAATTCAAGCATTTGCTCGATTTAATGCAAGGGAAGATATGATCTCTTCTTTCGGAAAATTCATCTTCCCAGCAGGTGGCAAGGGAAGATATATGGTTCCTCTTTCAAAGGATGCGTTTGCCCGGCAGGAAAAGAGAATATGGTTTCTTCTTTCAAATCAAACATTTGCTCGGTTCGAAGACAGGGAAGATATGTTTCCATCTTTCGAAGAAGGCATGTTCCCAGCAGACGGCAAGGGGAGATATGGTTCCTTCTTTCAATCCAGGCTTCTGTTCGGTGCAAACAAATTATGCATTTGCTCGTTTTAAGGCAAACGAAGATATAATCACATAATATAATCCTTTCTTCAAAATGAATACTAGAAATGCATCAGTTCTGCCTAAGAAGAGAACTAGGGGCCTGATAGAAGGCCTGGAGTTTCATAATGTTATATACCAATTGACAAATAGAAGTGATGTATACATGTATGATCGATTTAGGAGAGCGTGAAAATATGAATTATTAAAAAAAAACTTTTCAAGACGCGTGGGAGAATAAGAATCCTAATAAAAGGGAGAAATTAACAAGTTTTCTAGTATACCCTTACTTGAAAAACAAAACTAGCCACCAATATCAAATTAATTTAATGCTGATTAGGTGTATCAACATTTGAAATGTTCCCGTTTTTACAGGAAGTTTAATTTGCCGCGCCGGACAATCTAGCTTCAAATATTCATGTATTGCCTATGTGATGGAAACAACGTAACTGAATGTCTCGACAAACCCTACTTACAAATCACACAGCTCAAATAACAATTATATAAAAGGGCTTTATGCCAAACGGTATTATGCTAAACGACTTTATGCCAAACGGTATTTTGCTAAACGACTTTATGCCAAACGACCTTATAACGAACAAGGTACAATCTACAGTTTCGCTTTTGGCGTAACCGCTTCATTTTGTGCGGGTGAAAGCAATCAAGATTGACGCTTGCCAAAACTCCCTTAATTTGCGAGTGGCGATGGGCCTTTTCACTAGACGTTTAAAAACAGCTGATTTCATCATCAATTGACAGTTCTTCTATGAAAGTGACAGCTTCGGACTTGCAGGCCTGTTCAGCGGTTGTAAACAAGTGCAGGCTCGGCAGTGTCACATGAAAAGGCCTATAGTTGGGTTGCGATCGTACACCAATCAGCAACTGATTACTAGGTAGGGGTAATGACGGCTTTGGCAGGTTTTGTTCTATTATTGTCAGGGTTTTTTTTATGACTGATTCTCAAATTTGGCCCAAACATTCTTTGCATATCAAAGAATATTGTGACCAAATTTCATAAAATTCGGTCGACAAAAACCCCCTGCCAATAATAGAACAAAACCTGCCAAAGCCGTCTGTTCCCCTATATGTGCATACAAATAAACATGATATTACAAAATACGGTTATTTTTGTTGCTGCAGCCTTTCTCTTTGAAAATCATGAAAAATGGGTGGGTGGGAAATAGAAATTAAGTTATAAATCGATATATTTGCAAAACTTATCAGTTTATTTTTTAAACTTTTTTACTCCTACCTAACGACTAAATCCTAGCGTTAAAAACAATAATAATAATTTGAAATAATTAAATTCTTAGTTGACCAAATTGAATATTTGTTATTGCCTTGCATTTTTCTTGCGCATATAAAATGATTGCTCATTTCTAAAAACAAATACACGCGCTTAGTTTGAAATCGACGTTATTCATACCCTTGATGGGTTGTTGTATGCACAATCTTCCGACCAGCTATACTTTCATCATTAGTGTTTCTGTAAAGCATCAATATAAAACTCCGATATTTCAAAAACTAAAAATATAAAACAATATAAAACTAGAGTTTGATTTAGTTTTTTCTTTAGATTCGCATTTAAGGCTTGTACGCGACAAAATCTGGACACCTCTAAACTCGTATAACTTTTGAAAAAGCTTATCAACGAGTGAAATATTTTGTAGATTGATGAATGCATGTCTGTACTTTCTGAAAATCTATTTCTTATAAGTGTTACAAGTACGTAGTGAATAATGGTGTCCAAGGAATTGCAGGTTCGAAAAGAATTGTGTGCAGTCGCAATTGAAATTCGGGTCTCTCGATCCAAAAACTGACTAAAAACATTTTGTTTTTATGTAAACACTGCTCAAAACGTTTTAAAATTTGTCGATGCTTGTTTGACAATATCTAAAACGTTAGAGAGTGGAACAAAAACGGATTTTATGAGCCACCAGAAGGATACGAGCTCGAAACAAATTCTACTGAGGATGCCAGATCTTTCGGCACGTATTATTTCTTAGAAAATTCAAATGTCACCAAGTTTCGTGCATACATCGAAGCATCGATAAGGAATGAAGCCATTTGAAGTGGAAAACGTACCGAAATAAACCAACAACAGTTTATTTTTATTCCTAAAGTTATGTGTCCAGATTTTGTCGCGAACAAGCCTTAGTCAAAATATTGATACCTAATAACTCGATTTGTCAATCCTGCAATGAAATTTTCACAATTTAACATGTGTCGTTTTTTCGTAAAAATGATGTGATCAGGGCTTCAGTCTCACCCCATAGCATATTTTCTGGTTTACTTCCGCTGATCTGATCAACGTTTAAGTAAGAGTTGCTAATCAAGCTTTATCGTATCGAAAGCAACCGTTCAAAATCTGCGATAAGCATTTATTCATCTTCAACTTATTTTCTATTTATGTAATACAACTGGAAGCTATGCTGGACGAAAGTGAAACCTCCAGTTTGCCACTGTTGATACGTTTGAGATCATACTGCCTCATCTTGCATCAGTCGTGTGCCGCGTTGTTGGTGCAAAACTAGTGGTAAAAAAACGAAAACAGGGCTTCTGATAAATATCTGCCAGCGCCCATTATAGGCGTAGTATCGAAAGAAAGTTAGCGTTTTATTATCGCACCATATAGTTCGATTATGAATGAATGGACGCTAGCAGATCATGTTGTTGCCGTTTGGAACACAGTCGTTCACAGCGACGGCGAAGATACATCGGCGATGGTAAGCTTTTAGCGGCGATCGGTATCGATCAGTCCTGAGGCGAAACCGTCAAAATAAACGTCCGCGCCCATCCGCGATGTTGGATATGAAAGGGGGAAATTGTATATTTTTTATGATTCAATTAGAAGGAAACAAAACATAACCGAATAGTGGATAATTCGGGTGAGGAATCGAATAAAATTGAATAACGCGAAGCCGGACCGGATGGGCGAAGAGTCGATGACTTTTTTTTAATATCCGACGGTTCGGCGTTCAATCCCCATCTCGTAAAGTGTTTTCGGTTATGTTAGTGCCTGCGGGACCATTTTCAAAATCGATCACAAGTTCGTAGAAAGTAAACCTTAATCGAGTGGAACATATGACCAAACGTGAAATTCGTTAGATGATGGCTTCAATGTCGCAAAAAAATTATTTATGCTCACAGCGTTTTGACAAAGGTCTAAATTGTTTGGCTATAATAGCCCATACAGAATCTATAGAGGAAGAGATTTAAGATTAGAAGAAGTTTATATAATTTTGGACCTGGCTCGACAAAAGAGGTTATAAACTACAGAGAACGATTATCGCTGTCCAGAACATCTTTTGCTGGCTGGGATAGGGAGGAAAAATATACGATTTGACAGTTCTGTACCCAATGCCGCCAACTTGTTTCGGACAGAAGAACAATGGAAACTCAAGCGACAATCTTTCTCTATAGTTTATAAATTAGGTATAATCTCTTTAGGCTCGACGGATTATAGCACTCTCGCACGCACGCTGTTGATTTTTTTACAACATGAGTGAATAATTTTATTTATGCTGGACTGTTTTAAGACTAGAACTGATGAAATATCAACTGGAATTCGACGATATTTGGTAATATGTTCTAAGCAAGTTTTCTGGATATAGTGAATACATATCGGCGAAATTTTAGACATATTTCTATATTCGACCCAAGAGATTCGACGCTAGCTCAGATAATAAATCTAACGTAACACATCCAACGGCAAACATCGAAACCGAAGGTCGTGCTGGCCCTCACTCAACGGCTATCGAAAGGATTTAGCAAAGGGTTGGCCGCGGCGAACAAGACGCTCTTTCGAGTGCCCATTGGCTAATTGTTTTTGAGTTTGCGTTTCATTGCCCAGACGTTATCCAATTACTGTTTGTGTTTGCTTTTGCTTGGCCGCTGCAAAGATCTGCACTCCCCACAAACACCCGCAAAGCTAAGCATGCAAAATGTTGATGCTGCACGTCTCAGTTGAATATGTTATTCAAATTCAAGAGAAACGATTAGAGCCGTTCGGTTTTCTTGGATATTGTGCAAAAATGTTCAGTATATGGACTTTCGTTGTTTGTTGATTTTCCTGACAAGTGGGTATCTTGCTGCATAGGCTGACTGAATCGATGGAGAGCGGGAGAAGAATCAGAAGGCTCGAGGCTGTTACATCGGTCTTCCATTTTTTTTGCGTCAACATAGGTTGATGTGGAAATAATCTGCAATTTTTCTATCAATTATTCGATTGGGAAAAAAGACCCTGCTTCGAGATATTATTAGGTAACGTTATTAAGATGGGACTTGAAAATTCTTATTCTTTGGGCGTTATTTGATAAATATTTTCCTAATTATTGAGCATATGTAAATATGTAATATGTATATTTCTCGAGCGGAACATATGTGAATTTTACTTTGAATCTGTTGAAGTCCCTTGCGCATATGATGTTAAACCCAGATGAAGTGTTCCTATAAGCTATTGTGTAGAAGACCGATGAGACATCGTCATACATAAATATCTTTCTGACTAGACAAATACTTGACGTTATGACCTTTAAGACAAAGAGTGTACTGATAGCTGGAGAATGATGTTGATGACCTCGAAGCTGTTTGGTGAACGAGTTTTAATATACCTTCGAATTACTTTTACATTTTTATTCTGAATACGAAGTTCATCTGTGTTGTGTACTGCCCATAAATTCATAACACTCCCATGTAGATAGGAAATTTAGCAAACATGGGATTGTTATGAATTTATGGGCAGTGTATGACCCCACACGTCCAGAGTACATTAGGATGGAAGCGGCTCTCCGTGGATGCGTGTGGACGCCACGGAAAAGTGACAAGAGAGGCCGAGTCATGGCTAGCTGCTAACCGATTAACACGCTGAGATGTAACTTAGGCCGATGACATACTGACGTGTGTGCGTGCGCTAACGCGTGCAAGACAAAAGGAATCCTATTGCCGATATTCTGCTTAGACACGCACGCACACGCGTCAGTTTTGCCATGGGAAAACGACAGTTTTGCCATCATTTGTGACAATAAGTGTTCCATTCCAGGTCATCTAACAATTCCCTGGAGTCTACACGCGTAACCAAGGCCTTCAAAATATACGCCTTCAATAACTGTCATCCAAGAATTCTCTGGAATATAGGCCATGAGATCCACCCGCGTAACCAAAGGGCTGTTTTTAAATGTTTTTTGCCCGATATGATCTATTAAACCATATTAGATACCCATATTGATTAGATACGCCTACAATAGCTGTTTTTTGCCGGATATCCAAGAACTCACAGTAGTATAGGTCTTCGATCTACATGCGCAACTAAAAGACTGTTATCTCTTTTGAAAAAGTAATCAAATAATTTTCTGTAGTATAGTCCTTAAGGTCTACACGCGTTATCAAAGGGCTGTTATTTTGTTAATGATTCTTGCCCTATTTGATCCAATAAACCACATTAGATACGCCTTCAATAACTGGTCCTTTGCCGGTTATTCAAGAATTCACGGAAGTATAGGCCTTCGATCTACATGCATAACAAAAATATTATTATCTCTTTAATGATTTATGCCCTATCTGATCTATTAAACTAAATTGGATATGAAGGCTGTTCTTTTCCAGGTCATCCAATAAATACCTGGAGTATAAGCCTTTTAGCATGTAAGACTTATTGATAATGCACATCAGATCGTCGAATTGCACCTTCCAGGGCTATGTTGAATAACAGATTAGAGAGCGCATCGCCCTGCTTCAATCCATCAAACGTCACGAAAAAAATCGAATGTTTCACCAGTTATTCCGTGCTCGGTTTGGACCATCCAGCATCGTACGAATCAGCCTAATGAGCTTTGCCGGAAAGCCATGTTCTAGCATTATATGCCACAGTTCGTTCCGTTTCACTGAGTCGTAGGCTGCATTAAAGCCCGTAAGTTGTATTCCCGGAGTTTATCAAGGATTTGTCGCAGAGTAAACATCTGATCCGTTGTTTTATCGTGGTTTTCGAAAACCGCTTCGATATTCACCGACAAAGGTTTCTCGAAAACGCAGTTTGCTAAACAAAATTCGAAAGAGTACCTTGTAGGTGGTATTGAGGACTGTTATACCTCGATAGTCTGCGCCCATTCTTGTAGATAGGACATATGTACATATGAGGCCATCTAGCCAGCTTGAAGGCATTTTTTGTCCCTCCCAAATCATTTCAATCACTTGGTGGATTTTGACGTTGAATAGATCTTTGTTTTTGACATGAATACAGGGGTACAATTAAAAAGTAGAAAAAAATTAGAGCGTCGCGGAAAAATGATAGGCTTTAGTATTTACTAAGTCGTACAGTTTTCAACCAATTTTATTTTTTTTGCCACCAATCGATTGGTGGAGAGGCATCGGTAAATTCGTTCTTTTCAATTTTGGTGTGCTCGGAAACGGAGGAACTGAAGGGATGAAAAGATAGGACACGGAGGTGATCTTTTATCGGTTTTGTCTCAATTGCGTACCATATAGCGTTACTTACTTGATAATTGATGGGCTACAGCTCTTCGATGAACCTACGCCGAATGGAGTATCCTTCTCCACTGGACTCGATCCTGGACCAATCGCTTCCAGTCGTCCTGAACATTGAGCGCCCTCAGGTCCGCTTCAACTCCAAAAAGCCATCGTCTACGCGGCCTTCCACGAAGCCTTCGGCCTCTTCCGAGTTCTCTACTAAATAGTATATTCGCTTAACGTTCTTCCGGTATACGAGCAACGTGTCCAGCCCACCGTAGTCTGCCGTGTTGTATAAGCTTAATAATATCCAGTATAAAGGCACCCGGTAAAACTCTGGAGTATTGTCTGCAGCACCTTACGTTCAAACACTCCGAAACCTCTCCGATCAGCCTCCTTTAACGTCCATGTTTCATGGCCGTATAAAGCCACCGGAAGAATCAGAGTAGTGTACAGCGCGAATTTTGTCTACGTTTGCAGACTACGGGACTTAAGCTGGTTACGAAGTCCGTAATAAGCCCTATTTGCAGTTGGAATACGCCTTTTCACCTCGCGGGTAACATCATTATCGCACGTCACTAATGTTCCAAGATACACAAATTCTTCTACCACTCCAAATTTTTACCATTCAGCACCATTTCGCTACCACCACCACTAATGAACCCACGTTGATTGTCAGCAACCATGTACTTAGTTTTGCTGGTATTGATCGTGAGTGCAATCCTCGCTGTCTCCCTCTTAAAAGGCACAAAAGCCTCTTTCACGGCACGGCGATCAATCCCGATAATATCGATATCGTCCGCAAATCCCAGGAGCATAAGCGATCTTGTGTTAATGGTACCGCTTCTTTGCACACCAGCTCTCCTAATCGCTCCTTCGAGCCCTATATTGAACAGTAGATTCGAGAGTGCATCACCCTGCTTTAATCCATCTAAGGTAACAAATGACATCACTCTCTGACACTCCACATAGAACCAATACGTCCTGGGTCGCCTCTGTGCAGTGCCTGCCACTTCTCGTACTGTTGTACTCATCGCTCCATGGATCGACTCCCATAGATCGTTGATGTTGTCGCTAACGTTGATTGCACTTATCCGTTCGTCGAGCTTCTGGAGGTACTCAGCCGATACTCCTTCCGCCGACAATCACTGGATATTGTAACGCATCGTTCGCTGTGATCTGTCCATCGATCCTGTCCAGCACCCATCCATCAGAACATTGTCTATCTGGTTGCAAGTTTCACCATTTGGGTGTCTCCAGGTGTGTTTTCGGATATTCTATCGTGCTAAGTAGGTGCTACTGATGGCCATCCCTCTTGCAGCAGCGAAATTTACTAGACGTAGGCTGTTGTCATTGGCAGCGGAGTGAAGGCACTCCCTACCAATTATGGAACGGAAAAAGTCCTCTTTACCAATCTGAGCGTTAGAGTCTCCGATAACAATTTTTACGTCATGCTTTGGGCATGCATAGGCTTTATCAAGACATTCAGAAACGTGTCCTTAACGTTGTCGTCCGATTTTTCGTTTGTCGATACGTAAGCGTTGATTAGGCTGTAATTGAAGAATTTGCCCCGTATCCTCAACACACCGATTCGTTCGCTTGTGGGTTTCCTCCACATCACTCGCTTCATCTGCTTGCCCATCACTACGAAACCAACTCCATGCTCTGTTTTTCCGCCGCCGCTGTGATAGATGTTATACTTGAATGCAGTGTTGGTCGTGGTGTCCACGGCTCGGAATTCACGTTCTCCGGATCTAGGCCATCGGAATAGCGGCCACGTTCACTCCAACCTTCTGCAGTTCACGAGCCAGAAGACTCACTCGTCCAGGTTCATTTAGAGTCCTGACATTCCAGGTACCGAGTTTCCAATTATAGTCCTTAATTCGTTCCCGGGTCGGTTGACAAAAATAACGTTCTGTTATTCTTCTATCTCCATTTTCGTGGTATTTGAGAGGCTTCAGTATAGCGTTAAATGTTTTCAAGCGACACACACACGCGCGCGAAAGTAATGCAAAATAAACGGCATGTAAAATGAACGTAAATTTACATTCTTATTTAACCTCAAATAGAGATAAAATAAGGGTTGCTGAATGACATTAGCTTTCCGATTACTATCAATTATTTTCAATTTTAATCCCGTTTTTTTTTACTTTTCTTACGTTAAAGAAATGATGACGCGGGCGCCTAATCCGAAATTCAAATGAACAATCGCTCACTTTGAGCGATTGATTGTTTATTCTCGCGAAGAATGAACAATTGAACAAGTTAAGGAAATGCTAATACTGCTGATACTAATACTTTCCATGGGGCGAGATGGACCTATACGTTTGGTCTTAGCCAGTCGACAGACAAACTCAAAGAAAAAAAAAATACTTTCCATGGTGAATCCCGATCTATGTTACTGATTACCCCACGGGGCTGTCCACAAACCACATAGACTGAAATTTCACATTTTCAAACCCCTCCCTCCCCCCTAGTAGACTTTCGTAGACTTTTCCGAAACCCCTCCCCCACCCCCTTGAAGTCTACGTAGACTTTTCCAAATTTTACAAAATATCATATGTGATTGGACAATAAAAATCAATCAAATTTAATCCTCTGTCCCCTGCTCCTGAAACCAAACCTCCAAGTCAATTAATTCAATTTCTGTTTAATTCGATTCCTACTAGAGGTGTGCACCACCGCTGCCGACACTTTTGCACAGGCTTGACAAAACTCCTCACCCTCGCTAAAGTCAAATAAAATCATCATCAGCAAAATGCTGCCTTCGCATCCTCACAATTGAGTGGAAGCGTAAATAAGCAGAGGTAGAAAAACGCAGAGTGAGGAAAAGCAAAATAAAAACACATGTGAGTGAGGCGCCGGGCGAAAGAGCACTCATTGAGCCTCCGGAGCTACGCTTTGTATGTGAAAAAATCTTGGAGGCTGTTTTGAGTGTGAGTGTAAGTGAGTGACGCACCACAAGAAAAAGATGAACAGATAGACTCGCTCTTGTTTTGCGACGCACAAGCTCGGGTTTAATGATGCACAATGTTGTGAGTTTTGATGCTTATTTTTGCTCCTCAAAAAAACTCTTGCTCTTGCTCATTTTCTACTCGGCGAGGAGTTTTTGGCAAGCCTGTATGCATCGGCGCGCCACTGAGGCATTCCACGGGGGCATGTCAGTCGATCCCGAGCGACCATTTCGAAAATATTTGAAACTCTGCACAGTTTTTCAATTTCATCTAAATCGTCATTTTTCGATATCAAATCTTCATATTGAGTCACGACTAACTTTTCAAAAGGGTGTATGTGAAAATGGTTCAAAAATATTTAAAAAGCTGCACAGCAAAAACGGAATGTTCGATTGTTATGATTTTTTCAGCAAAGTTAGACAACTAAATGGTGATTCTTAAGAAAATGTGCACAGTAAAAAAAAAAAATTTTGCCTTTAAAAATATCATTTTTGTCACAAAACTCAAATATCTCAAAAACCCTATCTTTTTTCGAACGTAATTTTTTAGGAAAACGGTCCATTATATTAGCTATCTACCATAAAAATTTGGTGATGGTAAACTAATAAACAAAAAGTTATGACATTTCAAACATTTCACAATTTTCACATTTAGTAAAAAAATTTTTTTCTGTGTAAGTTATTTCGAGAATTGCAGTTTGATGCAGATTTTATTGTTAAGGGACGTGATTTAAACAAGTTGTTTTCATGATGTTTTGATTTAATTATTCATAGCATCTATAAGAAACTTAGACACGATCCAGTGTTGTGATCAAAAGTATTGATAGTGTCATAATTTTCATTGCACGTGACTGGCGAAAAATTCTTTTAATAGTGTTGAAACCTGTTGATAATAACGTTGATAGAAACATATCAGAAATGTTATTTTTAAGACAAAAGCTGCAAAATCAAAGATTTATATACACGTGTACGTCTATAGTTTACCTGCAAAAATATACCTCTTAGAGAATAGACTTTATGATCGGGAGGAAACGGGTATCTTCAACAACAACAAATGCATGATAGGTACATACCATCACAAAGCTCACGAAAAAGCAAAAAATTACTACTACTAAGGTTGTTAAAGATCTTATAGTAATTTTTTTCTTCAGTCAAGCAAATGACACCAAACTAGTCAGTAAAAACTTAAAAGTGATTTTGTTTATTGAAATATTACGAACAACATGAGTAGCCGCTTTCTCAACTGTTGTAGGCCGTTTGATGGAAAAAAGTGTTCAAAAGAGTTACGAAATCTCACCGAAAGCACCATAGATAAACTGAAAGCGACTGGTTATGCTCCAATGTCCACATTGAATACAAATTTATGCATTTGCACGTCCTGCCGTCTAAACGTTGACAAAAGAGCAATCTGTATATCATCGGTTGAGCAGAGCGCAGGAAGTTCGAAAACGACAGCAACTGAGGAATTGCCAGATGTATCGACAACAACTGAGGAATTACCAGAAGTATTAAGTGCTGAGAGCCTTGCCACCGTACCATCAGCGAAATCTGTTTCAACAAATCAATCGGAAGATGAGTGTATCCAAAAGGTCAACATCGAACGCTTTAACGAGGGCATAGCTGGGATAAAAGTGACCTGATTAAATGGAGTAAGATGGACTACGTTTATTACCCGGAGAAAAAATACCGTGAAATAAACGAAGCTGTACGAAGAAACCTCTTCAAATTAGGACCTGATGATGTGGAAAATACAGACTACGATGAGGTAATTATAAATATGAAGGAAAGGTTCTCGAATGCAGCCACGACAAGGAAAGAAAAATTATTGATTTTGTCGATGCTGCCAAGTTCGTGGTCTATTCAGGATGCCATTGATGAGTTCAAAACCAATAGAAATGCAGTAAAAGAGGCAAAACAATTGAAGAATAACTGTCTTTCAACCAAAAATACTAGGTCTAGTACTGCATTAACAGATGAGACAAAAGAAATAGTAGTTCAATATTTTGAAGATGATGAAGTAAGTCGAGCTATGCCTGGTCAAAAAGATTATGTATCAGTAAAAAGATGTAAAGCGTCAAGCAATCCAAAACGATTAATGATGACGACTTTGAAAGAAGCGTACACACGCTTCAAGGAAATTCACGATAATATTAAAATAGGTTTTTCCTCATTTGCAAGCCTTCGGCCAAGGCAATGTAAGCTTCTTTCCAATTCAGGAACACATAATGTGTGTGTGCACAACCCATGAGAATATTAATCTTATTTTACATAGTTTGAAAAGAATCAATTTAACAAAGGATATTAAAATGTTAACTGGTAGTTTTTTTGTGTGAAAATACAACATCAAATTGCTATCTACGATCTTGTTCGGATTGTCCAGATTCTTCATCATTGGAAAATACTTTATTCGCTGAGTTTGAAGAAAAATATATTGATCAGTTATCATTTGAGCAATGGGTGACCACGGATAGGTGTGACATAGAAACTATTGTAAAACCTGTAGATGAGTTTGTGTCATATTTTTGCTTGAAATTAGAAAGTTTAATCCCTCACGATTTCATTAAAACAGAACAATCCAGCTTTTTAAAAATACGAAAATACATTACAAAATGGTGAATTTTTAGTCATTTGTGATTTTTCTGAAAATTACAGCTTTGTATTGCAAGATGAAGTGCAGTCCCATCACTGGAACGTACAACAAGCTACAATTCATCCATTCGTTATTTATTTTAATGGAAGTACGCAAATTGAACACTTAAGTTTTATTATAATTTCCGAAGATTTAAGACACGATTCAGTATCCGTAAACTTGTTCATTGAAAAAATGATTAACTTTTTACGCGTTGATAAGCATAAAGAAGTCAAAAAGATATATTTCATGTCTGATGGAGCAGCGTCGCAGTACAAAAATCGTAAGAATTTTTCGAGCCTATGTCAATTTAAATCAATGTACGGAATTGATCCAGAATGGCATTTTTTTGCTCACAAGAGCAAGTTTAGCCAAAGAACGTGAGCATCCAATTAAAACTGCGAAAGAACTTTTTGATTGGGCAAATCGTAGAAAAGAAAAAGATTTAACCAAATTATCATTTTGTTTTACTACTACTGAAGAGTACGAAATAAAGGCTTCAGAGCTCAGCGAGCAATTTAATAACGCGAAAACGATCCAAGGAACCCAAATTTCACTGTTTCATTCCATTGTCGGAAAATAAAATTAAAGCAAAACTATACTCAAACTGTGCTGATAATAATTCAAAAGTGTTCGATATTTTAAAAAATTTGAATAAAATAAATAAAAATAAGTATTAATAAACTGTTTTCATGATATCATAACCCATACCAAAATTCAAACCCAAAAGTCTTAGAGTTTCTATAACAACATTGTGTAACTGCCACATTTAATTTAATACTTAGGATAATATTAATTCATTTTTATTTATTTATACATATAATATTTATACATATAATATACATAATATCGATGAATACATAAATATGGAATATCATACAAACAACTTGTTTAACTCACGCAAGGCCCTTAACAATAAAATCAGCATCAAACTGCGATTCTTGAAAAAAAAATACACGGAAATTTTTTTGTTTACTATATGTGAAAATTGTGAAATGTTTGAAATGTCATAACTTTTTTGTTTATTAGTTTACCATCACCAAATTTTTATGGTAGATAGCTAATATAATGGACCGTTTTCCCTAAAAAATTACGTTCGAAAAAGATAGGGTTTTGAGATATTTGAGTTTTGTGACAAAATGATATTTTTAAAGGCAAAATTTTTTTTTACTGTGCACATTTTCTTAAGAATCACCATTTAGTTGTCTAACTTTGCTGAAAAATCATAACAATCGAACATTCCGTTTTGCTGTGCAGCTTTTAAATATTTTTGAACCATTTTCACATACACCCTTTTGAAAAGTTAGTCGTGACTCAATATGAAGATTTGATATCGAAAAATGACGATTTAGATGAAATTGAAAAACTGTGCAAAGTTTCAACTCAATAGAAAATCATGAATTAAAAATTTTCTTAAATTTTGATGCTGTTGCTTGGAATCGCTCCACTGCTTAAAATCTGTCACACATCTGACCTACAATTCTTCACGCCGGTTCAAATTTGTATGTAACCAAAGAATTTTCAGAATTTCCGTGAAAGTTTAGAATTATTTTTAAGTAATTTTAAGTTTAAATCGACATTCCGAAATATTTCCTGTGGAATTTTGGACTGGTTTCCTACGGTCTTGCTTGCAGATTTGGAGCAATTTCCTGAGGATTTTTTTTTTAAATCCTATAGACATTCCAAAGACTTTTCCGAATAATTTGCGGTGTAAAATATAGAGAATTTTCAGTTGGAATTTTCGTGAATTTCTCGTAAAAATTCCGAATAATTTTTCATGAAAATTACAAAAGCTTTTTTACAAAAATGGCAAACATTTTTTTTTACGGAAACTCAAAGAATTTTTGGTGGGAAATTCAAAAAATTTCTCGTGGACATTTTTAACAGTTTCTTTAGAAATTCCTAAGATTTTCCATCGATCATTCCAATGAATTCGCATTAGTACTCCCGAAGAAATTGCCCTAAAATATACGAAGAATTTCCCATGAAAATTTCGAAGAATTTCGCTTATATATCCAAAGAATTCCTCGCGAAAATTCCGAAGAATTTCCGAAATTAAGAAAAAAATTCCCGGGGACTTCCCAGAAAATCTTTAGTGAAGGGGTTCTCGCGGAAATTTCGAAAATTATAAAGAATCACTTGTGAACTTTGAAGTGAACTTTGCACATAGCTTCTGTATAAATTGGTTCCCAAAAATTAAAAAAAATTAAAAGTCTACGTAGTCTTTCGGTATACCCCCCCGTCCCCCTTCGTAGACTAACGTAGACTTTTTCGAAACCCCTCCCTCCCCCTTAAGAGTTTGCGTGGTTTATGGACAGCCCCCACCCAACTAACACTACTTCCTTCCCGTGGTAATTGTGGAGATGCAGAGGTATTCTCGGTCTCTAGTAGCAACAATTACCACACACTCACATTCCCTCCCTTTCCCAACTGACTGTAAGGACTTGGCCGGCGCCGTTATTGATCAACATTTTCGAGCTGCTGAAACGTGCACTTCGAGAATAGTTGGTAAATCCCAACCACTATTCACTTGGATCGTAGTGCAATTTGCACCAGTTCTGATCAATCACGGAGTAGCAACCATTGATATGTACAGTCAGTCTAAGCTAAGCTAAGCTAAGCGAACAACCTTTCTCACTTCGTATAGCTTAGGTGGACCCACTGCTTGTCCATCATTATCAATTTTGATTTTGTTTATGTCCTCTCTGTCCAATTGTCTATTCTACGATAACTCTAATGTTTCTTCACTCTGCCAGCCAGCTGCTTGGTCGATCGACTTATTTTTGGAACTGCCATTGATGCGCCGATGCGCTTTTCTTGCGCATGTTGTTGATCGTTTTGTAGAATTTCCGCGGATTATTTCTGGCAAATCTTCCTCCTGTCTCCAAGAGTACTTTTTCGTCGTACCCCCGAATTTTGGCCGAAAGTCATTCTGTGGAACGCCAATCTCCATTTTCTCCGGATAATCGAGTCCGCCCTGTATCAATTTTGGGACCCTGGAGAATTAAAATAGATGTTATATTAAAGTTTCAAAGTTATAAATTGAAAGCTTTTCTGCATCTACTATTGCATGTTAGCGACATTTGGGGCAGGTGTGCCACCATATGCGATTTGTTTTACAACTTTATTATTATACTTTATTTACAAATTTGTTTTACAACGTGTTAAAACTCGGATATGCTTCCAATGTCAATTTACACTTAAATGTTCACTAATGGTTGGGTCCCAGAAAAAAACAAATACAAAGAAGCTATTTCTGAAGCGTTTTTTAAATAAAAAGTTTTAAAATAACAAGTTTTTTTTTAGCTATGGGGCAAGAGTGTCACCTATATGCGGCTAACGGCCACCTAGATAATAATAGTTTCCACAGATTGACCGCTAGAAACAACTACTCTTTCTTCCAGTACAAATGTAATTTACATTTTCACGATAGGTAAATTAAACCTTAAAAATATTCTGTTTTTATGTATTATGACAGCTTCTTCTTCTTGTTGTTGGCATTACATCCCCACAATGGGACAGAGCCGCCTCGCAGTTTAGTGTTCATTCAGCACTTCCACAGATATTGACTGCGAGGTTTCTAAGCCAAGTTATCATTTTTGCATTCGTATATCATGAGGCTAACACGATAATACTTTTATGCCCAGGGAAGTCGAGATAATTTCCAATCCAAAAATTGTCTAGACCGGCACCGGGAATCGAACCCAGCCACCCTCAGCATGGTCTTGCTTTGTAGCCGAGCGTCCTATCGCACGGCTAAGGAGGGCCCTTATGACAGCTTATTTGAATTGATTGGAATATTTTGACGCTCATTATAAAATTGATCATAAAAAAGTGAAAATTTGAATATTCCTTACAAAATTCCGTACACTTTGTCTAGTAATACGATCGAATCTATCTGTGTACCGCCTGGTCGTTTAATAGATATTTTACTAAATAAATGCCGGGTGGCCCACTTGCTTCAAATTCCGCTACATCCCAAGTAACACATTTTAGACACATTTGGTTACAGTTAAACTTGATTGCGATTTGATTGATCACAATCCAGTTACTGCATCCAAATGTGTCTAAAATGTGTTACTTGGGAATCTTGGGATGTTTCTTGTTTGGCAAGTATAATGGATATTGGATACACCAATTGCATGAGGAATGGAGAATGATTTCCACCCGAAAACATTCTAGACCGACCGAGAAAAGAGCTTGCCATCTCTAGATTGGCCATCCCTTTGCTTCTAGGCCAACTGAACACTCTAGCACAGAGAAAACTCTAGGATCTAGACCAGGCTTGTAAAATGTCATCTGCATGTCATTTGACTAATTTGCTCATAACTTTCTTTAGAAGCAAAATTTCTTCCATAATTTTGAATGTACTCATCACGCTTGAGTAGGGTTATATTTTTGTCCCAGGGTACATTGCTCTAAGTATAACATCAAAGGCTGGAGAGTGAAAACTCTCCAAAATGTCACGTGTCATTTGACATAATGTCATTTGAATGACATTTTGCCTTCCACACCCCAGATTACATATTTACAGCAAAGTCTCGTTAGACAAAGTTGTAGGAACATTTAACCGCTATAAGTTCGTCATACAACATGAATTGATAGCTACCTTCTGAAACAAGTTCTGGGAAAATTATACAAACGAATGCAAATGACATTTTACAACACTGATCTAGACTAATAAGGATTTATTATATTACAGTTCCGACACCGAACCAGACGTAACGGTCTGTTCACAAATTACGTAACGCTTTTGGGGGGAGGGGGGAGGTCCAACTTGCGTTATACTTTGTTACACTAAAAGGTGGGGGGGGGGGGAGGGTACTACCAAATGTTACGCATAACGCGAAAAAAAAAATATTCGAATGTCTTTTTTTTAAATCACTGATTGAAGTAATTGCTGTTTATCGTTATCGAACATTAGTCATAATCGAAATTTCTCGACACCACAGTTCCGCTAAACTATGTATGGTTATGATCGCAAATTCTATTTTCGTTTCTACTAGCTGCATTCTTAAAATCCTTGATTTTTGATCATGTGCCTTCCCTATCAGTATTTAAAAAATACCAAAACCCAAATGCTTCAGCGAAGAAAAAAAAATCTGCCTTTAAAATTTTCACAGTTACGCGTTACATGGGGGAGGGAGGGGTACCAAAAATGTTACTTTTTGTTACGATGGGGAGGGAGGGGGTCAAAAACTCGGATTTTTGCGTTACGTAATTTGTGAACAGACCCTAAGGTTTTCTCTTTAAAACTACATAATTGATCAGATCAAATAAACTACATATAAGGGTCATTGCACCCCTTTCTTTGCATCTGTCTAGTTTGAACTGTTCGATGAGACCAAACGGGCTCTTTTTTATCGTGTCGTGTCTCTATATCAAGTTAAAATGTTTGCGGTGCACGGCATCAATGAAAGCTCTCATCTATTGCAGCGGCATTCCCCCCATATACAACGGATACGTAGATATCACCACACACGGCAAACCGCAAGTTTTATCGCAATAAGCAGACTTTCAGCAAATCCATCTGCGGAGAAATGCATTTATCTGTCGGCCTCCTGCGGTTGTGTCGATAGAACAGGTCGCATGCTATGCGCACTAAGATCGTGAATTAAGACCGGTCCTGCAGCGGGGCGGTTCAGCAAGTTCATTGCAGCAGCCGTGCAGTGCAGCAGTTTGCCGTAATCTCTAAACATAACGAAAGTGAAACCGTTCCATAACCGGGTTTGGTGTCGGTGTTTTTGCTCCTCAATGTAGGTACATAATGGTATCAGCACTGCACCGGATCGACGGGTTTAGCAGACGGTGTCTGGGCTCAACACGGAGCATTAGACTGAACCAGCTATATTTTCTTTAAAAAACCCAGATTAATCCACCTAACGGTGATGGCGCCTTTCTCGTGCAAAAAGGTAATAAATGTAGCCTTTACGCTTACACCTCGATGATGTATACAAGAAAGGCAAAACAGTTACACCGTCTAATGTTATGACAGAAAATTTACACTACTAGACGACAGATGGCGCTGCCAAAAGTTTCTCGAATTTCCTATGTTCGAATTTTGACTTTCGGTCAATTTCATAATACTATGAAACTGAACGAATAGCATACTCACGCCTAAATGCGTGCAACACGAGCATCTTTATAGTGCGATGAAACTCTTAATGGGAAGCCACGGATAAAATATTCATAGATGCAAGGCATTTTTCATAACACATTATTGTTCTATGTGACTATGTCTCATCACTATTTTAATATTATCTATTTTTTGCAATTTGCAATTATTATGAAATTCAATAGTGATCAACAGCGTTTTAGTCTCAGTCGGATGCAACTTGTTGCAAGAAAATCGGTTAAGAGTTTTTATGTGAAAATTTGGCTAATGTTTTTATGGCATTTTGTGCACACACACACGCACACACATACACACACATACGCACACACGGACAGACAGACATTTGTTCAGCTCATCGAGCTGAGTCGAATGGTATATAACACTATGTGTCTCTGGGACTTCTATCAAAAGTTCGAATTTGGAGTGAAATGATAGCCTTTCGGTACAACTTAGTTGTACGAGAAAGGCAAAAATCCCAAAAATTATGTTACAGCAAAATTACGCGTTATATATTTTGTATAAATTCTACATGACTATATACGATCAAAATTGTATATCGTACGTAACGCACCAAAAAACTCGCAACCAATGCTGATTATAATAAATTGTTTATTACATATGTTTTTCATTTATGCGTTCTTGCAAAAAAAAAATTGCTTGCAAATGGATCGTGTGACTTCATGAAATTAACTCAAGTCGTTTTTTATTTACGCAATTTTATCCTTGGTGATGGAACTTTTCCAGCCTTGTTCCAACCTTTTAGAAACTTGTAAAGAATGTTCCTGAAAATACGATGACGGTAACATGCATTAAGGACAAGCCTCCGGGACCAAATGCACTTGCGTTTTAAAGAGCACCCCATTCAAAACAGGAGCTATGCACAACCGCCATTTATATCATTCCAGCTTTGCTGCGTCTAAATAATTATAATGATAGTTGTGCGTGGCTTCTGTTTTGAATAGGGTGCTCTTGAAAACGCGAGTGCATTTGGTTTTGAATTCCGGGAGGCTTGTCCTTAAACTTGTTCATTAATAGGCCAGTCTAAAGAAGCGGAGGTAGTATTGCTCGAAAGAGCGTAACTGCATCTGTTGAGCTTATAGTAGTTCGTTAAATAGAAGCAAATGTGCATGGAACACTATCGATTGTGTCTACCTCCAATTATGTTAATCAATTAAAATTTTGCATGCAGCTAGTATGAGTCGTATGTTATATGTCAGCCAAACTACTCATTCGCATCTTCTATTTTGTCTCATTATGAAATTATTATTAGGCACATTCAAAATATTGTGTGAAAAGTATTAGAAATACCACAAAAGAAAATACTAATCTTAGAGCAAGTTATTCAGTAATGAGCACCGTACTGCCGCCATACGCATATTTGTCACATGTTTGCTGGGACAGTTATGCGTATAACGGCAGCGTATCTTTTGATAGAAAATAGATACTGCTATAATAACACGATATTTTGGGCCTTATACCAAATGGAGACCTTTACTTTGTACTGTGAACAAATCATTTTTTTATCGTAAAAATCGAAACGAAAGTTTTTCTACCTCTTTCAAAGCGTCGTAAAGTGAAGTAATATGAGCATGATTGACCGCCTACGGTTGCTGGCTCTGTTATTGCCAGGTCAGCTGTTATTACACACAGAACCAACAGATGATGTTTGGGACTACTTCAATGTGTAAGAACTGGTGGCTAAAATTTAAGCAATACCAGCGCCGGCCGTGTCCGGGTGCAGTTCAATTAAGGAATGGGTAGGAATATGTTAACGTGATACTCGCTTCGATGGAAGTCGACGAGTTTCTGGACTCCTGCCTTCGCCTTTATTCAACGCAACCGTGGCTGCGTGAAACACAAAAAGCAAACCATATTTATCCTTTGTAATTTCAAAATCAACAATTAAGGTAGCGGCAGATATTGCTACCAGGCCATTGCGCTTCGGCGTACCCATCTTAGGCCGCAATTGCATCTCTACGTTTAATTTCGTAAATTTTCAAATTAGGCAATTTCATCTTTAGCAGCATTATAAATCCTCGTGTGACCACACACCATTACAGAGAAGTTCTGGCAAAATATTGTTACTATTTTTGGCTTTTGAGCCTGTGCCGAGATACGATTCGTCCCAAATGGATTGAAACAGCATGCCCGTCGATTCCAAGCTTACTAAAATATGTCAACGCTGAATACATTTCACCGGAGACACCTAATGGCTTAAATAAGACGTGCTAGAATGTTATATATGATTCTGTCAATTTCAAAAAGTAAAACTAATATTCTTTTGAAGTGTTTAGATGGAATTTCGAGAAATCAACTTGTCCACTCAGTCAACTCAGGAACATATAAAAAATATTATAGGTCTAGGAAATTTACGGGTTGAAAATTGTCTCGCCTTCCCTAGGCATAAAAGTACCATCGTGTTAGCCTTATGATATACGACGACGATTTACAGCAATGATTCATCGTTTCGACTAGGTAAAGCAAATACTGCTCTTCAACGCATATTTTTCCCATGTTAGTTTTTGTGGGTTTTGACTTTTTATCACAGGGCAGTCTATCTTGATGTACAATCCCGGCCAAAAGTTTGGGTTCACCCTCGAAAAATATAGGCAAAAGTTTTTGACCGTATTTTTGCCATCTTACATCCGCACATAGGAGTAAATGAGGTAAATTCCTGGACATAATTATTTGGTGCTTTCATTGATGTTATTTACACTTGTATGAAGCTTAACTAATATTACAATTTGATTCTGATAATTTTTGGCGACATTTGATTTTTAGTTTGATTAAGGGTATATGGTATGTATTTTAAATTGGCGATCTATCTAAAAAAACAACAAACATCAATAAGTTTAAGTATAACTGGTTGGATAACATATTTTATCATTAGTATATCATTATCCGTCATAATACATAATGAAATTATGGATTTCTTGGCGATTCCTATGTGCTACAAACAAAGAACACTGAAAATCTAACTTTTTATTCAAACTATTATAACTCTGGAGTTCGGACGAGTTCGGATAAGCTCTTGGCAGCAATAGAAGCATGGAAAAGCTATCTTTCATTCTGTTCTGGTTTCAGAAATTTATTCTCTTTTATTAACAACTAAAACTTAATTTTAAAATTTGAGAAAAATTATGCGCGTGTCTGAACAAGTGTTTAAAATATGCTTAGAGTGCATAAACAACTCAAATAAACTTATATATTATTTCATTATATGATCTAACATACCTCAAACTAGAAAGTCCATGTTGAAAAGTCCATCAAAATAGTAAATAACGCTGCGAATAACTCATTTTATGAGCATATTGGAATGGAGAAAAACGCTATTAATTTTATTTAAAAAACAACAGACTTTCATCGACTATCTTTCAATGTAGACATACCTGTTTCGCCCTGAAAACCCCGCATGGTTATTCTACAAGCTATATATTATGGAATGGAACTATATTTGTTTGGGTTTATTCAATTTCATAAATTTGGTTTATGGCCAGGTATTGACTATAGTTACTCCTTAGTGATCCGATTTCGGGTATTGTTAGCTCAATACAAAGAATACGAGTAGATCTTGCATCGTAGGTAATTTAAAGAAACAATTTTCATTTTTTATGTGCTAAAATATTACATTAAGATACACATTTTTCTTAAATTTATATTTATATGTTGATTTTTCTCAAAATTAAGCCCACAATACACGGTTCGAGGCCGCATTTCTCCATCCTCGAATACCCCCACGCTCGCCAAGTCGTTTTGCACCTGGTCTGCCCAGCGAGCGATGCCCTCCACGCCGTCTCGTACCTACCGGATCGGAAGCGACTACCATCTTTGCAGGGTTGCTGTCCGGCATTCTTGCAACATGTCCTGTCCATCGTACCCTTCCGGCTTTAGCTACCTTCTGGATACTGGGTTCGCCGTAGAGTTGGGCGAGCTCGTGGTTCATTATTCTTCGCCACACACCGTCTTCTTGCACACCGTCAAAGATGGTCCTAAGCACCCGTCTCTCGAATACTCCGAGTGCTTGCAAGTCCTCCTCGAGCATTGTCCATGTTTCATGTCCATAGAGGACTACCGGTCCTATTAACGTCTTGTATATGACACATTTGGTGCGGTGGTGATTTTTTTTGACCGCAGTTTCTTTAGGAGCCCGTAGTAGGCCCGACTTCCACATATAATGCGCCTTTGTATTCCACGACTAACATTGTTATCAGCCGTTAACAAGGATCCGAGGTAGACGAATTCCTCGGCCACCTCGAAGGTATCCCCGTCTATCGTAACACTGCTTCCCACGCGGGCCCTGTCGCGCTCGGTTCCGCCCATAAGCATGTACTTTGTCTTAGATGTATTCACCACCAGTCCAACTTTTGTTGCTTCACGTTTCAGGCGGGTGTATAGTTCTGCCGCCTTTGCAAATGTTCGGCCGACAATGTCCATGTCATCCGCGAAACAAATAAATTGACTGGATCTGTCGAAAATCGTACCCCGGCTGTTACACCCGGCTCTCCGCATGACACCTTCTAGCGCAATGTTGAACAACAGGCACGAAAGTTCATTCGAACGAACTGGAGTGTTCGCCCGAAATCTTCACACAGTTTTGCACACCATCCACCGTTGCTTTGATCAGTCTGGTAAGGTTTCCAGGGAAGCTGTTCTCGTCCATAGTTTCCAATCACTAGTCCCTTTTCGTCGCAGTGGTCTTCGCCGATGGTTCCGGTCCGTACTATATTGTTGATTGTTCGTCGCGTGAGTTTTTTTTGGCTGGCTTGCAGGGCCTGACACCAAACCTCCTAAATTTCCGGAGGACCATTCCTCTATATTCCTGGTGGACCATGGTGCACAGTTTCACTTAGAGTCCCTCGCTGGCACTCGGACGATGATCAGTCGCCCCTAACATGGAGAACAGACGCTGCACAATGGGGAAATCCGATTTCAAAGGTGGAAAAAATTGATAACTTTCTTCACGAACAACTTACAGAAGAGATCAAGAGCTTATTCGAAAGGGAATTTTGCAAAGAATTCAGTTAGTGCTGTTTCATGGACGTGGAACGCTTATGTATGTAGTTATTGAGCTCGTTTTGCCCTAATGCCCCATATATCGCGAGTTTCCAAACTATTTGTCATTTTATCTTTAAGACATTGTTCTAAAATTGCGTTTATCTCTTCACTGTGGATCCACAGAAGGGCACTAAATATATTTTGTTGGTAAAAGTTGGAAATTTAAGGGATTTTGGGTTCAAATAAGCATCAAAGTGCATTTTATGTGCAATTTTCATGTATTCTGTAAAAAATAGTAATATTTACAGATAAGTGTTGATATTATTGTCTCAAAGTGTTGAACAGATATTGACAAATGTTTGCTGAACAAAAATTAATGAAATAAATCATTTCACAAATGTTTTATTTGGTTATTTATTGAGTAAAAAACGATTTTTAAAAACTTTTGAATAGCACCGATGCCAAACATTTCCAAACCATACCCGATAGCACAACTGGACAAGAATAGTCATATGTTATGAGTCTTGGTGTGATCATAGATAGGAGGTGATGGGAGATACTTTTTTTCTTACCTTTTTGCCCAAATTCCCCTATGAAGTAATATAGCTCAATGATTCTGAGGAAGGAAATGATGTAGTAATGTTAATTTAATTGATATTTTTCAATGATATAATGAAAATAACAAATAATCATATAATTCATTAAAAATATTGAATTATAGGGGATTTAGGGATCATATAGCTCATTTAATGTAACTTTTTATACAAAATAGGATAACTTTTCTCACGAGCGACTCACAGATAAGGTTAAGGGCTTATTCGAAAGGAGGCCTTCCAATGGCTTAGATAGTTTAAACCACAAACTGCGATGTATCTCAACTGGAAGTTTGATGCTGTTCAAAATTTTGTCAATGGAAGTTATAGTTTCTGTTGACCACTTTTTGTGATACATGTGTCCATATTTATAAATCGATAAAATTGTTTTGGTCATCCCAAGATGCAACAGATGAAGTGAATCACTCACGATAGTATCTTCCACCATATCCAGCATCGGGAGCCATAAGAGAGGTGTTTCTACATAAACAGTCCTAGATTTCCCATTCTCACGAACTTTGTAAACTTGATGTCGTAGGCCTTGCTACGAAACCCGATATCTGTCCGTTTCGGTGCAACCGTTGTAGGAAATACGTTAATGTGTAATTCATGTTGTCGTTTTCCAACAGCAGTACATTTCAAGCATCCATGAAAAGCGTTGAAGTTCACAGGTCCTGTGGTAAATAGGTGAATGACTATAATTTAATATCGAATATAAATGACTATAATTTTCTATTCACCAGGGCTTACCTTTTATAAACGCTCTTGCACACAAAGGCGCGGATTTTAACTTTTAGTAAATGACCATTGATAACTATGCCAGAGTTCAAAATCGGTACGGCCTCTTCAACAAAAGGACCCAGATATTCTTCAACGCGCTTCGGTTTCGTTTTTCCATGGAAAATTCCTATAATCATTGGCTTTTGGCTGACTTCTTCATGAACATTGAATAATATGGGCCACACTTGGTCCGTGCCGTTTTTGAATAATGGCAAACCGTCAATATTTATATTGATTGATATGCTTCTGGGGGCTGTTAGACCGGTGAAGACGAAACGAAGGCAATTTTCTAAAACGGAATCAATTGGAATAGAAGTTGAATTATAGTTAGAACTTCAACTTACCAAGGCCCTGGTGCCAATACTGGCATCCTTGTATTTTAACCACAGCGACCGGCTTCCGGGTAGTGATCAACAATCTTCGTGGATCTTCCGGAAGCGTTCGATCATACTGAGACAAACGGGCGGCATGAGATATTTTGTTCTCCAAACTCCAGCTTTGAAGGAACGATGAAAGATCTTCTTCATCGTATTCATAGTTGGCATCGTTATCTGGGCTGTAGACAGAAACATTATCTGAGCTGTAGTCAGCAACATTATCTGGGCTGTAGTAGACTTCATGTATTTGACTTATTACGTCTTCAAGTTCAGAGAACTCATCATCATTTTCTGCCAACGGAACCGCTGGTCGCCAATCTACCTGTGAGCTTCTGTTCTTGTATGATGCTGGATCACTCGTGGTTGTACTAGTTTTCGTCTCGTGAACATTTTGAAAAGTCTCTGGCACTGTTATGTCACTGAATTTCTTCAAACTTCGGTTGTAGGAACCACTTCGCACAAACTTTTCCCATTTCTTTGAGTTTTCCATGTTTCCGAACAGTTTTAAAAAGTGTAACAATTTTCTTTTGCCCGGATAGAGCATTCATTAGGACTAGGGAAAAAAATTGAGAAGCACCGTCAATGCTATCAAAATGCTGAAGTGCCTTCGAAATGCTGCATAAAAACTGCAAACATTTACTCTGCATTGGTGATGCTAGCTATTGACCTCTGAGCATTTCAAATGCTGCTCACTAGAACAAAGTGCATATGACATGCAAATAAAAAGCTATTTTACAGCAAACTTTAATGCTTAGCGGTTACCTGGGTATCATGTTACTTTTATGCCCAGAGAAATCGAGACAATTTCCAATCCGAAAATTGCCTAGACCGGCACCGGCTATCGAACCCAGCCACCTTCAGCATGGTCCTGCTTTATAGCCGCGCGTCTTACCGCTAGGCTAAGGAGGCCTGGAATATCAACGTTCAATAAATACGCCAAACTATCCTTGGGTTTTAATCTTAGTTAAATAATACAAACAAAGAAAAATTGATTCGCCATGGCCTTTACAGTTGTAACAATTATGTTTTACCTATACAGTGCATCTCCGCAATGGTAATCGATGATTTGTTTTCCCACTCTCTACCTCTTTTCCATGTTCCGTGCATTTCCGGCATTTATCACTCAACCAGCTGGGCTGCCTCGACTGTGATGACACGCCAAAATCGTATTCCGGTGGACCTGCGGGACGAGAGCGAAGAAACGTCTGGCGATGCGTCGGAAGCGTCCGGACCAAGCCCGGTGCTGATTCCGCTGTGGGATATGGCAAACCACATCAACGGACAGATCACGACCGGCTACGACGAGCAACTGCAGCGGGTGGAAGGCCAAACGTTGAAGCCCTTCGCCAAGGGAGAACAAATTTTTATCCACTACGGAAACCGAAACAACGAGGACTTTCTGGTGCATAATGGGTAATACTATAAATTAGGAGCTATCAAAGGGGATTTCATTGTTTTATACATATAAATCATTTCACAGATTTGTGTTTCCCGAAAACAGTAACACCGACGTAACGATTCAGTTAGGGCTGAACCCCGGAGAGGAATTTTTCGATCAACGGAAAGAGTTACTCGAAAAACTTAACCTACCAGTTGCTGGAGATTTCACGGTGAATCGTGGCCCAGAATACATCTCGGAAGATCTTCTAGGGTTTGCACGGGTATTCAACATGACCAAAGATCAACTGTCTCACTGGACTAGTCAAGAATCTGATCTCATTAGAACCTTACGTTCCATAGAATGTAACCTCGACGAAGAACTGAATGAGAAAGTTTGGAAATTTTTATCCATTCGGTTGCAGCTGCTCATGCGAATGAGCGGAACAGGATTGGACCAGGATGAAGCTTTACTCGCTAATCAAGGCCAGAAAGGAACACCGAAACTGGGTCACATAAAGAACATGCTGGTGCAGTTCCGAGTAACCGAGAAACGAATTCTTACCGATGCCGTCGAGTTCTGCAAGCTACAGGAGCTTAGCAAAAAATAAACTATCATTGAAAAATATCTTGAAAAATTGTTTCACTTCTGTTCAATCCAGTGGGATTTTGCTGGCTTCTATTATTAGTGTAAAGTTTTGTTAATAGTTTTGTTTCATTCTCATCACCGTTGTCATCAGTGTTGAACTTCTTCTTGAAGCTTTGTAATACTTTGTAATACCAGTATTGAGTTTATTTTTATCCTTGATAATTGTGTACTAATTTATTTGAACGACTTTAATTCTTGAGATCGAATTCTCTTCATCAAAAAAAAACCGTATGGCCAAATAAAAATACAGCATCTGTTATACAAATAATTAAAAAAAAGCGTAAGTTATCTTCTGAGCCTTTAAAACTAACTTAGCGCGCATCACAATCCAAATACACGAATCATATACCAAGTTGTAAAGGACATACTTTTATCGATCCGAAACAACCCTTGTATGATTGCGTTTTCACGTCTTACTGAGCAATCGTAATAGTTCCAACGCATCAGCTTGAAAAATTTCAAAATAGGGAAAGACGCGAAAGACGTTCTGTAGAGCTGCCTGCTAAAAAGCGTTTTGCCTCAGTTTTCCGACAACGAAATATCACCACTTTTAATTGTAAATACTCACTGGTCGACAGTAAATTTGTATTCGTGATGCTCATGTGTTGCATTTGTAGTTTTCGACCTCTAAAACCAACTGGTTACTGGTTACAATTAATTGCATATTATTCGGCAACTCGGCCGTACGAAAACCATTTTTTTGTTAAACATCTTGGCTGTGCATATGTACAGCATATATGTTTCGAAATGGACAAATTGATATGAATTTAAGATCCACGTGTCTTGAGGGATTGAACCTCAACCTCCTACTCTCTAGATAGGCGTGATATCAGACATTGACTGCGGTTAGTTTTCGTTTTTTGCAAATTGAATATCTTTCAAGCATCCGAAAGATATTCAATTTGCAAAAAAGAGAGCTAACCGCGGTGGAGGTTGGTACTCGGATTCTGATGGCTTTTCCGCAAACGTGACCTTTAAGTGGTCTTGTTGTGTAGGGGTTATCATGCCTATCTAGAGAGTAGGAGGTTGAGGGTTCGAGTCCCTCCAAGACACGTGGATTCTTTTTCGGAAATTTCATATCAATTTGTCCATTTCGAAACATATGCTGTGCATATGCACAGCCAAGACGTTTAACAAAAAAATGGTTACTGGTGTTTATTGTTTGATTGGAAAACTTCCGAAATTATTTGGTCACAAAGTTGAAAGCGGATCATCGCTTTAACGGCGTTGAGGTCACTTGCATGTTCAGATAAGGTAAAATAAGTTTTTACGATAATCTATGCTATTACGATATCGGAATGGCCCCATGAGTTTCTCAGCCAAAATGGACGTTCCAGGGAAAACGATACAAAATACAAAAACAATACGAAAATGGTACAAGCCAGGACTATTGTATGAGAGTAGCATCACTTTCACGAATGCTAAGGAAAGGGAAGGATCGCTAGTTGGACACCTACTTAAGAAAGATGCAGAGAACTCTACGGGAGGTTTTGGGATTGTGTGGAAGGTTATAACAGTAGGAATCGTTTTTGGTAGAACGTGAAACACAGAAAGAACTAAGATAGAAATACAAAGTAGGAAAGGGGCGAGCCTGGAATTGAACCCACGATCTCTGGTAGAAGCAGTACCCAGACAACCAGAATGCATGCATAATAGAATTGTTTTTTCTGTTATGCGATGCCTATGCGCACAAATTTCATCGCTTACCAGTCGCGAAAACACTTTTTACGTACAAAAGTGGAGGCGATATATGTATATTTCTTATCCGACGTTGCACGGAAATGTATGCGATGTGCACGATTTTTATGCGAGTTTGTTCGTTATGCATTGCGATGTAGTTTGTGATAACAAACTCTGTTTGAAAGATAATCCGATTTCATGTGAGTTTGATTGCAGGAATATGCGATGTCAACAAATGAAGCTGGAATAAACTCGTAAAATAGCCTACTGTGCGGGAAAATTTATATATAAACTGATGAGCTTTGCACAACAATGCGATTCTGATGAAACTTGGATAGGTACACGATTTTGATCGTGCATTCGTATGCGATGTGTGGTTGTCTGGGTAGCCACTAGACCACCGAGCGCGTTACGAAAAGAGTTCCGTTCGGGTTGCACAAAAAAGTGCGGAAGACCAAAGGTTCTTCGTTTGTAAACCCAAAAGACGTCCGTTTCGTTCTTTGGGTTTCCAAATGGAATTATTCCTTATGTGACTCTCTTCCGAACCGAACTTTTTTGAACTTTTTAACGGATTGTCGGTAGGAAAATTGCTATATGTTAATGTAACAACATACTGTTGAGAGGGTGCAATGTTCACCTCCCTTATAAATACTCACATTGAGCCTTCATGCACAACCCTATTGAGAGCACCTTCCGTGCTTATACACTTTGTTATGTTTACGTCACAAGTAAAAGTAAAGCTACCGTGTGAAAACGTGTTTGATTTAACTCCGCGAATAAAGAAATATTATCGCTAAAGTTCTCGCGTACGTGTTTCCTCAACTCCTCCGAAAATCCTTGCCGGTATTCCACTGTGTCGTAGTGTACTCTCGCCGACAGGTTATGGTCCCAGCGAGTGGGCCAAAGGAAGACATTCGGGAAGTTGAAAGATCCGGCCGGGAAGAGCCGGGTAGTGCCATTTTGTTTTTTCGCCGCTGCATCGGCAGGGCAAGCGTCGTCTTGCATACGACGAGAAAGTGTATTGGTGTTTGTGAGAGCAAGGCTAGCGAAATCGTGAGAAGTGAGAAGTTTGCCAGTTTCCCAGTGAGAAGACGGGAAGAGTTGTATTTGTTTACCCCGTGAAAAAGTGCACCGGTGAAGATGGGTGATTCGAAATTTTCGATTGCCAAATTGAACGGCAGCAACTGGCAAACATGGAAAGTGCGGGTCGAGATGTTTCTTGCTCGCGACGATCTCTGGTACGTGATCGAAGAAGACATTCCCGACGAAGACGATCGTACCGACGAATGGCAGAAGGACGACCGGAAAGCAAAAGCGACAATAATCCTGCTGCTTGAAGACAGCCAGTTGTCGCTTGTGAGAAATTGTGCCTTCGCGCGCGATACGTTCGATGCTCTCAAGCGTTACCATCAAAAGACGACGCGGTCGGTTCGCGTTTCACTTTTGAAAAAGTTATGTGCTTCGAATCTAGTGGAAAACGGGAATATTGAAAATCATGTGCGCGAATTCGACGATCTATTCGATCGGCTTGACGCGGCGGGTACAAGTTTGGATAAAGACACTAAAATTTGTATGCTGCTACGCTGCCTGCCAGCTTCGTACGACGGTTTGGTTAGGGGTCGTACACTTATTACGTAAGCAATTTTTCTGGGTTTTTCAACCCCCCCTCCCCCCATGAAAGATTTTTTTTCATTCAAATGAATTTTTATTTATATGGAACGTAAGATATTGATCGACCCCCCCTCCCCACATAAGTGCTTACGTAATATGTGTACGGCCCCTTACGGCTCTGGATAGTCGATCCGACGACGACATCTCGCTCGACGTAGTGAAGTCCAAGCTCGTCGATGAGTACAATCGTAAGCTAGAGCGAAAAGGATGTGGTTCAGTGAAAAGTGAAAAGGCAATGCGATCCGCGGAAAACAAGTGGGCTAGTGATTCTCGCATTTGCTATTTCTGTAAGAAAGCCGGTCATATCAAACGGAACTGCAGGAAGTTCTAAGCTGGCCAGAAGAAAAACAGTGACACAGCCAACGTTGGTAGCGGTAATGTATCCGTGAAAGCTAAGGCCGCACAAAGTGACTCGCGTGGTGTTGCGTTCACCGTCGGAGAACGGAAATCGTGCGGTTGGGTGATAGACAGTGGCGCCAGTGCGCACATGACCAACGATCGGTCGTTTTTCGAGTCGTTGAAAGAGTTTTCGGGCGGATACATAACGATGGCAGACGGGAAGAAGACCCAAATCTTGGGTGAAGGAAGTGGCATTGTGTACGGTGTCGACGGGTCCGACGAAACGATCAAAATTGATATAAACGAAGTGAAGTTCGTGCCCGGGTTGTCCACAAATTTGATTTCGGTCGGAAAATTGGCGAAGAAAAACTTCCGTGTGATGTTTGACGGAGATGGTTGTGAAATCGTTGATGCTAACGGTGTCGTTGTTGCCACGGGATTCCGGCAGAATGGTTTGTATTACCTGCGTGTAGCAGAAGCGTCGCTGGCGGCAGCAGAAGGCCGACACAGAGTGGACTGTCAGCACCAGTGGCACCGGCGGCTCGGTCACCGCGACTGGGCAGCTGCGGAACGGATCGCGAAGGAAGATTTGGCTACCGGATTTAAGGTGAGTGATTGCGGGTTGCGATTGGTATGCGAGTGTTGTATGGAGGGGAAATCGGCAAGAATGCCCTTCACTCCAGTTGTCGAACGGAAATCGTCCCGAATACTGGACATCGTCCACACGGACCTATGTGGACCGATGGACAACGAAACGCCGAGTGGAAACCGATATGCGATGATCATAATCGATGACTTCAGTCGGTTTACGGTCACATACCTTCTGAAGCATAAGTCCGAAGCTGCTGGATTTATTAAAGAGTATGTTAGCTGGGCCAACAATCACTTCGGTCGCAAGCCGGCCGTTATACGCTCTGATGGAGGGGGAGAGTTCATTAACAATGAGCTGAAGAACTACTACAAGCAGCAAGGAATCCAATCGCAATACACCGCTCCGTATTCGCCGCAACAGAACGGCGTTGCGGAACGCAAAAATAGAACACTCACCGAAATGGCAACCTGTATGTTGGTGGATGCGGGGATGGAAAAGCGGTTCTGGGGTGAGGCAATGTTAACTGCCACATACATACAGAACAGATTGCCGACGAGGACCATCAAGAAAACGCCTCACGAACTCTGGTGGGGAAGAAAACCCGATCTCAGCCATTTTCGGATCTTCGGCAGCCAAGCCTATGTACACGTACCGGAAAACAAACGCAAGAAGCTAGACAGCAAAGCCAGAAAGCTGACGTTCGTCGGCTATGCGATACAGCAGAAGGCCTATCGCTTTGTGGATCCTGAAACGAATGTAATCACGGTGAGCCGCGACGCTCGCTTCATCGAGTTGGACAACGGATCGACAACGATGGAAGTGTCACCTGCAGAAAAGAAGAAAAGTGAAACTGTGAAGGAAAAGGAAGAAGAAATTGAACTGATCCCCTTCAAAGAAGAGAAGGAAGAAGTGCGTGAAGAGTCAGCCGAAGATGTATCCGACGACTACTACGAAGCCGAAGAACCTGAAGCCCCTCAAGCAAATTCAAGTCCGAACCTACGTCGTTCATCCAGGCCGAACCTTGGCACCCTGCCTCAGCGTCTAGAGGATTATGATGTCGATTTTGCAGTGGGTTTCGCCGCGTGTGCTGTAGAGGGCCCAATCGACTTCAAAGAGGCCCTGAAACATCGCGTATGGCATGACGCTATGCAAGAAGAGATGGAGTCTCATCGGCGGAATCAAACTTGGCGCCTGGTCCCATTACCAGAAGGGAAGAAGCCCATTGGTTCGAAATGGGTCTACAAAGAGAAGCGCAATGAAGAAAACCAAGTCGTGAAACACAAAGCCAGGCTCGTAGCCCAAAGTTTTGCACAGCGCTCCGGAGTCGGCGTGGAGGATGTGTACGCACCAGTCACGTGCCAAGCAACGTTCAGAACATGCCTATCGGTGGCGGTAAAGAACAATATGTTGGTTCGTCACCTGAACGTAAAAACGGCAGTCCGCTCGGTGCTGGAACCGGCGACTTGATGAAGTTTTGGTGCGAATTGGGTTCAAAGCGGCCGTGGTGGACCCGTGCTTATACGTTGGTGATATCGGAAGCGTGAAAGTGATGTTGATTGTGTACGTTGATGATATGTTGATCGCGTGTGTCAGTGGATCGCAAATTGAGATTGTCACTGCAAAACTGAATACCGATTTCGAACTAACACCTCTGGGAGAAGTGCGTCACTTCCTAGGGGTAGAAGTCAAGCGAGAAGACAAAGTGTTCAAGTTAAGCCTACGTAACTACATAGACAAGTTGCTTAAAGTGTTCGGTATGGAACAGTGTAAAACGGCCAAGTCGCCGATGGACGCTGGTTACCTGAAGATTGTGGAAAGTGGTGAACCGTTCAAAGATCCAACTAACTACCGAAGTTTGGTTGGCGGACTTCTATATTTGGCCATTGTCGCTCGGCCGGATATAGCAGCAAGTGCAGCGATCCTGGGAAGAAGATTTACCGCTCCTCGAGACTGTGACTGGATTGCGGCGAAGCGTGTGCTCCGCTATCTGCAAGGTACAAGATGCTATCAGTTACAGTTATGCGGAGAACAACAGCAAGGTCTAATCGGTTTCTCGGACGCCGACTGGGCCGGCGATATTGAGAGTCGGCGATCTACGTCCGGAATATTGTTCAAGTTCGATGGAGGTTGTATTATGTGGGCGAGTCGTCGCCAACCGTGCGTAACGTTGTCATCAATGGAGGCTGAATACGTGGCGCTTAGCGCAGCTTGCCAGGAAGCGCTATGGCTCAGACAGCTCCTTCGAGATCTGGGCGAACCAGAATCAACCAACAACCGTCATGGAAGACAACCAAGGATGCTTGGCATTCGTTCACTCGGAGCGCGTAAGTAGAAGATCTAAGCACATCGATACCAAGGAACGCTTCGTAGAAGAACTGTGTAGTCGTGGGGAAGTTCGCCTGCAATACTGTCCCACAGACCAAATGCAAGCCGACATCCTGACCAAACCGTTGGGTCCCGTGAAACACCATCAGTTCTGCGAGTTGCTGGGACTTTGCGAAGATCAATCGTGTAAGGAGAATTCACATTGAGGGGGAGTGTTGAGAGGGTGCAATGTTCACCTCCCTTATATGCACTCACATTGAGCCTTCATGCACAACCCTATTGAGAGCACCTTCCGTGCTTATACACTTTGTTATGTTTACGTCACAAGTAAAAGTAAAGCTACCGTGTGAAAACGTGTTTGATTTAACTCCGCGAATAAAGAAATATTATCGCTAAAGTTCTCGCGTACGTGTTTCCTCAACTCCTCCGAAAATCCTTGCCGGTATTCCACTGTGTCGTAGTGTACTCTCGCCGACACATACGACGATGGATCGGGTGATGTGCGTAGTCCGAGTTTCAGGGGCATTCTCGAGTCCCTTCGAACCGCGCAGAGGGTTACGGCAAGGTGATGGTCTTTAGTGTCTGCTATTCAACATCGCTTTGGAGAGAGTAATACGAAGGACAGGGATTGACACGAGTGGTACGATTTTCACGAAGTCCGTCCAGTTATTTGGTTTCGCCGACGACATTGATATCATGGCACGTAACTTTGAGAAGATGGTGGAAGCCTACATCAGACTGAAAAGCAAAGCTAAACGGATTGGAATAGTCATCAACACGTCGAAGACGAAGTACATGAAAGGAAGAGGCTCAAGAGAGGTCAATTCGAAGTAACCAAAAGTTCCTTTAAGAGTACGTTTTTCACTTAATCAGCTTCACTGAGCTGCTTAAGCGAAAAACGTACTTTTAAAGGAACTTTTGGTTACTTGGGATGTAAGCCACCCACCACGAGTTTCTATCGGTGGTGACGAAATCGAGGTGGTTGAAGAATTCGTGTATTTGGGCTAATTGCTGACCGCCGATAACGATACCAGCAGAGAAATTCGGAGACAGGAAATCGTACGTACTTTGGACTCCGCAAGATGCTTCGATCGAATAGAGTTCGCCGCAGTACCGAACTATATATATCAAAACGCTTATTAGACCGGTAGTTCTTTACGGATACGAGATCTAGCTGATCTAGGAGAACCAACGCGCACTGGAAGTATTCGGAAGGAAAGTGCTGCGTACCATCTATGGTGGGGTGCAGATGGCGGACGGTACGTGGAGGAGGCGAATGAACCACGAGATGCATCAGCTGTCCATCGTTCACACCGCAAAAATCGGAAGACTGCGGCGGGCCGGGCACGTAGCCAGAATGTCGGACAGTAATCCGGTGAAAATGATTCTCGAGAACGATCCGACGGGAACAAGAAGGCGAGGTGCACAGCGGGCAAGGTGGATCGATCAGGTGGACGATTTGCGGACCCTTCGAAGACTGCGTGGTTGGCGAAGTGCAGCCATGGACCGAGATGAATGGAGAAGACTTTTATGTACATATTGCACAAGCCATTCCGGCCTTAGTCTGGTAATAAATAAAGTTATATAGTCGACTCTCCACATCTCGATGTTCTATATCTCGATATCTCTCGATATGTCGATGGTTTCCTCAGTCCTTTAGGGATTCCAGAAGGAAAACGTTTTGGGATTCACGAAGGAAACCTTTTTTTCCCGAAGGAAAACTTGCAGAAATCCCAAAAAAAATCCAGAGGAATACCAGAAGGATTTCGTCACGAATCCCAGAAGGATTTCCTCAAAAATTCCTGAAGTATTTACTCAGGAGTCCTAGAAAGATTTTCTCAGGAATCTCAAAAATATTGCTTTCGGATTACCAGCAGCATTCCCTCCGGAGTTCTAGAAGGATTATCTTAGAAATCGCAGAAGGATTTTTTCAGGAATCAAAAAAAATCCTAAGGAATCTCAGACAAAATCCCATGGGATTCCTATAAGTATTTACTCAGGAGTCCCAGAAAGATTCCCTCAGGAATCCCAGAAGGATTAACTTAGGAATATAGAGGATTCGAACCGGCGACCTTTGGATCGGGAGGCGCACACCGTAGCTCGACGCCACCGACGGCTGTACCCCGTCGAGCAGTCCACAATTTCGCGCCGGAGGCGTCATCGACAACGGCGACATCAATGAACGACGCGTGAACATTTTCGGAGTCCGTGGGAGAGACCGCGCCTGACACGCGTGGCGCCAAAGCAGCAGTAGTGGAGAACCGTCGACGCCTCCAAGTTGGTATGCAACGAACAGAGTGAGTAACATGCATGTTCCATTATTTTTCCCCAGGCGGAAATCACCTCTGTTCACACCAATTTCTCTATTTGCTAGACCTCACGGTCTGAAGGCATCCAATTTTCCCTGAACAGCCCACTTGTCTCCCGCCCAATCTCTTTGGGAAAAATCTTACCCTCTCCTGAAGGGTCTCACTAGGTCGGGCAACCTTCCTTCGATCAGGTTAATGATCTCCCCCGGTAGTGGCGCTTAAGCCATTTCAAACGGGAAACTCGTTACGCTGGCAGGTTTCAAGGATTCTCTCAGGAATCCCAGAAGCATTTCTTCAGCGATCTTGAAAAGATTATCTAAGGCATTCCAAAAGGATTCTCAGGAATCACAGAAGTATTCGCGAAAGAATCTTAGAAGTACACTCTCTGGACTCCCTCAGGAATCCACGAAAGATTTTCTCAGGAATCTCGAAAAGATTATCTGAGGAACTCCAAAAGGATTCTCTCAGGAATCCCAGCAGGATTCTTCCAAGAATCTCAGAAGGATTCCATCGCGAATTCCAGATGGATTCTTTCAGGAATCTCTGAAGGAATCGCGTAGGAATCCTAGAAGTATACTCTCAGGATTCCCCGAAGGATTCCCTCAGGAATCTCAGAAGGATTTTCTCAGGAATCTCGAAAAGATTATCTAAGGAACCCCAAAAGGATTATTTCAGGAATTCTTCAATGAAAATAAAACTAATGGAACGTACACACGGTCAAGCAGTTTGACCAACATTGACTCCACCTTGTCGTATTTCAAGCATTTTTTTCTTTTTTTTTTTTAAAGACCGCAATCGGATGAAACGATCATCCTTGTAAAACACGAAGTGCGCTCACCTCAAAACTCGTCAATCAACTGAAGACCAACATTTTTAGATCCATCATTCAACGACGCATCGCTATCTCAAAACCGCACTCACACAAGCATACACGTATCATTCATTTGGTCCACTTACCATATATACATTCATGATTTTCTGCACATTCAGGATCATACAGCATTCTACTACATGATGATCTCACATCTGTTTGGAAACGCATATGGTTCACACATACACAATTACATCCTGTAAGTCTTTGCATAATGAAGGCACGGAATTGTGATTTCATTAAGAGTTCTATAGGGTGGTTCCAAAAATACATTATTCAAGAAATGATTCAATTCAATAAACTCATTTATTTTAATAATCATTCTCTTTAACTAAATGATACATTTCATAATATATTAAATGTCTACTATAATCACCACACACCTCTCGTTTATTCAAACATCCATCAAGTTTTACCAACAGCGGCACGAACAATCAATTCGACCAACAATATCACACACGAACGACCGAAGCGCCAACTTGAGCACCAACCATAAAAAAATATATGGGGGTTTGTGCAACTTCACTATAGACAAATCCAAGTAAAAATAAGAAGAAGACACACGACGGTGTTAACTTTGACAGATCCTACAGCACAGCATAGGAAGATCATTTTAAAATGCTTATAATAGGGTAAAATACCCAATAGTGGACCCCCTAGTGGCGAAATTTTGCTCTTCCTGGCATAAGGAGTGGAAATTTTCAAAATATTAATATTGCATGATATCTTATATGAAGCTCTGCATCTCCTCTTTACGATACATACATAAAACACACAAATACTCGACGTTATTCGTTGAAATTAACATTTTAAAGTCTGACTGAATTCGCCCTATAGTAGACCCCCCGGGGGTCCATAATAGGAAATTGCTTCCCTATAGTCGACACTTCATTTGATTTTTATGTTCCGTTTCGGGACGTTCTTCTTTCCTATTATGGACCCCCAAAATATTCCTATAATGGACACTGTCGTGTTTATTTTTTATAGAATTGTAAAAAACCATCTAATTTTACTTTCCATAGCATTTCCAATGCATGTAGTTAAATCATAGGATTATAAGGTAGGTTCTCCCGATGGAATTTCATAGCCAAATGTTTACATTGTGTTGTAATATTGCAAAAATGGCTGGAGGGTCCACTATTGGTTGGGGGTCCACTATTGGGCACTTTACCCTAAATTCTAGACAAATTGTAATTAAAATCTGATTGATGTACACGGCACGGGAAAAGTTCTGAATTACATATCAGGAAGCTTATCTCAATTTTTTGAATATTTTCCAAAAATGTATCTATCATACAGTTCGGAACTTTTTCCGTATCATACATCGATCAGATTTTAATTACATTTTGTCTAGAATTTATTATAAGCATTTTAAAATGATCTTCCTATGCTGTGCTGTAGGATCTGTCAAAGTTAACACCGTCGTGTGTCTTCTTCTTATTTTTACTTGGATTCGTCTATTATAAATTCAGTAGAAAACCGAATTATAGCCGCTATCGAAATTGGATTTTTCTCACAATCCATACGTTAAACCTAATTTCGGCAGTAGTGCGCTGTATAGCACATCACCAAATGAAAACAGCGCACCACTTCCGAAGTTAGGTTTAACTTATGAATTGTGAGAAAAGTCCAACTTTGTTTGCGGCTATAATTCGGTTTTGCACCGAATTGATAATACAAAATTTAAACCGTCTAAGACGAATTAAGTACTGTCCATTTAATTCCACCAGTTAATTTTCGTTATCTTTGCAGATACGTATTTCGACCACAACTGTGTGGTCGTCTTCAGTGTCTTGTACTTGACTCTACAATACAATTGAAATGAAAACCGAACACATTTTTCACGGCACGGAATACGTGGTACATAACGATAATAGTAATAAATTTATTCAAATCGCTTAACAACAATTACCCCATCACAGAAAACTAGTCCTGAAATGATGTTTTTGTTTAATAATTATGAATTGTCAGTGGGGCCCACCCTACTGTCATCGCCTATCTCTCCAATGGGAAAAAATGGTGGCTAGCATCTCTGGGGTTAGCGCGAGGTGGGCTGTTGTGTGTCATCCGGCTGATTTTTTCCCATTGGAGAGATAGGCGATGACAGTAGGGTGGTTGCATTGCATTTTTTTTATCCCAGCAAGCCATCATGCTGTCGTCATCAGTGATTCCGTGAAGTTTGAGATATGGCAGTCAAAACATCAACAACCAATTTCTAAAACATCCAAAAACCAATTTTCATTTACTTATTTCGGGACTGATTTGCGATTTGGGCGTAACTTATTTTGTAAACAAACATTGGATGGCAAATTCCTGCTAAAATAAGCATTTCCCGGGAAAACCACGGCATGTATCCGACAGAATGAGCTTTCCTCTACCAGGTAAGGGAATTAGTTTTGAAGAAAAGTACTTGCATTCTTCGGAATCTTTGAAACAATGTTTGTTTACAAAATAAGTTACGCCGAAATCGCAAATTGGTCCCGATTTGGTTCCTATTCTAGATTTCACATTCTAGAAATTGAGCAAGGAAATATGTCTGATCAACGGAACCAAGAATCCAAACTTACCGTGCTGCTGGAGTGTTGCATTTGCTTCTACGGACTACGCGAGTGCCACATCTGTGCGGAATGTTCACAGCCATTCTGTCGGGAGTGTATCCACAAATGGCTTTACAAACAAAGTTGCTGTCCGTACTGCCGGGCGTGCATTAGAAAAGATCAGCTTATTCGGTTCTACCTCATCGATCAGCTGCACGACGAGATGGAGCAATTCCTGGCGGAGCAGAAACGTAACCGCTGCGTGGTGCACGAATCGCAACAGCTGCTGTTGGTTTGTTTACGGTGTGAACAGTGCGTTTGCGTTGATTGTTGGTATTCCGACGAGCATGTGGAACATAAAGATGAGATTGTTCCGATGGGTAAGTTAAATAAATACATAGTGGATTTTACTTTCGTTCTAAATCTAAACAAATTAACCCACCTAGCATTATGTATTGACAAAATCGTATTGAGAAAGTCTATACACCACATTAGAGTGATAGATCCCTGTACAGTAATATTCCGATTTTATCACCCCCGGTGAATTTTAGGACGAAAAAATAGGAAATGTGATAAGAAAATTATTTTGATCTTTTTAGTGGAATGTCTTCACTTGTCATAAGACGAGTTTGTACAATCCCATTTAATTCCACCACTTAATTGTACCTTGACAGATACGTATTTCGACCTCAACAGTAAGGTTTTCCATCAGTTTACATTTGATGCAAATGAATGCAAACATCTAAAATGCACTAAAATATCTATGAGTTTGATTTTTTTTATGGCGAGACCAAGAAATACCTCAGGAAAAAGGGGTTTCAACCATTTTAAAATGCAATGTCCGATTGGTCAATTTTCGATATCGAGCAATGGGGCCGAATTCCCCGTAGTAGCAACTTGTAGCCTAAGCTTTGAAAAGTGTGTCTACAGAATTTGTACACATACAGACATATTAAACACTATGGGTCTGTAGGCCTCCTATCGAAAGTTTTAGATTGATCATATAATATAGCCTTTCATTACAACTTTGTTGTACGGGAAAGACATTTTTTTAAATCCAGTTTTAGTCCTGAAGTCCAACAGATCTATAGAACATTGCATGGTCATATTGATGATAATTTCTACTACAAAGTAAATATCTTACAGAAATAGCATTCGATCATTACTACCGAGAAACAATAAGATCTGGCCAATTAAACAAAGGAGATAATGGAGAAAACGTGGATCTACAGAACAAAATAAAAGTCTTATTTGAAGAGAAAAGAGAGTAAGTTTTTTTTTATTTTGTTTATGTAATTAAAAACGATTTTTTTTCATTTCAGCGCAATGGCCATGAATCAAATTCTGAAAACCATGGAAAAGCTTCGAATTAACAATAACAACATCACTTCATAGAAGTGACATTTACTTAACTGTTGTGCAATATTTATCTATTCATACTTGAACCAAGTACGATGCAGTTATGTGATAAATAAAGGGATCAAATATTATGTTCCTTCGTTGGAATTAATAAGTAAATATAAGTTCATTCTCCATTTATTCCACTTACATTAAAGTCAAACGTCTTATAGAATACAATCTAACATTACCATCGATATTTAATGTAGAGTTAGGGCTGAGTAGTTGAAGTTTATCTCCCTACCTTATAGTTTTACGCTTATGGCTAACAATGTTCTGTCCATCGAATTCAATTATTCTCACGTGTTGGTGCTTTTCAGTACCATACCGGATAGTTGGTAGTGGAGGTAGTAGCTACGAAGCCATTGCTCCACTGAGACCTTGCCGAGCCCCCGGCCAACTATCTGCGGGCCCAATTTTATGTGTCGCTCTTCCAGAGTTTTATCGTCTTATCGTTCTCGAGTGCCGCCGATGCAATAATGTTCTCTGTCGGGTGACATGCAGTGCAGAGAACCGTATCCGTATGACCCTGTAAGCATTGGACGATTTCCTTGCTTTGCAGATTCCAGATGTACACCATATTGTCCTCACTGCCAGAAACGATCCACTGAAATACAGAATGAAATTATTACAATTTTAGATTTATAACAAATACGAATCTTACCTTTCCACCGGTTACCGAAAAATTGGCGAAGATGCAATACTTTTCATTCTTATGGCCAGTGTACGTTTTCAGACACTTGCCCTTCGAGTAATCCCACAGCTTCAATGTGTTGTCCAACGTTGCAGCCAATATGTACTTCCCGTTCGGCGAAAACTTTACAAACGAAACCGGTGGATTGTCATCGTCGATAAGCGTCTTGAGACACTGTCCGCTAGCCGTATCCCAGATACGACACAGGCCATCGTAACTGGACGATACAATCAGCGAACCGTCTCGGTTGAAATGCACCGCTGATACCGGATCGGAATGAGCAGGAAGTGTCTTGAGGCACTTTCCCGTCCGGACGTCCCAAATTCGAACCGACTCGTCAAATGATCCCGACACGATCAAATTGCTCTGAGGATTGAAGTTGCAACAGAACACGTAGTTTGTGTGTCCTTTCAGCGTTTTCAGACACTTCCCCGAGCTCAGTTCCCATATCTTCAAAGTTTTATCATCGCTGGCGGTCACCAACAACCGGCTGTCGCTGGACCACGCCACATCACTAATCCCTAGTTTATGGCCAGAGATCGTTTTTTCAAATTTGCCATCATAGGCACCCCATATTTTAATCAACTTGTCCGCGGCTGAAACAAAGAATATTCGTTACGCCCTAACCACCAACTAGTTTTTAAAGTTCTACTTACAGGAGCTGGCCAACCATTCACCGTTCGGACTAAATTTTACTGCGGAAACGGCTTTAGTGTGACCGGCAAGGGTAAATTTGAGAGTGTAATTTGGTTTCTGCTTGGAAAAACAAACAGATCGGTTATTTTATCTCTGAAATCCTAAACCCTTGTCCCAGCTTACCACGGAAAGCGACTGTCGATTCTGACTGGAAGGGGCGTGCTGACTCTGCGAAGGGGGTGGTGCATTCTGTTGGATGGGTGTCGGAATATGAATAGGATGGCCACCATGGCCCACGGGACCTCCGATGGGAACCATCATCAGCAGATTTTGTTGGGGCAGCGGTGACTATTCTTCTTTTTTGTGATCTTTGTCTTCTTTTCTAGCGGCTGTGGCGGAGCGCTGAGATAAATTCGAAAGTTCAATGCCAAATATGGATATTTGCGATAAAATAAACTTACCCTTTACTGGAAGAATGAAGTTCGATATATTTTCTTATTATTTCTGGAGGAAATTTTCATTAATTTCTTAAAAAGTATGACGAGATTAAAATTCGAGTAAATAAACCAAGCCGAAATTTTCGCGTTCTTTTGAATGATAAAAGCTGCGAAAAACGTAAAAGAGAAATGTCAGAAAAGGCGCTTTTTTATTTACAAGCGTAAATGTAAGATACGCCACGTGGGTTTATCACAGATAAATCGACACATTTTATTTCGCTTTTTGCAGAGGGGCGACAACGGATTTTTTTCATATGGAGTTTGGCAAGTATGACAGTACCCTCTTATTTGGCGCATAAATTTATACTCCAATGTCAAAATGCTCATATACTATCATAAATTGTCGTGGTATTTGTGAAAATTTGTATTGTTTACCGTTTTTACAAGATAGAGTGGTGTTGAAAGCTCATACTAAATTAAAGATTGCAACGAACAAAAATCAGGGGGAGAAGGCGGAGCACTGAATCCCTACCCCAACATGTGCGACATCTGGATTTGGTTCTAAACTGTAAACAACAGTGTTAATTCTCTACCACCTTTTTGTTATGGCGAGGCAATTTTTATGCACACTTTTGTTTTCGATATTTCATCAAAGTTAAACACTCAATCATGCAGCAATATAAAGATGTGGTATGCTTGAGATAACTGCTTGATCATAGGGACAAGAAAAAGAATTTATTTGCAGTAACTAACCGAAAATAAAAATGTTCACATTGACGTTTGCGCCCTAATACCGGTTCTAAGCTTCAATGCAGAGTACACGAGCTTTGTTCGCCAGTGACAGGCATATGAGGCCCTTGACAAAAATACACCAATTCCGTAAAAATGTAGGGTAAAGTGACCAATAGTGGACCCCCAACCAATAATGGACCCTCCAGCCATTTTTACATTATTACTGCACAATGTCAACATTTCGCTATAAAATTCTATCGGGAGAACCTACCTTACAGTCCTATGATTTGCCTACATGCATTGGAAATGCAATAGAAAGTCAATTTAGATGATTTTTTACAATTCTATAAAAAATAAACACGAGAGTGTCCATTATAGGAATATTTTGGGGGGTCCATAATAGGGAAGAAGAACGTCCCGAAACAGGACATGAAAATCAAATGAAGTGTCGACTATAGGGAATCAATTTCCTATTATGGACCCCCAGGGGGTCTACTATAGGGCGAATTCAGTTCGACTTTAGAATGTAAATTTCTACGAATAACGTCGTGTATATGTGTGTTTTATGTATGTATCGTGAAGAGGGAATGCAGAACTTGTTGTTAGATATCAAGCAGAGTTAATATTTTGAAAATTTCTAAGTCGTATGACAGGAAGAGCAAAATTCCGCTACTAGGGGGTCCACTATTGGGCATTTTACCCTACACACTTAAATCGAGAATTTCAGCTCGGTACACTCTGAAATAAATAAATACCAAATAGGTTAAAAGTCATACTAACTGGCTATTCGCCTGGTTGACCCCGGCTTAGATTAGATGCGGACTATACCGCAATAGTATAACTTGGATTTATAGGGAGTAATGTATAAGTTGACTTTAATCAACACTAGTTTAACTTCATTTGGCTGGATTTTTTTTTGCTGGATTCTGCATTCAACAAATGTGTTGTTTTGATTATTCAATAATGGAAATAATAATATGATAAATAATATTAGTTTTTATTTCTCGTTCACATAATTTTATAACACGTCTTATAACTAAATTACGGCTCAGGCTCATAAATACCGTTTGGTGGGTTTCTCTTCTAAGCTCGCTCAAAATTACGTAGAATACGGAATTATCTGTCGCGTTGCGGTTGAATTTCATCATCGGTAGCATCCTGATTAATCCTGCCGCGGCATCATTGCTTATTTTATTCGTAGTCCAGGTAGTTTCAAGGAACCATTTATCCGTGTGCGTCGATCCTGGTTTTCGGAGGCGGCTTGATTGACCGACATCATCGATTCTCCGGCATTGCCTACAAAGCAATATTTCAAACTTATGTTCTGAACGCAAAAGAAGCGTGGACAGGAGAAATATTTGTTCGGCACAACTTACCTTTCACGCAAGTAATGCGCGTTTACCATCATCGCCATGCATTTTTAAATTTAAAATAAGTTTTACATTTAAATTTAGTGAGCACTTATTTTACATGCTGGAAACGAACTGTCAAATCTGAATATACTAGAGAAAATAGCTTCGCGCAAATCTTAACTAGTTTTATTTGTATGCTATGATAGTATAAAATTTAAACTGAGCAATGAATAAATCTCATTATTACTAAAATAGTATAGATTTTATCCTATAGATGGTTTCATTAATTTCTTAGTGTATTGCGATTTTTTTTCACCATTTCTCGGGTACTTATTCAAAAGGACGTATGTGATTTTGTAAACAAAGTTTCAAACGCCGATTTATCGTATCTGATGGCACTCCCACGCAAACCAACACCACCAACAGGTAGCCGAAGGCTTCTCCTACCTGTTCGTGGTGATGGTTTGCGTGGGAGTGCTATCAGATTGGACATATCGACGTTTGAATCTTTGTTTACAAAATCACATACGTCCTTTTGAATAAGTACCCGAGATTTAGACAATAAAGATAAAAATTTCGTCTTACTCAGATTTCGCTTTCGATTTCGTTGATGGCTACCGTGCGCATTTCACTTGAAGATCCTGACAGCTGCCGCAAGCCCCCTCATGTTTACATATTTTTTCTTGCAATTTAGTACTCCGGTTTTGATTACTCGCGTGATAGCTGCTGAGGGTATAATGTCGATCGTAGTTTAATATTCAGGAAAGTTGAAATGATTTGTTCCAATGGATGGTTAAACCAGGAACCAATAACCGGGACGTGAGTGTCCCGAACAACCGATTAAAAATTCATGCAACCCATGAAGAGCTGACGAGACCAGCACCGCCAGAGGCGCTAGTGTATTTTACTCACATTAGAGTAAATTTATTTGAAAGTGTTTTGTTCTGTGTAGACTTTTTCCACGCTTTTTCACTTTTTTGTTGTGATTTTTGTTCATGTTTATGTTTACGTGTTCATTCCAGTTTTTCATCGTTGTATTTTGTTATTTTGTGCCGGTGCCGGGATGGTCGACAAACATTTTTTCAATTAAAATATCCCTTCCTCTACACTGTTAGATGACTTTACCCATTAATGGGTACTGTGTTATTGTTGATATTATTCCCACCGTGAAAAATTCACCCATTTTCTTGAAAAAGTGCCACTACCCATTTTAATGAGTAGTGGCGCTTTTTGAAGAAAATGGGTGAATTTTTCACGGTGGGAATAATATCAACAATAACACAGTACCCATTAATGGGTAAAGTCATCTAACCGTGTAGCTGAAGAAGGAGCCAGTTTGAAAGCATTCATCCTTAAATCATTCTCATCGAGTAGCCGTTATGTGGGAAATGCTATAGTCAAAATTTATGTGTGCCACATAACATAACGGCTATCCGATGAGAATCCTTCAAATACTGATTTGATATTAATCCTTAGAGAATTTGGGATACCGATGAGAATCCGATTTCTACGAGAATCCATTAGAGACTCCGATGTGAATCATTTAGATATTTACTTCAATGGCAATTTTTTCATGATTCTGACTAGAATCCTCTAGGATGAGAATCCATTAGAGACTCCGACGAGAATCATTTAGGGTTTGCGACGGGAATCCTTCAGGGATTCCTTTTTTGCCTTTATCGTATACCATAAGCATGCGTAAAAGGCTATATGATTACTTCAAAACAAGACTATTGATATAAGGCCATAGTGTTTATATACCAATCGACTCAGCTCGACGAAGTGAGTTTTTTTTCTGTATGTGTGCGCGTGTGTGTATGTCTGCATAGCGTGGGTATCTTTATCTAAAAAAAATCTCCGTTTTTCCCAAGGGTTGGAAAAAAAATCCAAATGGGGCATTTTTTGTCAAAAACTGCAATGCATTTAAATGGACGCAAATGAATATGAATTTATGGAAATAATTGAATCTATTTCCCTAAAATTTAATTTTGACCGCTCTTAAATGATTTTTTTCGTAAAATTGGTAGGATCGGACTATGGGATCAGAAGTTATGGACAAAATACAAATTTCAAAACCACTATACAAAATCACTTTTTTGACACTTATGCTCAGCTCATCCGATTTGCTAGCAACAAGTTGCGTTCGGCGAGAAATTGTATAAGATCTATAAACAAATATAAAAAATAGGATAGATCCACTTATTAGTGTTATTTTAGACTTTTCTTATAAATTTCTTAACCCTTTTGAACGAACTAGAAAGGAACCATCACCGCTAGGCGGAATAATCAGGGTTTTTACAATTTGTCAAAAATAAACACGAGTGTGTGCATTATATAGGAAGGAACATTTTAGGAGGTCCATAATAATGGAGATGAACATCCCGAAACGGAACATCAATATCAAATAAAGTGTCGACTATGTATATGGAAGCAATATCCTATTATGGACCCCAGGGGATCTACTGTAAGGCAAATTTAGTTCAGACTTTGAAATGGTTATTTCAACGAATAACGCTATGTATTTGAGTGTTTTATGTATGTATCGTGAAGGGGAGATGCGAAATTAATATGTTGAAAATGTCTACTGCTTAGGGATCGTACACTTGTTACGTAAGCAATTTTTCTGGGCTTTTCTCTTGGGTGGGTCTCCTAGGAGAATTCCTGCAGCAATTTCTGAAGGAACTTCAAGAGCAATTTCTATAGGAATAGAGGAACACCAGAAGCAAATCCAGGAGGGGGTGCAGGATCAAGTCATGGCGAAGCCCCTGAGAAACTCCTAGATGAAATCAAGCAGCAATTCCTAGAGAAACTTCATAAAGAACTCCCGAAGCGATTCATGGAGGAACCCTCCGAGCAACTTCTGGAGGAAGCAATTCCTAGAGAATTATGAAAAACAACTTGTGGAGGAATTCCAGGAGCAATACCTGGACGAACTGTAGGAGCTCTTCCAAAGCAACTCCTAGAGAAACTCTCCGAGTAATTTCAATAAAAACTCCAGAAGCAACTCTTGGATAAATCCAAGGAACAATTCTTAGAGGCACTGCTGGAGCAATTCTCAAAGACACTGTTAAAGCAACTCCTGGAGGAACTTTTCCAGGAGCGATTTCCAGAGAAATTCTAAGAGCAATTCCTTGAGGACCTCCAACTGGAACTCCTGGAGGAACAGCAGAAGTAATTGCTAAAAAAACTTCTGGAACAACTGCTGGAGATACTGTAGAAGCGATTCCTAGAAATATTCCAAGAACAACTCATGTAGCAATACTATTACCCTTATACTTGTTTACGTACGAACGCGCTTTCGAACGAAAGCTGAGGCGCATTCGCATTCTTCCGCAAACAATAAATTTCTCCTGTAATTCTGCCAGAAAATCCTCCTGAAGTATCACCAGGTATCCCAAGCAACCAGAAGTTCAGATTTTACTTAAATTTACTCTTAACCGAACTAATTGGTTCACTATGGTTCACATCAAGTTCCAAGCATCCTTAACGGAACTTTAAAGTTCACTTTTACGCTCCCACCATACAAAAAATTACTTAAAATGAGAGCTGATTAAGCCAAAATAGCCCTTCTTATCCAAACTTCTGGTTGCTTGGGATTCCTTCCGTCATTGCAAAGAGTCCCTTTGGAATTTCAATATTCTTGGAGGTATTGTTGGATCAATTTTAGAAGAAAGTCCAGGATGAAAAACTAGATGAGCTTGCGAAAGAAACCGTTTAGAAATCCTAGATCCCAGAAGCATTTCCTAGATACATGAATATATGATAGAGGATGCAAAATCTCATTCCGAAAAATATTTCTGAAAAATTCCCAAACTCCTATAGCTATAGCATATAAGATTTTTACAGAAATTACGAAAGTAAGCTCTAAGCTTCATATAACTATATACTCCAAGTTTCGGACGGTGGTGGTATAAAATACATATCAAAAAAAAAAAATTGGAGAGAATTAATATCTGAAGCGGCCAGCGTAATTTACAATTTCTAGCAATCGAATTTATTTTTTTATTCGAAAATTTCCCAGAACTAAGAGGTCGTAAATGGTTTCCTAAGAAATTTTTATGTTGATCCTGTGATGGTCCCTTCCAACAGCTTCCTTAGGGCTTGCGGGTCGACATATCTGTTTAAATCAATCGAATATCGTGGAAGAATAACTGTAGAGCATTGAGAGCATTTTTACGAAAACAGGGGGAATGACAGCTTTGGCAAGTTTTGTTCTATTATTGCAGGGGGGGGGGGGGTTATGACTGACTAGGCTCAAATTTGGCCTAAACATTCTTTGCATATCAAAGAATATTGTGGCTAAATTTCATAAAATTTGGTCGACAAAAACCCCCTGCCCTGATAGAACAAAACCTGCCAAAGCCGTCTTTCCCCCTATATCTTTATTTTTCCTGCATTTTTAAATACTTATTTAAACAATAATTAAAAAAAATTAAACTTGATTAAAAAACAACACGGATTATGAAGTCGATATCTTGGGTGTCATTCAGCTTGTAGGGAGCTGGCAGGTGTGCCGTTGACATTGATCAAACATGTTTATGAATAAAACTATTCGCAACATGATATGATTCGTAGTTACGTAGTCACCACCGTATACATCCACACCTGGTACACCTACACCTGGTCGTTGCCTTATTTTTCAATTGACACATTATTGTGTTATAGTCAATGTCTATATTCCTGTTTCATTCCTCCATTAGTATATGCCATTCAGTAAAAGGGCGTGGAAGTGATGCAACGTTGGCATAGTTACGTTGAAGAGGTCTCTAATGTTTTTTATTGCAATCACCCAGCATAGATTAGCCGATTGTGGGCCACAGAATCACATACCTATCTTTAAACTTTATCTGGATTCCCGCATCAGCGTAAGAAGGCATCTTCACTTTACCCACATCAGTAAAAGGCAATGCGAACAAGTCGAAACGAATGTGCAACAGTTCGAAAGTGAACGAATCGGTTACCTTGATGCGGAAATGGGATCTGCCGTTGTCCCGGTTTTGTGTTTTTTCACTCCGTCGCGCATGTTTACTTCGTGGAAGGAAGCTCACCCGCAACCATTAACTGATCCACAGAACTTAATTCCTCAGTGCTATATTCGCTGTTGAAAACGCTTTTCTGCTTCGAGAGTACAATGTTTGATAGCGATAAACTGTCATGCACACCCATCGAAGATTACCGGGAAGTTTCTCTGAGAATTTCTTATTACTGCCAGAGATGCTATTGCTGAACAACCAACTTCCGGACATATGCAACAAAAATGACGAAATTTATCTAGTCGATGCTTTTCATGCGTCGTTCCGACCTGTTCAATACTAGGCGGGTAAGGGGTGATACAGGAAAGATTTGAGCTGATCTGCAAACTGGATCTGCAACAACTACAAAACTACATTTTGAATATCAGCAGATTATTTCAAATAAGACTTACCAATCAAACTCGGGGTCTAAGTAATAATTTCAGTTTATACATACAAAACACACAGAGTACGATACCCAAGGAAGAGGTTGAAGATAATGTTTACGAATGTTGACATGAGGAAACAAAAAATCAACTGACAGATAGATGCACGGAAAAACTCACAAAACTGCTTACTGACAGCGACTGGTTTAGTGTCTTTTCAGTTGTATACCTAGAACTCTACACACCGATGGAGACTTCAAGCGCAACACCGAAAAATTCCGAGTGTCTGATCCCGGTTATTAGTTCCTGGTTAAACTTTATTTGGTTTGTTAATTTGGTATCATAATTCATCTTTTTAAAAATTGCAGACAAATCACTGAAAAGCGTATAATTAGTCGACCATTGCTTCATCCCGCTGGATAAGGCCGTTTGCAGCAATGGGCATCATCTTCTACGAAATTGTTTTATTGATTATTTATATAGATGTATACCCAAGTAACACGGTTTGTTGTATGAGTGTAAAAAATACATCTTTCGAACATATAGTATGTTACGTTTTAGAATGAAAAACTGCTTTGATTACTTTCACACGACCCAAGCAGCGCAAAAATTATCGATATTTTCAACATCTTTCAGTTGCAACATGTTGCTTGTTGCTTGCATGAGAACAAGCATGGATGAAATGATGAACACCATTTTAACAATATTAATACAGTAGACGTTCGATAACTGCAAGTCATTTAACTGCAATGCTTTTAACTGCAATTCGATAGTTGCAACAGTTTTGCAGTTATCGGACCGCTAAACTTCAAACTGATGTCAAACTCAATGACAGCTGCATTGCGCTGCACATTTAGATGCACTTTTATTGCATCTGACGTCGATTGACAACCGTTTGACGTCTAGAATGCGTTGCAGTTATCGAACGGCATTCGTTAACTGAAAAGTAAACATTTTGCAGTTATCGAACGGCTACTGTAAACATATACAAACTGAATAAATAAATCAAATTTGTTTCGAAGTCTCGGTCGAAACATTATATGCGGCTCATGTTTCATTGGCTAAATTTTCATTTTACTTCTCCTAAATTCATGCGCCATTGATTGAAGAAAAACATAACTATGCCAAAGCATAATTTTGAAATTGATATGTAAACAAATTCTCGAATCTGCAAAAGAAAAACAATATGGCAAGTGGTCGATAAACAAAAGTTTCGATGAAGAACGTTCATAACATTGATCTTAAAAGATGTTGAAATTACGTTAAACTTCTATCATTAGGGTATATATTCTGACGAAACAAATGTCAAAAAATGAACATGTTATGACCTTGTTCGTAAAATCTTCCTGTAGACATGTTTTATGTTGTGAGAATGTAAAACGAAACATCTAAAAAAACCAAACAAATCTCGCTTAACTTTTCAAAAGGACCTAAGTAACATTTTTTTCATGAATTTATTTGAATACTGCAATCAAAAGCTTTCATGTTTTTCTGTTGATTGCGCTATTCAAATAAAATCAAGAAAAAAATGTTACTTAGGTCCTTTTGAAAAGTTAAGCGAGAAATGTCAAAATAGACATGTTATCAGCAAGTTGTGAGAATGTAGTATGAAACTTCTTCTCTGATCAAATTGCTGTATGTTTTGCAAAAACCTTATCATAGCTTTCCTAACCCGCAATGAAAACAATATGTAGTATTGTTGTTACTGTTCACATGACATTAGTGATATTGTTACTATTTATATTGCGGATCTTTTCAAAATTTTCCATTTTGCGGATTCCGCAAAGTTTTTCCGCAGCTGTCAAAGTTCTACCACAGATAACAGACATACAGGCTAGAACAAATTTTACTCAAAAAACTGTGTAAATCAAAGTACGTTAGAATACTGACTGTGGCAATACGTCGTTTGGTGGCGCTAGGTGTCATTCATGGAGTCATGCGTACCAGCTGTCACATTTCATCAAACAAATATTGCGCGCCAAAATGAAACCAAGCTTGCCGCCTTTTCCAGCACGTGGTAACTGTTGATATTTATTTTTCGTTCACTATGGAACCAACAAGGTCAAAAAACAAATTCTACAAAATGCATTTTGTTCTCTCAAGCAACCAATTACCAAGTAGAGTTTACTACTCGTGCCACTTCTCAATTGCATATTGTTGAAAAAATATATGTTCTTAATAATATGTTCAGATTACGATTAGTTAAAATTGTTGACTACTATCGAAAAGAGAGATAGTGTTCCAAAACAATTCACTGCCGGAAATGCTAGTTGGTTTCCTAAGCATAACCCGAATGGAACGACTAGGCGGGGCATAAATGAATGGTAAAAAAAATCATGAATATCCTTGAGCATTATGGCCGTTTTCATTCTTTTAGTGCTTCGCTGCTGGCTGTGACGATGACTGTGGCTGTGGCTAATGGAAGGAACAGTAAATATTGAAAAGAATTACAATAATGATAATACAGTCAGAGGTGGTTGCTTCTGTTCACCAACGAAACATCTCATTACAAAACAAACCATGCACTTCTTGATGGCAGCAAAATCACTTGCGTTAGTGTGAGAAAGAAACATCGCATATGGAATCGAAACCAGTGTGATGGGGAGGATCTGTTGTTTATGTTTATGGTGGGTGGTGGCGCCTAAAATGTTGACAGCTTCTTGATGAGAGAAACTTTGCGATGCCAGCGCCGCCACGAGATTGCCACTTGTGTTGCATTCCAAAATGACCGTTAAATTCCTTACACACGATTGAGAACGGACTTGTATGTCTGTTCTCTGTGGTTCTACCGCAAGCCTGCAAATCTTCAATGCACTGAAACAAAAACCTGGTATTTGGCGTGGTCATCGTAGAATGCCATGCCAAACCGCCGAGAAAAAGTATGAAGTGACAGCTGCGGTAGTTTGAAAATTCAACCGGAAAGAGGAAAGTTTTCTCTGGAACAGCAATATCATTGTCGATTTAAAATGTTACTATATGTTCACGTAGAAACATTATTATAACACATGATTAAATACATGCATTTACTGAACTAAAACTCTGTTCAATTCATTTCTTTTTAACTTTTTCATATTTTTTGATCTAATGAAAAGAAGCGCATTATGCTTCTTATAAGTCAAATAACTTATTTTGACCTATGTAAGTCAAAAGGTTCTAGTTGAAAAATCTAGATTGCTTTGAGAATAGGTCGTATGTGCAAAAGAGAGATTCCACATAACATATGTGTAACTCGGGTGGCAAAAGTTGTACCCTTATAACACTTTTTATTTGTTATACGGAACATCGAAACGTCAGAAGATAGTATAACAGTATTTGATCTAACAAGGGGTCACGCGACTTATATTGTATATCTGAATACGATTCGCGTTGGAATTATACAAAAGATTTTCTCTAGTGGCGTTGGGTGTTTAGGAGCTGAAATTGTTTTTTTTTAATTAATTGGAGATTGGGGTAAACAATATTAACGTAGAAAAGAAAGGAGTTTAAGGTATGTAACTGATTTAATATTGCATTGATATTGATTCGACAAACTCGAACAAAATCGATTTGTGCGCCGCGCACGGGCTGTTAACCAGTAAACGATAAATTTGTTTGGTGTTTGGTGGAAATATTATGTTTTCGAAAAGCATATCAAATGCTCATTCATTGCCATGAGCATATTTATTAACTGCATTTCTCAAACAATTCCTATGCTCTGCCGTAATCTGAAAAAGTGACGTATACGCCATTTTCCAAAAATAGCGTTATCGAGTACTACTCATCGAGCTCTTTAACAGAAAATGGAAATCATGCATGTTGTAAAATGGCTGTTACGTCACTTTTACAGATTACGGCAGTGCTGCCGTAATCTGAAAAGGTGACGTTTTAACCATTTTCAAAAATGGTGTTAACGAGTAGTACTCATCGTGCTCTATAACAGAAAAATGGAAAACTAGTATGTTGTAATTTGGCGCATACGTCACTTTTTCAGATTACGGCAGTATGTGTGGCGTCTCTCCCAATGGTGTGGCATCGCAACCGAATTTGACTTTTTTCTAACATGTATGTATCCGACTTTTTGCCTTTCAATGTTTCCTCCTTAAACTATCAATAACAACAAGTAGAGTTTCATTTACCGGATTATTTTGAAGAAATATTGATTTTTAAAAAGTTGGATTTACCCACAGTTAAATGTTCAATGCATATGTTTGGTGTTTTCTGTTTCCTTTTTACATGTCGTTGAAATTTCTCTACTTTTGGTAAAGAGTATTCGGAATACTATCAACCTAAAAGCAATAATGTTCTAATTCTTTGTTCTAATAATGAAAAGAATGCCATGAAAAGAGATAACATTAATATCGTACATCGTAATAACCTATTCAGATTACATGCTTCATGGCATGTTAAAGATTATCTTGATTTCAACGTTGAATCATCACATTTTCATTTTATATGATCCCCGAATTGGAAACACCTCACAGTTGCAATGTTATCCTGCATTATGATAAGCGAGTTTGCTTTCGTACGATTGATAATTTATAATGTTGCTTCTAATCTATCTATTTTGTGATTGTTGCGCATCGTAGACAAACATTGGTTTATCCCTCGTCATCCTTTTGAAAAAACCGAAGACTGCGTATATAAAGATTCGTTCCCAATGTAGAACAGTTCTAAGGGATATACTTTTCTACACATGTTGAATAAAATCTAGATTTTTACCATGCTGACTCAAAAATATTATATCAATTTTAGAGAAATTTTATTTTCGTATGATAAATAAGTTAAAATGGATAAAAGACAAACATTTCATCAAAAATCGCCTGAAAATAGAAGTTCACCCTTCAAATAAATCAAATTACACGTAAAAAAATAACCTTATATGTTATGGCAAAAAACCATTCGAAAATACTTATACTCTTCATTATGCCACCTAATGAATGATCCCATATCAAAAAGCTAATAACATTCATAAGTTAATGAAAAGTATAAGTTTCGGCATGTATGTGACTAATGCGATGTATAAGTTTTTTCTTAT